>NC_092141.1:56725761-57325761 GCF_043159975.1 Macaca nemestrina | reverse complement strand
CTTGTATGTGTCAGATGTTGTGCTTGGGTGCCAAGAATACCAGGACTAAGAAGGGGCAGCATCTTCCTGAGGAACCTAGTGTCTTAGGGACAGTGGGGATGGGAACAGGCAGAATGGACCTTCCCTCTGAGGTCCTTTAATTCAAAATAATTCTTCAGGGTCTCTTCATTACCTTCTGAAGTGTGGCTGGTACATATCACATTGCGTTGTGTCTGCTGCACCCTGACACTCCTCATCTCTCTTTCCTGCTTTATTTTTCTCTATGGCACTCACCAACCTCTGACACACTATATAATTCGCCTATTGGTTTATTTGCTTGTCTCTTCCCCAGCTAGAATGTAAGCTCCATGAAGGCAAGTGTTTTTTATCTAGTCATTCACAGCTGTATGTCTAGTTTTTAAATCTGTGTTTGGATCATGGTAGGTATTCAATAAAAATCTGTTGAATTAATGAATGAATCTACTAAATAGGGGGTTCCTCCTGCTGACCAAATGTCTAAGACTCCTCTTGGCTAGTGAAAAATTTGAAAAGACGTTTATAGTGCAATGATCCTCCAGAGTGGGCTGGACATGTTCCTTAGGCTGCCAGGCCACAGGGCAGTGTCCAAGGCCTCAGGGAGGAGGGGAGGGAGCCAATATGCCATCAAAACCAGATAATATAATATGTGTTGTCTCATTCAACCCTTGCTGTACCCCTGTGAGATACAAGTTATTCTAATTTCAGAAATGAGGACATGGGTGCTGAAATAGCTTGCCTATAGCCCCACAGCTCATCAGTGCTAGAGCTAAGCTTTAAATCCATGCCTGAGAGATGCCATGGTTCATGCTTTCCTCATCTATGATGTTAGTCTGCATCTATATCATATCCTGGTGAATGTGAAAAATAAGCAAGATGCATTTGCTCACTAGAAGCACTAAGCTAGACAAATATTCACAGAGGAAACTACGTTGATTCTATAAGATGAGACCATGCACCCCTTTGTACCATTCAAAGAAGGCTGAACGGGGCAGATATAAAAATGATGCAGTGAATGAGCTATTGGCTTCCCTTATCTCCCTGTTAACTGTGCCCTGGTGACTTACTCTGAAGAGACATCAAATGAGGAAATAAATGGCTATTGCCAAATAAACAAAGGCAATGTTAAAAGTCTCTGTCATGTCCTGCTAGTTCCTGACTGTGTCACTAAGACCATTTCAACTGTCATTAATCTTAATCTGACTTATTCTGGTTAAGGACTACCACTCCCTATGTCTGAGCCAACAATGCCCCAGGGAGGCGCTAGATTAGGAACTATTCCATCCCTCGAGTAGGAAGAAGACTCTAAAAATAGTATATTGTCTCCATGTCTTGCTTAAAGGTGGACTGGAGTTCACATAACAGCTTCTTTAAGTAACCATGCCCTCTGCACTCCCCCTAAACCTCATTGCCACTTCATGGCTATTTTTCTTGGCAGCTAGGTTTTACTCCTTTCTTTCCTGTGTTCTTCTCATCTCACTCTTATCAGTGTTTCCCCAAAAGCGGACCATGCTTCCAGTGACTCCTCAGCCATGACAGCTTTCTCTGTATCTAGAGCATAAGCAACTAGCTGATGCTAAGACCTCTGCCTCTTAATTGCCCTTGCTCCTTCTGCACCCTGGACATCATTGCTGACCTTCATTGAACTAACACTCAAGATACCTGCTCGACTTTATAATTCCTGGCTTCATCTTTGGAAGTGACAGGGCTTCCTCACCTTCCATTATACCGCTTTTAGGGTGGTTGGCTAGTCAACCACTGAATCAATCCTGATTTCTTCTAACATAGTCACATGGTTTATGATGTTTCATTTTGTAAAGCTTAGCAGAAATGTAGCTCCATATAGTGGTTTTTAAACCCTATAAAATAATACTGAATATTTTAATGCAAGTTAGATAATTATCAATATAAAATTTAAAGGGAAATTTGAAAATAATGGTAAAAAAGAACAGTTTCTCAGAATAGTCCCCTTAATTCAGAAGTTAAGACTCAGAAGTACCTGGATCACACTGAGCTGATGGATCCCAGGTATGAGGAATGACCACAATGGTTTATTTCTGTTTGATTGGCAATGAGATTGACATATTTCCTTGGCTCCCCTGTGCTATTTTAAAAAAGTGTCTCTAAATTAAGACTACTGCCCTTTTCAGTAAGAAATGAGGCCACATGTCAATAGAATATAGGTAACTACACATTTATAACACTGGGCAGTGATGCAGAATTGATTAGCAAGTGTAATTGCAGTAAGTAAGATGCTTTCTGCTCTGGTAATGGTGACTCGTGGCATATTGAAAGGAAAAAGCATTATTTTCAAGGAAACGAGATTCTCAATATTAAGATGGGGTCTAAAACTGCCTAAATAGAATTGGAAATAACCTAACTACTGAATGAGACTGTAGAGTGTAATGGTTAAGAGCATGGTCTTTCGAGGAAGACAGATCTGAATTCAAATATCTGTTTTAACATGTATTAGCTTTGAAGTGCAGCAAGTTCTTTAAATTCTCTAAGTCTCAGTCTCCTCTATAATGAGAAGAGATACTCACCGTGTTTATTCTCTAGGTGGTTGTGAGAATTAAAGAGACGTTGCAGGTAAAGCACAGACTGCACTTGTCACACAGCCAGTGCTAAAACAAACAGACAAACCAACCAACCGACCCCAAGCAAAAAACTACCTCTATTGTTTTCATAGTTCACTAGCAATTCCAGTTCCTGGAAGGCAACTTCAGTGATCTACTGAAGCTAATTCAGTCTACGGATGAGATGCATGTCTGTAATTGATTAGATTCAGACCTAGAGGGAATTGGTAATCTGGTCCCCTCAGGATAGAATCTGGGGTTCTGCCTCATGAACTCAATCTGTAAGTATCAAGAAAAATCTTCCCAGAATGGGAAATGTAAAAAGAAATTTCCAAACATGCCAAATTATTTCTAACAGATTCTAAAATCCTCTCAAAACGAATTCTGTATAAAATGTAAATCTAAACAGTTTGATGATGATCGACTGTTTCTACATTATTCAGTCTTTAAAAATAAATAAACCTGGGTTTTCTTTAAACAATTCTATCACAGAATTCAAATAAAGCAGGTGTAAGACACATACACACACACACACACACACACACACACAGAGACACACAAAGATATTCTACTTTGGCTTTCTCTTGTATCTGGAAATCATTCATCTTATCTGCTGCTCACTCTCCCTCTCTCTTTTTAAGCAAACATTAATCCGCACAGATGGTGAACCATGGTAATCTCTGCTACTAGCTGCAGAGAAGAATTTTTAATGAAATGGGAATTTAAAGGTTTTTACACAAAGCACCAGAATCTATTCCACTCCTTCTCATAATGCTCAAATTATTTTTACTGCCATGGGTTATAAATGCATGCTTGTGGTATGGCTTCTGAGAGAAACTGACCTATTGCTCAGAAGGTGCTTACTGCTTTAAGCATGCTGTCTCCTGCCTTACCCAGTATGAGGGTGTCAAGTTCCTAGTAAAAGGCACTCAGTGGTTAAAATTACAAGATTTATCCCTGAACTGACCTTATTTTACACTATGAACCCTGCCCAATCTCTGCCTGACTTTTGTTGATATGTCTCCTGATCTTCTGGCCTCCCTTTTAATAAATTCCACAGAGTTGTGGCCTTGATTTAGCTGCATCTCTAGCTGAAAGATTTGATTCCTGTTTTTTCTCTTCCTAGTCCAGCACTGCTCAGACTAACCACCTGATATTCTGACATCTCCTGCTTGGCCTTATGACCTTCCTTTACAAATAACACTTTTGGGCAGCTCAGTTGGACACCACTCAGTGTTTACGGTCACCAGCTCTCCTCGATTCTTGCCCAAGAGTGTTGATATAGAACACTCACGATCATTCTCAAATCTTTTAAGAAAGAAATTCCAAGTTAGCCCTGAAGCCAAAAGTTTTTTTTTTGTTTTTTACAAAGGATGTTATAAAAGGTTACATGCACACACAAGTATTAAAAAATGGAAAGTCAAGATAATGTCTAATTTAAGTTATGCTAATTACTTTTGATGGAAACATATTACTTTAAAAAAGATTTATACACCTCTAATGCCATTCAAAATATACTGGTATATAAAGATTTTGACGCTCATAATAGTTTTTATATATAAATTATCAAGGGGAAAAGTCAAACTCCAATAGAAAAAGGACTACTGCCACAAATTAAGGCTACACAGACAAGAAGAAAATATTAATAAGATTAAGAAGTTCATCTCTGTTGATGTTATGAAAATTTCAGCCTTGAACACTAACTTATGGCCACAGATCCAATCACAAACCATTTCAAATGGACCAGGAAAAGACCCCAATGTCATGGAAAGAGTAGCTTCTTTAAGGTCAGAAAGCCTAAGAGCTGGTCTTCTTGGTCCTGACATCAACTCGCTTTGTGCTGGGGGCTGAGTTGCTAGGCCTCTTCTAGACTCAGTTTTCTGACGTGAAAGTTTACTCCTGTGGCCTCCCAGGTATGTTTAATATGGGATCACCAGGAAACAATATAAAACACAGCAGTAAACTTAACAGGAGACTCCCTGTCAGATCCTTGAACTGATTTTACATGAAGGACATTTATGAGGCAAGTTTCAGAACCCTGGACAGAGCCATTTTGACTCATCATGAGACTCGGAGTGAAAGCCGATTAGACTGGGTATATTGGCTCATGCTTGTGATCCCAGAACTTTGGGAGGCTGAGGGGAGAGGATCACTTGAGGTCAGGAGCTTGAGACTAGCCTGGGCAATAGAGCAAACCCCCTGTCTCTACAAAAAATAATGATATAAAAAAGCAGTTTGTCTGCCAGAGTAGGAAAAAAAATCTAAGGATGAGAAAACGTCTGAATGTCAATTTTTGGGAAGACTGGCCTCAACTACCCAAAATGGAGTTTCTTACTACATTCTTTGTGCTCCTAAAGCACTGTATAAAGATGTCTATTAGAGCCCTTGTTAACATCCCTGGCAAGATCATGAGCTTCTTAAAGCAGGGCTTCTCAAGTTTTAGTGCTTGTCCAAGTCATTGCAGCCAATCCTCAGACCTTCCTGCCTAAACCACTCTTTAATTAGTATTTACCAAGACCAATCTATCACTGCATGATCTTTTAGGATTCAAGAATCTGACATACAGTTATGATGCTCTGTCTTAGCCTCTCCCTATAAGGACGTTGGCAGCCAGAAGAATCACATTGAGTCAAAGCCAGTGACAGAATTCTGTCAATGACTGACTGTACTTATACAGTTAACAGACCCTCCTAGGAGATTGCCCTGCTGATCCAAGAATCACCAAGAGCTTTTCTTGAGCTATAGCTTTATAGGGCATGCTATGCTATTTTGCCCATCATGAAAGAGCTGGCAGTCCACAAATCACCTGAGGGCAGGATCACACTCTAAAGTGACTTGAGCAAATGATTTGTGTAAGGTAATGTGAACCTCCTATGGCTGTGCTGTCATCAAAACACTGGATCAAATCAAGTAAGTCCATCAAGGTGCTATAAAATATGCATGCAAAGAGAATGGATGTGATGTTGTTGAGAATAATAAAACAGTTCATAAAAGCTATGAAATAAATCAGCTGTTCTTTCAGGCGTGGAATACAAAACACCACATACATCCATATATATTATATATGTTGTGAGCACACATTTATTATATATGAGCACTTATTGACATGCTAGAGAAAACAAAGTGAATAAGGTGCTTTCTTCGTGGAAGCAACCGCCATCAAGGAAGCATTGGCACATGGACTGAATTGCCCTCTGATCAATGGCTTTGCCAAGGATAACTTCACTGGTAAACACTTCTTGTGGGGAACATGTGTATCCCTAGAAAGGATGAATCACAAATAAGAAATAGAGGGGGTGGGGGGATTATTCTTATGCCATGACTCAGGCAGCTAGCTCCAAGATATTCTAAAGAGATTCTTTGCTTTTCTCTAAAAACATGTTTTTAATATCAGATAATGGGGAAAAATGTACCCTCACCCTTTAGACAAAACATTGAATGGTAGAGATTTCTTTTCTTTTTCCACCCCTCCTTCCTTCTTTACTTTCTTCCTTACCTCTTTTTTTTTTTTTTTTTTTTTTTGAGACAGAGTCTTGCTTTGTCACCCAGGGTGGAGTGGAGTGGCACAATCTTGGCTCACTGCAACCTCCGCCTCCTGGCTTCAAGAAATTCTCCTGTCTCAGCCTCCTGAGCAGCTGGGACTACTGGTGTGCCCAACCATGCCCGGCTTATTTATTTATTTGAGTTGGAGTTTTGCTCTTGTTGCCCAGGCTGGAGTGCAATGGCATGATCTCAGCTCACTGCAACCTGCGCCTCCCGGGTTCAAGCGATTCTCCTGCCTCAGCCTCCAGAATAGCTGGGATTACAGGTGCCCACCACCACACCTGGCTAATTTTTGTTTTGTTTTGTTTTAGTAGAGATGGGGTTTCACCATGTTGGCCAAACTGGTCATGATCTCCTGACCTCAGGTGATCCACCTGCCTCAGCCTCCCAAAATGTTGGGGTTACAGGCATGAGCCATCGTGCCCAGACACACCTGGCTAATTTTTGTATTTTTAGTTGAGATGGGGTTTTGTTATGTTTGTCAGGCTGGCCTTGAACTCCTGACCTCAGGTGATCCACTTGCCTCAGTCTCCCAAAGTGCTGGGATTACAGGCGTGAGCCACCATGCCAGCCCTTCCTTCTTCTTTAACCTTTTTTTTTTTTTGAGTGCACTCTAATACCAGTTGCTTCTCTGCCTGCTATATAAGCAACGTCAGCATTACTTACTCAGCATGCGTATGTGACAGCCCTTTTCTATGTACCAGAGAACAGAACCACAGACACAAATGAGCTACCACCATTACCTTGAGAGTTCATCATGTACCCTCAGAGACTCATGTGTAGGCAATTAATGCTAATACCAACAAGAATGAAATATGTACCTTAAAAGATAATATAAACAAAGGAAAGAATTACTAACCCCAACTGTAGAGATTTTGGGAAAGGGTCCCAGTGTCCTATACAAGATGGCATTTAAATTTTGACTGAGGAATAGGATTTTTTTATTGGTAAAGAAATGGGAAAAGCATATCCAGGTAAGAAACAGCACATTAAAGACAGCAGAAAGGCAGTAGCTACACTTGGTCTTTTCTATGGAGAATTTCTGCAGTGCTGGTGCTCCTGTAAGTCTCTGGTTAGAATGGAAATACCTTTCCCTTCTTTTGATAGCACAAAGAATAGGAGTTATTCCACAGAATGACTTGGAACCTTAGTCATGGTGTTTTTTCAGCTTTATTACTCACCTACCTGTGATAAAGGCTTCCCCCAGCAAAGTGTCTTGAATCACTAAAAGTTTGTCTCTCCTTTCTAGGGCTCATAGTTAACACAGGGGTCAGAGACCAAGCAAGTTCAAGAGTAGCACCCCAAACCATTGTTTCTTCAGAAATTATCAAGCCCACCCCACCAGATTTATGACAAACCTACGGTGTTCTTCCCCCTTCAGAGACCTCTTTGTCTCTCTCTGCTGTCTGCCTTCTGTCAAGAGATTTCTGGTGTTTAGACATCTTAATACATGTCAAAACTCCAAATGTAGAAAGGATTGAAGTTTCCTTGTAAGGGTATCCTAGACCCTGAGCAAATAGAAACCATTTACAGAGCCGTCTGGAGCTGGCTCATACTAGCTTGCAAGAGCCAATTGTTAAATTTTCAGGAATTTTGCAAACTGGTTGATACCATACTGGTAGCTTGAAATTGGCCATGGTTGGAGTATTTATATCGCAGAGACTGGTAAAGGCTACAAATTAGGACTCTTATTTTCAGGGAGCTTATTGTTAGATTCTTGCCAGCACTGCACCAAGTATTTAGCTCTAAAGAGCCCTCAAACTTTCCACACCAGTTAGCCAAAAGCACCTAAGTGATTTTCAGAGGATTACCATCTTACTCCATGTGCATGGAATGTTGGTGTCTCAAAGAGTGTTCAGAGATATATATCAACAATGGTGCTGATCAAACACCCACTGTCAAGAGTTCAATGTGCTGTAGGAAAAGAAGTGCTGGAGTTTAGTTTCTAAGTGTGCTGGCTCTAATCTTTACTAACTGGGATTTGAAGAAAGTTATTTAAGTCTCTGCGTTGTTTTTTTTTTTTTTCCTCACCTGCAAAGTGGGGACCATAATACTTATGTAACAGAGTTACAGTAAAGATTAAATAAAATAATATTTGAAGGTACTTAGAGCAATGTACAGAACAGAGTAAGTACCCAATAGATGATGACAATGAGGATAGACAACTAGGTTCAAATGCTGGCACTGCTACTTTTCAGTTTGTACCATCTTGTTAAACTTATTTCACTTCTCTGAGCCTCAATATTTTTCTTATAAAGAATTGGAAAAACATAAACTCCTTCACAGGGTGCAGTGTATTAGGTAGTTGGCACTCAGCAATCGTTCTATCATCCTGATCTCAGTATTACAGAACCTGGGAGGCTAAAAACTACATTTCCCACACTCCCTTGGAGTTAGCATTCATAAGAGAATTAGGTTCCACCAATGCGATGTACTTGTTTGAAATGCAGATACAAGAGAGAGGCCATTTTTTTTGCTTTTTGGCTTTATTGGCAAGCATGGCTGTGGAGATGCTGGGCTTCACTGCAGCACAATTCTAGTGTCCATGATGGCCGTGGGGGTGCCGAGAGTCAATTGTGCTGGATGGGGTGGGCCTTTGGTTCCACTCCTTTTGACTGTGACAGTAGAAGCAACTCTCCTGGTTTCCACAGTGCTGTTCTGGGAGTCACTGCTGAGTGTCCAGCCTAGTGTTTTTCTTCAGCTCTCTCAATGATGTAAATACACAGTTCACTGCCTAAAACGACCAAAAACGTGTTTGTGTTCTGCAACTAAACCCTGATTGATAAGCAGTGTTTGGGAGGATTACACAGGCACATAGGATAGTGCACTGCACTTGCAACACTTATTATTGTGCCTGGCTACTGTTGTGTGTTCTTAATAAATTTGAGTTCCTTTTCTTCCCAGACTTGCCAACCCTCCTTTCTCGATGAAAGAAAAAGACCCAGTTAACTATGGCTTGTAATCAGCATGGTTTGTTTTATGAACTTTCTGTGTAGAGTGTAGGGGAAATGTTTATATTTGTTTCCTGAAGAATCTAGACCAATGCTCTAAGTCCATTTTTGTACATAGAAATACTTGAAGGATACCAAACAATATTACAAGACTGTGGCTTTCATGGCCAGGACTATGTGGTGTATTTTCCTTGAGATTTAAGAATCAGGTTTGGGTTCATTTATGTCCATTCTTAGTGGAGGTTGTGTCTAACCCCTAACACCATCTTATTAATTCCATTAAACAAGTTCTCATCTGAGCATCTACTCTTGGAGTAACTATTAAAAAAAAAACACAAAAATTGAAAACTCAGCTCCCCTTTATCTGCTCTTTTATTCATTTTCAAATTTGTTTCCCAGGCAATAGTAATTGTTTGAGTGATTAAAATGTCAGGAGGTGGGCAGAGCTGATTAGAAAAGCCTCTGACCACATGCACCGGGAAAGCCATATGAGAGAGCACCAGGTGACCTCATTATTAACGTGGTCTATTACATTAACCTTGTTCCACATGTAAAATGTACTGAAAACATTGATACTCAGCTCTTCCTGGTTTTGTTTCTGATACCTCAAGCAATGGCTCACTATTGGAATTAACCATTGCAAGATTATTACAAAATGAAGGTCTGGAAAAATGAAGTGTAGATTTGAGTTGAAATAACTCTAACACCAAATTCAGTATCTGCTTCTATTGCTCCTATAGAGTGTTGGTTTTACCCAAGGCTATTGCAACTTAAACTGGGTCTTTCCTCCAGTTGATATGTCTCCATGCTTACACTTGGGCATCCTGTATAGGGTAGGGTGAGGGGTAGTGAGTAAGGAAGGTAGTTGTTTTCTTCTGTTTTTCTTTTCTTTTCTTTTCTTTTTTTCTTAGGGTCTTTCTTTGTTGCCCAGGTTGGAGTGGTGTGATCATGGTTCCCTGCAGGCTTGACCTCCTGGGCTCAAGCCATACTCCCACCTCAGCCTCCCAAGTAGCTGGGACTACAGTTGTAAGCCACCACTTCCAGCTAACTTCTAAATGTTTTTTAGAGATAGGGTCTCCCTTTATTTGCCAGGAACCAGGAGAGCTGCTTCTACTCCTTATATTGCCCAAGTTAGTCTTGAACTCCTGGGCTCCAGCAGTCCTCCCATCCTGGCCTTCCAAAGTGCTAGGATTAAGGGTATGAGCCACTGTGCCCAGCCTAGAAATGTAGTTTTGACCTGGATCTAGATCTGTGTTCTTAGACTGATGGAGAACCATGGTATTATTACAAGGTTACCAAGTCACCATAATACACTTAACACTTTCAAGAGTCAACACAATGGAACAACAAATACTTTTGAACTTAAAAGTCATTTAAGCTCTGTTTACAGCTCACAGTCCTTCTTCGTGTGGAGGCAGCTTTATGCAATGGGGAAGAAGGCTGTCTCTGCAGTCATTCTAATCTGGGTTCTATTCTTTATTCTGCACCCCAATCTCTGGGACACAGACAAGTCTCTCAGCCCTGTTCTTTTGTGTTTTTACTTATTTTTAATTTTTTCAACTCAAAAATTTATTTATATTACTAAAGTTTATTTTTTTTGGGGGGTGGGGTATATAGTTCAATGAGTTTTAGTACATGTGGATTCGTGTAGCCACTGCCAAAATCAGAATACAGAACAATTCCAACATCCCCAACCTTTCCCTCAAGCAGTTCCTTTTAACTCAACTCCCCTTCACCACTCTCTGACACTTCTTACTCCCAGAAACCACTGATTGTTATCTATTCCTATTTCTTTTTTCCAGAATGTTCTATAAATGGAATAACATGAAACTTTTTGGAGTCAGTTTCCTTGACTTAGCACAATGTCTTTGAGATTCATATTGCATTTATCAATAGTTCATTTCTTTTTATTGCTGAGTAGTATTCTATTGTATGGGGGACCATGGTTTATCTATTTAACTATGGAAAGACATGAGAGTTGTTTCCAGCTTTCAGTGATATGGATAATGCAGCTATAAACATTCATGTATAGGTTTTATGTGAAGATAAAATTTTATTTCTTCTCTTTTTTTTTTTTTTTTTTGGAACAAGGTCTCACCCTGTCGCCCAGGCTGGAGTACAGTGGCATGATCTCAGCTCACTGCAGCCTGGACCTCTCAGGCTCAAGCAATCCTCCCACCTCAGCCTCTTGAGTAGCTGGGACTACAGGTGCATGCCACCGCACCCAGCTACTTTTTTCATCTTTTTTTTTTTTTTTTTGTAGAGATGAGGTCTCTCTGTGTTGCCCAGGCTGGTCTCAAACTCTTAAGCTCAAGTGATCCTCCTGCCTTGGCCTCTCAGAGTACTGGGATTACAGGCATGAGTCAGGGTACCTGGCAGTTTTTATTTCTTCAGTGCAAAATGTCTCCACCTTGAATTTAAAGTGGAATAACCCTTTGTTGTGGGGAATGTCCTGTGCATTGCAGGATGTTTGGCAGCATCCTTGGATCTACCCATTAGGTACCCATAAGAACCTCTGAGCCAGTTGTGAAAACCAAAATGTCTCCTCACATTACCAAATGTTGGGGGGCAAAATTGACTTCAGTGAGGACTCAGTGCTCTAAGGTAAAAACTCATAAATAAGATCCTGGTCCATATGGTAAGTATATGTTTCACTTTAAATGAAGCTGCCAAGCTATTTTTCAGGGCATCTGTACCATTTTGTATCCCCCCCAGCTACACCTGAGAGCTCCAGTTGTTCTGTATCTTTGTCAGTACTTGATATCAGGAGGTGTCTTAAATTTTTTTGCCATTCTATAATTAGGTAGTTTCTTGATTTTAAAATCAGGGATAATGACACTATGGCAGATATTAGTGCATGCAGCTCACTAATATTTCTAGTTCTGCAATTCTCCTCACTTGAGAAAGTTTCATTTCTTGCTCCTTTTAGGTTGCATGTGACTATGTGAATTGGCTTGGCCAGAGTGAAAGTGGGGTGGGTCACTTCACGGTGGACATGTGTAGGAGCTGTTGCACACTGCTCCATTTTCCCTCCCCCAAGCTTTAGCAACCACCTACAGTCCAGATGGTGGAGATGTCATCAGCCAATGTTGCTGAGTAGAAATGACATGGAAGAGAGTCCCCTGCCAAACCTCAAATGGACATGAGGTACACGTGAGAAATAAACCTTTGTTTAAATCCACTGGTATTTTCAGATTGCTTGCTAGCTTATTTTGACTAAATCAAATTCCTGTGTGATAGACTTATTGTGAGCATTTATGTGACAAATGTGGGTAATGCATTTAACACAATTCTTGGTTCAAAAGAAGTTCGGAGTGAATGATTGTTACTATTATAACTATTTACCCTTCTCTGATCATCCTGCATCATGATGATTCTCCCTTTGATAAACTCACAACTTTTACTCTCTGTAAAGAATTAGCAGAACTACTTTAGCTTCTTCAATGTACCTTGGCAATAAATCAAATTCAAAGATACGAAGTAAAGTAAGTACCCATTTAATTGACCACCTGACCAACAGGTGTGCTGGCACACCATCTAAGGTTCAAGGAGGTAGCATCACTGTGTTGGTGCAAACATCCTCTTCTAAATGACAATCAGTATTACTAAGACATTTTAAAACCTGTCTTCTATAGGTCAGTGTATAGAAGGTCTTTCATTAACCAGCAACTTTTCCACATTTTTTGTCTGCTTGTCCATTTCCTAAGAATGTAAAGAGAGGTAAAGAGATATAGAAACACAATGATTCTCGGACAGGCGCAGTGACTCACACCTGTAATCCCAGCACTCTGGGAGGCTGAGGCGGGCGGATCACAAGGTCAGGGCATTGAGACCATCCTGGCTAACATGGTGAAACCCCAATTCTACTAAAAATACAAAAAATTAGCCGTGCTTGGTGGCATGCGCCTGTAGTCCCAGCTACTTGGGAGACTGAGGCAGGAGAATTGCTTGAACCGGAAAGGAGAGGTTGCAGTGAGCTAAGATTACACCACTGCACTCCAACCTGGGTGACAGAGCATGACTCCGTCTCAAAAAAAAAAAAAAAAAAAAAGAAAAACACAATGATTCTCAAAGCTGACAGTGCATCTGAATTACTTCCTGAAAGTTGGGAATTCTGTTTCTAAGATTTAACCACACTGAGGCCTAAGACTTAACATATTTTTAAAAGTTCTCCATATAATTCTGATGAGTAGACAAGTTCAGAAGCCCCTGCATTAGTTGTAGAAGGGTAAGAAGTACGACCCTGCAAAACTTGACAAGACTCAGGAAAACTCCTGCAGTTATCCCAGCTATTTAGGGATGTGAACAGTTTATACTACCTACCTGGCAGAATCACAATCTGTCATAGGATATTTTTCACATTATTGTTCAAGATTGAAATGTATCCCTGGCTCTGATCTAACTGGCAGATCAGAACTCAACTCTGTAGGCACCAGGGTTCATACCTGCAAAATGTGTGAGTTGGACTTCCACCTATAAGAATCTTTGATCCATTATCTTCTGTGATCCAGGTATTCATTCTAATTACTCAATTAGATGATTGCATGTGTTGAGGAATTTTCTACATTTTCCAGGATTTTAATACATAATATGAGCCAAAGAAATGTTTTTCAAACTTATAACTATTCATTCACTGACAAACAGGGTGCTCTTCCAAGGAACTCATCAGTTCAACTTTTTCACATTTTTATATATATGTGTGTGTGTATATATATGTGTGTGTGTGTGTGTGTGTGTATAAAGAGAGAGAGAGAGAGAGAGAGATAGATAGATAGATAGATAATGAATATAACAATAAAATTCTATAATTCCCAAATCTCAAAATAACCACTTTTGGTATTTTAGATTATTGGTTTCATTTTTAAATAAAAACATATACTATATTGCTTTGTAACTTTCCTTTTTATTTTCCATTATAACATGAGAATTTCCCCATGATTCAGTTTATTCAAAATGGAACTTAAACCACTGACTAGTATCTTATCAGTTGGTTATCACACTTATGTAGCCATTTATCTACTCTCAGATATTTCAGACGGCTTCTAATTATTTTCCACTGAACATGGTGTTACAGTGAATTTTTTTATGTGTAGTTCTATTTCTTTAAGATAAACCACCAGAATTGGAATTACTGAGGAGAAAAATACTACAAATAGCTGCATAAGCCTTTAAAATGTCCTATTTTAATTATTTTCTTCTTCTACTCATCTTCCTTACTACTCCCAAGATTATCTATCTAACCCAGTGATTCTACCCTCTCTCTATTCTACTTCATTAAGTCTACCATGGGATCGCCACTCAAGATGGTGGAGCTGAGCACACTTATCTAACAACTCCAAACTTCTCAATAGTATTAAGATGAACAAAAAGGTCTAAAATAAAGAACTAAATCAATGAAAACTCTAGAAAACAGGAATAAATAGAAACTTTGAGAAACTTCTGAATGATAAAGAACAAGTAAGATAGGCTTGGCTGGAAGTGAAGACCAGAGAACAGAGCGTCCCAAAGTTGACCAATGAAAAGCTCACTGCAGAGAAGTTATTGCTCCCAACAGAATCCTGGAGAAACTGTGAGCATGAGGAGCAGGAATGAAATGCAAACAAGTCCCCTATTAAATTATTCTTATCCATATAAGAGAGGAGAATTCTTTTAAAAAGAAAAGGAAGTGACATGTGTCCATGAGTAAATTTCACTGACCAATGGCACTCCTTGAGTAAAGGTGTATTAATCATGTCTTCTATTTTCTGTATGCTTTGATATCTGGGGCCTTGGTGACTCAGGAGGAAGTGCCCCTCCTGGTGTTAGCCAATTCCTAGACATAATGAACAATTTGCCTCTAAGCATGCCTTTCATATGCAAACTGGCCAATCCAGAATCCACACCTCAACTATCTCCTTTATAGGGCTCTCATACTCCAGGCCACTAACCACCTGCTCTAGTCACCCCAGAACCTGCTGAAATTACCAAATTAGCCAATCCCAACCCTGCTTTCCTTGCCTTGCTTCTTCCAGCAGAAACCATAAGAAAGGCTCTTCTCCATAGTTCCCTCCTCCCTTTATTCCTCCTGACCAACCCTGGTATGTCCCTGCGTGGTACTGAGTAGACTGGCATGACCCTTCCTCTTAGAAACTGTCAGCAACAAAAATTTTTTTTTCTTTTTTTTTTTGAGGCAGGGTCTTGCTCTGTCACCCAGGTGGAGTGCAGTGGCATGATCTTGCCTCACTGCAACCTCCATTTCCAGGGCTCAAGCGACCCTTTCTCCTCAGCCTAACAAGCATCTGGGATGGCATGTGCCAATGCACCCAGCTGATTTTTGTAATTTTTGTAGAGATGGCGTCTCGCCACGTTGCCCAGGCTTGTCTCGAACTCCTGGGCTCAAGTGATCCTCCTGCCTCAGCCTTCCAAAGTGCTGGGAGTATAGGTGTGAGACATTGTGGCCTGCCACAAAATGTCTTTTCAGTGGCAATTATTTCCTGATCTGTTGGGCTAACCGCACCTCACATTTTTAATACATACACCATATTTTAGAATGCAAGCCTTCCTTACTGTGGTGCATCTGGTGTTCCCAACTTAACTGTTGACTCCCTGCCAATCTCCTATAGGAAACCTTGTTTATTGGCATATCCAGTAAGTTTCAGTAATAAAAAATAAGTAATGAAAGACCTATGTGGAAGCATGAAAAACAGATAATGTTCATGGTGCATGGATAGATGAAGAAAGAAACTGAAAGAGGGAGCACAGAACATATTTCTATATACACATGTAGAAATTTAGTTGTATTTCAAATTAGTGGTGATTAGACTATTTAATATGTTGGGTAATTAGAAAAAGCTTTATCTTTTTATCATACAATGAACTAAAAATTTTGAGATGGATTATAGACACAAATATAAAAAACCATAATTATTAATAGCATAATATTTTTATAATCTTACACTAAAGGAGGCTTTACCAAGAAAAGGATGAAACCCAGAATTCACAAGGATTGGCGTATATTTTAAAAATGGAAGCTTTTGTACACCAGCAAAAGTCACTATAAACACACTCAAAAAGACAAATGATAAAAAAGAAAAAAATTTGCAACACCTAAAACATAAGAATGGTTAATATTCATAATGTATAAAAACCAAAGATCAATATGAAAAACACAGCCTATCTGATAGAAAAAAAGAACAGGGATATGAATAGGCAATTTACATACAAAGGGCAAACATATGAAAAGGTGATGAACCTCACTAACAAAGAGATGCAAATTCAATCAATAATGAGATGGCATTTTTCCATATTAAATTGTCAAAAATTACAAAGACTGGTAATATCCAGGTTTGGCAAAGCTGTGTGGGAGGTGGGTAGGAACGGAGCATCTTTCACTGTTAATGTGAGGAAGACAGCTTTGGAGAAGACAAGTGGGCAGAACTCATCCAAACTACAAGTTTGTGAGTTTTTGGTTTGGCAATTTCACTTCTAGATACATATCCTATTGGCATGCTGGCTCACATGCATAAAGACACATGTGCAAAATGTTAGATGCAATACTATTTGTAATAGTAAAAAAGTGAAAGATTGCTAATGGTTCATCAATAGACATGATTGAATACTGTGGAAAACTTTGCAGTGGCAAAAAAAAAAAAAAAAAAAAAAAAACCAAGAAAAAAAAAAGAACAGAGTTACACAGCCTGACTTTAAAATAGATGCATATGTTACATTGTTGGCTAAAAAGAAAGAAAACTTGCAAAATGATATAACATGTACAGTATTCACTACGTATATATGTGTTTATAAAAATATTTTATATGATAGCTATCTATTTATATATACAAAATATAAGTAACTGATGAAAAACTGTTTCATATTATCGTGCTATATCATCATATTCTTTTTCATTTTTCCCAGCTGATCATTTGAATTCCCATAAGCCTTAGTACAAGAAAATCCAGGATCTCCCACTTGAGATTGCCTATCCCCAGAATTGCCCCAAAACCTCAGCACCTCATGAATGCCAATTGTAAATTGTGTGTGTGTGTATGGGTGTTGGGGGAGGATGGCAATCCATCTTCCAGACTCAAAAGATGGAACTAAATGGGGCTGGCTTTCTCCAGGTGTCACCTGACTACATCGACTTGGCATAGTCAAGTCTATGATGGTAACACTTGACTGTGGTGATGCCTCCTGATTTGGGATGTCAAGTACTTGGTACTCGTACAGTGATGCTCCCTATGGTTTTTGGGCTGAGTTCAGCTGCGAGTGTGGCTCTCTGTGGTCAGCTCTCTTGTTCCTACACAAACAATTTCAATGGTCCCTGCCAGCCAGAGCCTGAGTCAAGACTGGAATTTGTCAGCTTAGAGACCTAACCTTGCCATCCTCCTTCCCTCTCTAGGGAGCCTACAAAGAGGTCAAGGAAGGTTTTCTTTTTAAAATCTCAGAAGTTGCTGTTTGTTCTCCTTTCTCAGAATAGAGTAATAGTTTGACACTTCTCTCTTGAAAAAAGTTGTGCTCCCAACAGATATAATCCTGGCTGGGTACATCTTGGGTAAGGTACTGGTGGAAAATTTTGTTCGTAGGATCGATTTTATGTGCACAGTGCAGGTCTAGAAGAATTCACACTAAACTATTAGTGGTGAGTCATCTCCTTTTGGGAAGGGGGGCAGTAATGGGAGTGAAACTAAACAACTACTGTCAGTCACATTTACTCCTTAGCACTTTGGAGTAAACTTTGGTTTGATTTCATTTTGAGAGGGTTAACAAACTTGGACATACACACACATACACAAACACATGCACATCAACTTAAAAATAATACAATAATAATTCTTTCTCTCCTCTAATTTTTCCTTTTCTGTTGGATCATTCTTCTCAGTGTATACTCAATGCTCTGCTATTCTTCCCAACTTAAAAAAACATCCCCTCCTGATCACTCTTCCCACTTGTGCTATTATTACTCCATTTCTCTGAGCTTTTTACATTAAAAGTCCTTAAGAGTTATCCATATTCATTTGTAAATCCTTTCCTCCCATTTTCTCATGAATATATGCTAATGATCCCCCTTCCCACTCACTTCTACTGCTCTTTAAGGCCACTCATGAATGGCCTCCATATTGTTGACTCCGTGGTCATTTTCAGTCTTTACCATACTTGACCCATGAACAGCTCCTTCTGCCTTAGAACCCTTTCTTCTTTTGTCTTCCAGGATACTACACTCTTCTAGTTTTCTGGCTCCCTCCCTGGCAGCTCCATCTTCGTTTCCCTTTCTGATTCCACCTCAACTCCTCCCCATCTTAATGTTAGGTGCTCCAGGGCTCAGTCCTTAAGCCTTTTGTCTAGCATGATTTCATTAGCCATGGCTTTAAATATCGTCTATGTCAAATACACCTCAAAATTTTTCTTTTAGCCTAACCCTGTCCAGGAATCTAGGTTTACACACTCTACCTCCTATTTAAGGTCTCCACTTGGATGTTTGACAAATATGTCAAACTAGGCGTACTCAAAACTGGCTCATCTCATGATATTCTCTCCCAAATCTGCTTTTCTTATATTCTTCTACAAAATGATAAAGGATAACTTCAATCCCTTCAATTGCTCAAGAGAAAACCTTGTAGTCATCCTTGACCCTTCTTTTTTCTTCGCATTCTACATTTAACCTATCAGCAAAATTTGTTGACTCTACCTTCAAATTATATTTGGATTCCGAATACTTCTCACTAGCTCTTCTGTTGCCTCCTTGGGTCAAGACACAGCCACCCTTTCCCTGGATTGTTGCAATGGTCTTTTCACTGGACACCTGGACTCAGTCTTTGAGAAACTTCAGTAATTTTCAACACAGAGTGATGCTGTAAAACTCTAAAACATATGGCCACTTTGCTCGCAGCCCTACGTAAGTTCCTCTGTGTGCTCAAATTGAAAGCAAAATCCTTGCGCTCCCTCTCACCTCATTGCCCTCTACTCCACTCTCCCTCTCCAGCCTCCAAGCTTTCTCTAGAACAGGTGTCTTGGGATCTTTGCATCTGCCGTTCTCCCTTCTTGGGCCACTCTCCCCTGCAAACATCCAATGGCTTGCAAATTTAACTCGTCCAGGTCTCTATGTTCTATTCTCATTGAGGCTTTCCAATGACTATGGTATTTAAAATAGCACACAGCTTCTCCTACCTTCTCTGTATTTCCTAACCTTTTCAGCATTTTCTTCTTCATAGCACTTAGTACAAAATGATTAGTGCCCTAGTGTTGCTGTAACAAATTAGCACAAACCGGGAGGCTTAGCACAACAGAAAAGTATTGCTCCACAAACTCTGAAATGAAGGTGCTGGCACAGCTGTTTCTTTCTGGAGGTTCTGAGGGAGAATCTGTGCCGTGCCTCTGTCCTACCTGATGGTAGTCACCAGCAATCCTAGGAGTTCCTTTGTTTGTAGACACATCATTCCAATCACTTTCTCCATTATCACACGGCTTTCTTCCTTATTTGTCTGTGTTCCTGTATCTTCACATGACCTTTCTCTATGAGGATACCAATCACCGAATTTAATGCCCACCCTAATCCAGTATGATCTCATCTTAGTTTCACTACATCTGCAGACTATTTCCAAATGAAATCACATTCACAAGTATCAGGGATTAGGGGTTCAACATATATTATTGGGGGAGACAATTCAACCCCTAGCACCATAGGACATACAAATATTTTTACTTAAGTTTTTTGTCTTTCTCTTTATACAAGAATGCAAGCTCTAAGAAAGCACAGAGTTTTGTCGATTTTTTTTCACTGCTATACCTGGGTGGGATGCAACCCATAAAGACTTGTTGAATGACTAAATCCCCCTGCTAGCTCCTCATGACTAAGAGGACAAAGGTTCAAACACTGGATACAGCATTCATGTTCTTAGACAAACTGGTCCTCAGTGAAGTTTTCACTCTTAGCTTTCATCACTTCCCTCAGTATCTCCCCTTTCTACTAAGAGGAACTCCTGGATCTTCCTCAAACAAACATGTTCACAACTCCCATTATTTGCTCTTTCTCTCCCCTTCAGCCCCATCTACTCCTCTTTTCCTTTATGACACATATTTCTCTGTGAAAATCTTACCCATTCTCCTAAGAGCAGCTCAGTTCTCACTCTGAAACCTTCCATATGAACAGTTAACAACCTTTTTTTCTGGGTCCCTTTCAGTTATCCCTTTTCTCATTAGAAATTTTATCATCTTAGCACATGAATGTATTGGTGGAGAATCATGACAACCCAGATCTTCTCCATTCAACTGGGAGATCTTTCAGAGAGGGGCCAATGCCTTCCTTATCTCTTCATTTTTCCTTTAGTCCAACCCCCAGCATCTATCCAGTGCTTGCACTGTAACAGTTGCATGCTAAACACCTTTGACCAAATGAAAGAATTAGGGTAGATTTGCCTTCTTAAGATTTGAAGTAACAGCAAATATAATTTAGGCCACTGGGCCCCAGGATGTATGTACTACAGAGTTAGCCAATAAGTAGGTGGGAAAGATGAGGTTTCTAACTAAGGCATTTGGAAGTTACTATAAACAAGTGCCTTAGAGGAAAGGCCTTAGTCATGGTCAGAGAGTACAGAGAGATTAGCATAGGAGCACACAAAACAGACTATTCAGGAGGACAAAAAATGGGCTTAAGTTGTCTAACAGCTAATGCCCATCCAGTAAGTGAAGGGGAGAATCCGCCCATAGCCACTTGCATTGTTTTCTAAAGACCATCCCTTAGAGCTGTTTTTAGAGGTATTTTGAGCATTGTGGGTGAATGTGGCAGTGTGGTCTTAGATATAGATGAGACAGAGTGGCTATAAAAACTGTACCTTCCAACTATAAAAACTTCCTGGAGTAACAATTCCCTCTCACAATGTAACTGAAAAGTGCAATTGATCTTATCTTTAAACAGTGTTCTACAAAATCTTAGAGTCATTCTGTTAGAATAACTTGACTGCTTTTAAAAAACCTAATTCCTGGGTTTCATCTAAGATGCCCTGGAATCAGATCTTTGCAGTAGTGTACTAGAATGTGCACTGGCAATAAGCTCCCAGGAGAATATGAGAATACTAAATGAGAATACCTACATTAAGGAAACCCATCCCTAAATCCATGTATATGGTTTATTGTGGTCACCATTGTGATGGTTAATTTTATGTGTCAACATGACTGCACTAACAGATGCCCAGATAACGGGTAAAACATTATTTTTGGGTGTGTCTGTGTAGGTGTTTCTGGAAGAGATTAGCATTTGAATCAGTAGAACTATAAAGAAAATAGTCCTCACGGAATGGGCCAGAATTATCCAATCTGTTGAAAGCTCAAATAGAACAAAAAGGCAAAGGAAGAATGAATTTGCTGTCTGTTCGAGCTTGGATATTCATCTTTTCCTGCCCTGGGACTTTTTGTTCTTGGGCCTTCAAACTAGAACCTGGACTTATGCCATTAGCTCCCTGTGTGCACCCTGCTCCATTCTCATGCCTTTGGACTTGGGATCAAATCACACCACTGGCTTTCCAGGTTCTCCAGCTTGTAGATAGCAGATCATGAAAATTCCTGGCGTCCCTAATCATGTAAACCAATTCCTATAATAAACCTCCTCATATGTATATCCCATAAGTCTGTTTCAGTAGAGAACTCTGACTAATACAATCCTATTCTTGAAAAGCTGGAAAGAAAAAAACATGAAAAAAAACCACACACAAGTCTTTGTATAGGTTTATTTGTCTTCAAGTTAGGGTCTTCTTAAATACTCACCTCCTCCAATAGAACTGCCCTTAGAGAATAGACACCCAGAAAGCAGCCTGTAGGCTGAGGCAGGCAGGCCTACAAGGCAGAAACACAGAATGGAGGAGAGCAGCAGTTCTTGAGAGCTTGTTAGCAATCAAACCTGAAGGCAGGCGGGGACTCTGCGATGACTAGAAACTCTGGGCAGCCATTCTGTATACTTTTCAGCAACCCAGAACTAAATGTAGACTTCAGGTACAGAGTTATATGATGGGAACAGCAAAGTCTTTGGACTAACAAATAACATATTTGGGATCCTTGCTCTGTCAATTACTTTTGGTTCAGTGAATCTTGGTAAGTTATTCATCTCAGCCTCAGTTTCCGCATCTGCACAATGGGAACAACATCACCCGTTGGCTGGCCTATTGTGAAGATTAAATAAAATAAAAGTGTGTGTTGGCTGGGCGTGGTGGCTCATGCTTGTAATCCCAGCACTTTGGGAGGCTAAGGCAGGTGGATCACGAGGTCAGCAGTTCAAGACCAGCCTGACCGAGATGGTGAAACCCCTTCTCTACTAAAAATGCAAAAAAAAAAAAAAAAAAAAAAAGAGAAAAGAAAAGAAAAAAAATTAGCTGGGCATGGTGGCAGGCACCTGTAATCCCAGCTACTCAGAAGGCTGAGGCAAAGAATTGCTTGAACCCAGGAGGCAGAGGCTGCAGTGAGCCGAGATCGCGCCACTGCACTCCAGTCTTGGAGACAGAGCGAGACTCCGTCTCAAGAAAAAACAAAAACAGAAACAAAACTGTGTGTGATCACTTCACATGATAGTTGAAACTTGGGAAGTCCCTGAAATATGACATCTTCTAGATTTCTTTGTCTCCAATAAGAGATAATCAGAAGGTGGTATTGATTTGAAAAAAAAAAAAAAGGGAGAAGAAAGGAAAGGAAAGGAGAGAGGAAGTAACGAAGGAAGGAAAAGGAAATAGAAAAAAGAAAAGATACATAAATAGAAGAAAATTAGCTTGGTTCAGAGTTTGGCAGATAAAATAAGCTACCTGCAAATACCATCTTTTACTGAACATTTACATTAAAATCTTTAAACGGTACACCATGCCATTGTAGACTGCTCCAAACTAAATCGTAACTAAATAGTAGAATAAGGATTACTTTCTATAGCTGAGCATGAAATAATTTGAAGGTAAACATTGGAAAGCTCTTAAAGCATCCTAAATTGTCTTTTCTTCCTTCAAATGTCATAATACCTATCTCAATAGATATTTTTAAATTGCATTCCTCTTTCAAGATCCTTCTATCCCTTGTGTCTCTTGCTTAGGAATGAAACAAATAACTTAGTTGGAAATGACATAATCTCTGGTAGGATGGGAGAGGAGTTTAAATAAATTCCAGGTTGACCATCTTCTAGATCTTGGTAGATATTGATAATGTTTTGCCACTGAGTTTTGTGGAAACTGGAGAGAAAAATAACCTTTTTAGTGTGTTCTTCTGTTGCCATTACCTATTGCTACATAACAAATCATCTTCAAAATTCAGTGCCTTAAAATAGTTATTTATTATTATAACTCATGGTTCCATGGATTGACTGGGATCAGCTGGGTGTCTCTCACTTGGGGGTCTTTAATATGATTGTAGTCTGGAGATACATTATTTGAAGGTTCTCTGGCATGGCTGTCTAAGATGGCTCACTTGGAAGGCTGACAGTTGCTCTTAGAAGTTGGCCAGGAGCTCAGCTGGGAGTGCCAATCAGAATAACAACACATGGCCTCCCTAGACTTTGGCTTCTTGGGCATGGTGGCTGAATTCTGTGAGGTAGAGTCCCACAAGTGGGCATTTCAAGAGACCCAGGAGGAGATTGCAAGGCTTTTTATGACCTGGATGTGGAAGTCATGCAGTGTCACCTCTACCACATTCTATTGATTATACAGGGGTAGTCAAGAATCAAGCAGGTGGGCAGGTATGGTGGCTGGAGAAGGCAGATTGCTTGAGGCTAGGAGCCCAACACTAGCCTGGGCAATGTGGTGAAATCCTGTCTCTACAAAAAATACAAAAAAATTAGCTAGGTGTTGTGGTGCACACCCGTAGTCCCAGCTACCCAGGAGGCTGAGGTGGGAGGATCATCTAAACCTGGGAGTTTGAAGCTGAAGTGAACCATGATTGCGCCACTGTGCTCCAGCCTAGATGACAGTGAGGCCCTGTCTCAAAATAAAATAAAATAAAATAAAATAAAATAAAATAAAAAAGAATCCAGTGCACAAATACTTGAGTACACGAGGACATGACTACTGGGAAGTGTGGGTAATTGGGAGCCATCTTTAGACACTAGCTGCTGGGTTGCCTACATTATAATTGAACTTCCCCACCCATAGGAGCATTTCTATCTTTGCCAGATCAATAGTGGGATCACTTACCATTTAACTACAAATTTCAAATGGAAGTTTCACCTGCTTGTATGAAAAGAAGGTTTCTATCAAAGGTAACAAAACATATGACCAAATATGATTTTGCCAAAGAAAGCTTTGTGAAAACTTTTTCATTAGCTGAACACCCACTGGAGACATCATGCTTTGAGACTTTCTGACCTCAATCTCTAGACAGAAAGAGAGTTGGTATCTCCCAGTTTCCAAGCGGTCCCGGGGAAGTAGGTTGGCACCTATGAACCCTTTACATTGATTATCTTAGGCAGCTCAATTCACTTAGTTTTCTTCATTTGAAGAAAAGGGGGTAGCAACACTGGATGAATTTTAGGGGCACTTCTCTCCTGATATTCCACTAATGCGCCAGTGGCTTAGTGTTTTGCAGGGAACTTCACAGAATAGAACACTCCAGTTAACTTCTGGTTGTTGTAATGCATTTTTACTTAATAATCTCTCTCTTGTCTGTGTTTTGGTTCATTCATGGGGATAGAGTAGGTTGGGTATTTAGAATCTTATTCAATCACAACATGAAACTGAGTGAAGACTTCAGACCATAGCATCTGCAGATATTGGATTTGAGTTGTAGGTTCTTAAATTCACGAGTATAAGACCTGTTGCCATTGCTCAGTATTTCTGATCCTTGGCTTCCTCATTTGTAAAAAATACCAAATCCATAATTTTGTTGGAAGGAACAAAGGAGCTGAACTTTAAGACCCTACCCTAGGTCTCCCTACTACTAGGCTATTTTGTTGTTTGCTTTTGGCCTTTTTAACCTCGCTTGAATGATTTAATAGTTATGGTGTACCTGTAGCTTTTAGTTACCACACATCTCTTTGAGAAGTAGTCAGGGTATGAATAATACACATAAATAAAAAATGAGTGAACAGAATATTAAAGCAAAGTAAGCCTGTTTGAAAATTTGGACTCAAACCATAGTTTCAAACCCATAAAAACATTTATTGGGTCACTAGTACATATAGTGTACTGTGCTAGGCTCTGTAGAGGACTGAATTCAAATTTGGTCCCTGTATGCAAAGCTGCTTTTATTCTACTTATCCAGAGGTTACTGAATTTGGAGCTAGTTGACAGTTATGCCAGGAGAACAGACCAGTCTGCCTGCCTGTCAAGGAGAGAATTAAAAACTTGTTTCTGCTCAGTGCACAGCAGACAGCCCGGAAAGAGTCTTATGAACCAAACACTGCAAACAAGGCCATTTCTCCTCCTCTACAGGTTTTTGTAAGTAGGTCAACAATAGCTCAGGAAAGATGGAATTCCAGATCTAAGAAAATAATTTTGATTGAAAAAGATGCAAAAGGCAGTAGAGACAAATAAGAGGTTCCAATGATTATCAGTGGTATTTAAAACAAGAGGAAATAGCCCAAAACAATCACATCTACTACTACCCATTTATTACCATGGAGACACTATGGATTCACCGGGGCAAGGTGCCATGTGGGGATGGAAGTGGTGTGTGTGATTGGGGAGGGGTTGTTGGTAGTGAAAATAAGACTTTTAGTAATGCACAAAGGCAGAGATGAGATAGATAGCCAAATAAATGTAATTCAAGAGAGAAAGTACTAAGTATTAAAGAAGACTAAAGTTCTAAGGAATGAGAAATAGCACCAGTCAGGCAACATGAGGAAGACCTGTTGAATGCGGAGGTCAGACTTCAGCCTGGCCTTGAAACAGAGGTGGTAACAGTTAGCGATTTGGTTTGGATGAGTAATAGAGTTTGTGAATGGAAGAAGTGGAAGAAAAGTCTGGGAAGAAGGTTGAGGCCAGACTCTAGAGCATCTTCAAGATTGGTGTAAAGGGCTTCATTTTACTTGGAAAGTGTTGTCAGGTAAGAATGCAGTCAGTTGCAATTGATGGAAAAATATAACAGACAGTGGTTTACATGAAAAGCAGTTGGTTTATTCCATGGAACAAGAAGTTAGGAGGCAAGCAGGTGAGGGTTGGTATGGTGGCTCAGGAGGCCATGGAAGACTCAGGCTCTTTCCTTTTGCCCTGCCCTGTCATTCTGCACAGGTGGCTTTCACTCTCATGATGGGAATATGACTGCTCCCCTTCCAGCCCCATGTCTGCACTATAAGCAGGAAGACGGTTTAAGAGTCAAGGGACATACTGGCCAATCCCCTCCCAAGACTGTCACCTACATCTCACTGGCTAGGAATGTATCATGTCATCCAGACCCATATGGGAGGCTGATAAATTGAGTATTTTCTATTTTCCAAGTCTTTGGCAAAGAAAGCTCAGGGAAAAGGTAACTATGAGTCCCTTTTGAGTAGCTAGTTCATGGCATTCACCATAGAACTACTATGGTTTTTGAGCAGGGGAATAAAACACTGCTTGATGATTAATTTGGTTGTAATACATAACTGGACTTGAAGAGAACAGTTACAAAGAGAAAGATGAGAACTCAAGATGCAGAGACATGAGTGCTGGATTCATGGTCCTATATGAGTCAGTGGTGGAACTGGGATTTGAATCCAGGCTAGTTGTTCCCGGCCTTTTTCCACCTGTCTCTCAAAGCTGACTCAGTAAGGCCTTTAACACAATGATCTCTTATATAGAGCCATCTGCATAAACAACAATGCTAGGAAGCCATTAATTCATTTATTCCTTCAATTCTGCTTTAATTATATATACTGTTGTGTTGTAAACAATCCTGGGAGACAGTGTAATAAAAGGAAATAAAGAGAATTCAGAGAAAGGTAGAGATAGGTTCAAATCCAGCCATTTCTCTTGCCAATGGTGTGATTTTGCATGAATCACAGAAATTCTCTGGCTTTCGATATCCTTAGAGGAATAACAATGGCAGAAATATATAAAATGAGATAATCTTGTTATGGCAAATATATTGCCAATATGGGTTAGTTGGCCCAACCTCCATTCCACATTTATTTTCCCTAGCCAGTTCCAGCTAAGGCAGTTGGTGCGTTACTATTCTGGCCAATCAGACATAGATGGGATCAGCTACAGTCTCAATGATACTTTTACTTTTCTGATACAGGTTCCTCCCTTTTATACTTCTTTCTTCCTGCTTGTGGACATGATGGCTGGAGTTGATGCAGTCATTTTAGCACAATGGGGAAAAGACCATGTGAGTACTAGAGGCTTCATATGAATAACATTGAACAACTGGACCAACACTAGCAGCTGCAAATCCTCAAACTTCTCATTATGTGACAAAAATAAACTACTTGTATTAGACACTATGGCTTTATTTTTCATTACTTCCAGTTAAAAACACTTAAAATTGATAGTTTATAAAAGCACTTGGTACCTACTTCATACTCAGTAAATGATGTTTATTATTATTCTTGTCATCATCACTATTGTTATTGTTTTTGTAAGTTGCATAACATCAAGTTATAGACTAACTTACAGATAAAAAGACTATAATCAAAATACATAAACAAATATGTGATATCCTCATGAAAAAATGAAAATAAAGTCACCACGAATGATTGAGAGTAACATAAAACCACGTTGGTTCTACATGGGTGGAAATTGTCTGTACAGATGTTGGGAAAATCCACGCTCTAAGCCCGAAGCCAGGGTTATAGTAAAGGGCTCTCTGTCCAGATGCAGAAACACAGCAACCATGGCAGGGGATGTGGGGAGGGAAGCATTTCTACTGGGGTATTTTGAGTGATGACTGTAAAATCAGCATTTGGACTATAGAAGAGGGATTTTGTGTCTTTGACTTAAATACAGTGTTCAGTGTTTGTAGGGATAGAAAGTAGTCAAACTACCAAAGAGAGTCCAGTTTCTGGTAAAGAATTTAGAAATAGGAAAAGCTAAGGTCCATGGAAATGAATTCTCTGATCTTCAGACTTCTCTAACCAACTACTGAATGAGATAAATTGATAATCTATAATGTACGCTAAATGTTCAGAATGAAACTAAAGTACAAAATTGAATCATACAAACAATAGACACCATGAAGAATTAAAAGGCTTATTTTAAAAAAGTAACTCCAGTGAGTAACATAGCCCAGGCATAGATATGCTTGCCAAACAAGCAATCGACCCAGTAAATAACACTGTTATTCAGACAAAATCAGAGATCCTGTGTTTGTGAGGTCAATAGATCAAAATTTTTTATCTACTTATCTACTGTCTATATAATTTATATTCAAGTATACATTTTTGAGAAATATTTGTTATAATGTACAGAAACACATATATGGCAATAGAATAAGCAATAGAAAAAAGAATTTAGAATTCAAGATATTTGACTATGCATGTTTCCAACCTCATGTTCCATTAGATGACACAAGATATTCACAAAGAGGACAAAATTTTAACATCATTAGAAAAGTATAGGGAGGTTGCATTTGGCAGATGAGAATATTGAGGAATTTCTGAAACGTGTAAGGCAGATAGTAACATATTGTCTGAGAATATCAAAAAGCTAAATACTTCATAACACAAAATGGAAGAAAGAAGGGATTTTCCCAGCAAAATTCTGGGGGATTCCAAGATCAGGAGGCAGAGAAAGGTGAGGGGTGACTGAATAGAGAGACCTGAAAGAGCTGGCCCATTCAAAAGGCTGACACCGCGTTTGTCCCCCAAGCAAAGCTGAAAGAATAGCTCCCTGAATAAACTGGTGAATCATCTGTGAGAGGGTCCCAGTGTGGGCACTAGCATCGAAAAAAATTGAGCACTGAACTCCCAAGGAACTTTGATTACCATAATGGGCTACTAAAGGATAAATTCTCATACCTACTAAAGAAAAGACTTCCCCAATGCCCCAACCCCTGAGAGGAGCCAGGGCTTCTGTCTTAAGAATTTACACCCATTGTTGGAGACACAATAATTTTTTCATATAAGGAGGATTATGTTTCAGGAACCAATTCTATTTTCTTAGATCCTGATTCATAAATGCAAATAAGAAATTTTATTCCTCCAAAGGAATGTCACCCTGTTGATATCTTGATTTTAGCCCAATGAAATCCATTTCAGATTCTGACCTTTAAAAAATTAAAATAATGAATTTGTGTTGTTTTTAGTCACCAGGTTTGTGGTACTTTGTTACAGCAGCAATAGGAAACTAATACACATGGAGAACAGACTCAATAGACCCAATAACTCTGTAGTGAGAAATCACAAGGAAAGAAAGAGATATAGATGGAGGGTATGATGCAATCAAATAAATAATAGAAAGACTGACTCGAAGCTGGAAAGGGACTTGAGTTTTCAGAGAAGGAAAGGCCAACTGAGTCCCTTATGGCAAAACTGTAAAAAATTGGAATCCCTAAGGATAAAGAAAAATCTTACAAGCTCCCATAAAAAAATGTAAGGTTGGTATAAATGAATTATTATTCTCATCACTGAGCCCATTATTTATTTGAGCTAAGTATTTTACTTTAATCTTCACCACACTAGCACCCTATACCACACTCTTATCTATTTGTATGTGGATATGGAGAAAGAGGATCCCTGAGGTTATGCAGTTCTACAGTTAGTAAGTGGTAGAAATGGAATTAAAAGTCAAGTTCAGAAACATGGGTTTCTGAAGACCACTACATTAATTGCTAGCATCAAACTTCTCATTTACAATACAGAAAACAGGAAAACAATGGACCAGTGCCTGTAAAAAGCTAAAGAAGTACGTTTTCAAGCTCAAGTCCTATCATTAAAGTATGGGGTAGAGAGGAATGGCATTTTTAGACATTTAAGAACATAGAAAGCTTACCACCCACATAACCTTTTCTGAAAACAAAGCAACAACAAAAAACTTCAGGTTGTACTTCAGCAAGATAAAGTTGAAAAACAGAAATACATAACATACCAATAAAATGTGCAAGGATATCAGTAAAACTTATAGCTAATACTAAGTAATGGTTGAAAATATGGCAGTGAAATTTAATGGAATTGTTAAGTAGTTAGTCATAAAACAGAAGAGGCACAAAGTAAAAAATTAACAATCTGGAACCAAAATTCAAGATAATTTTTAATAATATCAAAGAGGTAGTAAGGAAGAAATAAAGGGAAGTTCTAAAATATCAATGATACAACCTGTATTTCGTTTAAGTGAAGTTGTTGTAGACACTGCTGTATTTTTATTTGGACATGAAAACAATTTCTCATTGTGACAAGTTTAAGGATGTTCACCAGCAGAACAAAAATGTAAGGTGAAAATTTTAAGCTACTATGAGGTAAACTGTAAATAAAAAACAAGAAAATAAAGAATAAAAAACATAAAATAAGAATATATGAGACAATATAGTGAATGACTATCAGTTGAATTTTTCTAAACTATTCTAGAAATATGCAATGTTCCATGCTCTTTTTTTTTTTTTAAAATCAGCTTCATCAAGGTATTATTTGCATACAGTAATATGCACATATTTTTATTAACTTATTCTAAACTTTTATATTGGGTTCAGGGGTACATGTGCAGGTTTGGTATATAGGTAAATGTCATGGGGGTTTGCTGTACAAATTGTGTAATCACCTAGGTAATAAACACAGTACCTGGTAGGTAGTTTTCCAGTCCTCACCTTCCTGCCTCCCTCTAACCTCTACCCTCAAGGAGGCCCCAGTGTCTGTTGTTCCCTTCTTTGTGTCCACATGTACTCAATGTTTAGCTGTCACTCATCAGTGAAAACATGTGGTATTTCGTTTTCTATGCCTGCATTAGTTTACTGAGGATAATGAGTTCCAGCTCTATCCATGTTACCGCAAAGGACACGATCTCATTCCTTTTATGGCTGCGAACTAAGGTGTATAAGTACCACATTTTCTTTCTCCAGTCTAATGTTGATGGACATTTAGGTTGATTCCATGTCTTTGCTATTGTGAACAGTGCTGTAATGAAAATATGCATGCATGTGTCTTTATGGTAGCACGGTTTATATATCTTTGAGTATATACCCAATAATGGGATTGCTGGGTCAAATGGTAGTTCCGTTTTAAGTTCTTTGAGAAACTGTCAAACTGTTTCCACAGTGGCTAAACTAATTTACACTCCCACCAGCAATGTATAAGCATTCCCTTTTCTCTGTAACCTCCCCAGCATGTTACTTTTTGACTTTTTAATAATAGCCATTCTGACTGATATGATATGGTATCTCATTTTGATTTGCATTTCTCTAATGATTAGTGATGTTGAGCATTTTTTCATATGCTTGTTGGCCATGTGTATGTCTTCATTTGAAAAGTGTCTGTCCATGTCCTTTGCCCAGTTTTTAATATTTTTTTTTGTAAACTTGGTTAAGTTGCTTGTAGATGCTGGGAATTAGACCTTTGTCAGACGCATAGTTTGCAAATATTTTCTCCTATTCTGTAGGTTCTCTGTTTACCCTGTTGATAGTTTCTTTCGCTCTTTAGAAGCCCTTTAGTTTAATTATGTCTGACTTGTCAATTTTGTTGCTGTTGCCATTACTTTTAGTGCTTTCATCATGAAATCTTTGCCAGAGCCTATGTCAGAATCGTATTTCCTAGGTTATCTTCTAGGAATTTTGTGGTTTTAGGTTTTACATTTAATACTTTAATCCATCTTGAGTTGATTTGATTTTTGTATATGGTATAAGCGAGGGGCCCAGTTTCAATCTTCTGCATATGGCTAGCCAGTTATTCCAATACCATTCATTGAATAGGGAGTCCTTTTCTTCATTGTTTTTCTCAACTTTGTAGGAGATCAGATGGTTGTAGGTATGCAGCTTTATTTTGAGCTGTCTATTCTGTTCCATTGTTCTGTGTGCCTGTTTTTGAACTAGCACCATGCTGTTTTGGTTACTGTAGCCTTGTAGTATAATTTGAAGTCAGGTAATGCAATGCCTCCAGCTTTGTTCTTTTTGGTTATGATTTCTTTGGATATTCAGGCTCTTTATTGGTTACATATTAATTTTAAAATAGTTTTTCTAATTCTGGGAAGAATGTCGTTGGTAATTTGATAGAAGTAGCATTGAATCTATAAATTGCTCTGGGCAGTATGGCCATTTTAACAAGATGGATTCATCTATACATGAGCATATAATGTGTTTCCATTTGTTTTTGTCATCTCTGATTTCCTTGAGAAGTGTTTTGTAATTCTCACTGTATAGATCTTTTACCTCCCTGGTTAGCTGTATTCCTAGGTATTTTGTTCTTTTTTGCAGCTATTGTGAATAAGATCATGTTCTAGATTTGACTCTCAGCTTGGATGTTTTTGATGTATAGAAATGCTATTGATTTTTGTACATTGATCTTGTATCATGAAACTTTGCTGAAGTTGTTTATCAGACCTAGGAACTTTTGGGCAAAGTCTATGGGGTTTTCTAGGTATAGAATCATATTGTCTGCAAACAGAGATAGTTTGACTTACACTCTTCCTATTTGGGTGTCTTTTATTTCTTCCTCATGCCTGATTGCTCTAGCTGGGACTTCCAGTACTATGGTGAATAGGAGTGGTGAGATTGGACATCCTTGTCTTGTTCTGCTTCTCAAGGGTAACTCTTCCAGCTTTTGCATTTTCAGTATGATGTTGGCTGTGGGTTTGTCATAGATGGCTCCTATTGTTTAAAGATATGTTTTCTCAATGCTTAGTTTGTTGTTTTTTTTTTTTAAATGATGTTGAATTTTGTTGAAAGCCTTTTCTGAATCTATTGAGATGATCATGTAGTTTTTTAGTTCTGCTTATGTGATAAATAACATTTATTAATTTGCCTATGTTGAACCAAACTTGCATCCCAGGCATAAATCCTACTTTATCATGATGAATTAGTTTTTTGATGTGTTGCTGGGTTTGGTTTGCCAGTATTTTGTTGAGGATTTTTGCATCTATTTTCTTCAAGGAGAGTGACCTGAGGTTTTCCTTTTTTGTTGTGTCTCTGCCTGTTTTTTTGGTCAGAATGATGCTTGCCTCGTAGAATGAGTTAGAGACGAGTCCCTTCTCCTCAACTTTTTGGAAAAGTTTCAATAGGAATGGTGCCAGCTCTTTAACACATCTGGTAGAATTTGGCTGTGAATTCATCTGGTCCTGGGCTTTGTCTGGTTGGTAGGCTTTTTATTATTGATTCAATTTCAGAAGTCATTCTTGGTCTGTTTAGGTATTCAGTTTCTTTCTGGTTCAATCTTAGGAGGTTGTACATTTCCAGAAACATATCAATTTCTTCTAGGTTTTCTAGTATGTGTGCATAGAGATATTCATAGCAGTCTCTGAGGTTTTTTTTTTTTTAATATTTCTGTGGGGTCAGTGGTAGTAACATCCCTTTTGCCATTTCTGGTTGTGTTTATTTAGATCTTCTTTCTTTTTTTTTTTTCTTTATTAGTCTAGCTAGCAGTCAATCTTATTTGTTCTTTTAAAAAAACCTCCTGGATTTATCTTTTGTATGGTTTTCTCATCTTAATTTCATTTAGTTTAGCTCTGATTTTGGTTATTCCTTGTCTTTAGCTTTAGGGTTGGCTGGCTCTTATTTTTCTTCTTCCTCTAGTTAAGACGTTAGGTTGTTAATTTGAGACCTTTCTAATGTTTTGATGTGGGCATTTAGCACTATGAACTTTTTTCTTAAGTTGGAACTGCTTTAGCTGTGTTCCAGAGATTTTGGTATGGTGTATCTTTGCTCTCATTAGTTCAAAGAAAATTTTCAAAGAATTTTTTTTACCTTGATTTTGTTGTTTAACAAAAGTCATTCATTCAGGGGCAGGTTGTTTAATTTCCATGAAATTGTATGGTTTTATGTAATCTTCTTAGCATTAATTCTTATTTGACTGCACTGGAGTATGAGAGTGTGGTTGGTAATATATATTTTTTTAATTTGATGAGAATTTTTATGGTCAATTGTGTGGTTGATTTTAGAGTGTCATGTGTAGATAAGAAGAATGTCTATGCTGTTGTGTTTGGGTGGAGTGTTCTGTAGGTCTCTATTATGCCCATTAGGTCAAGTGTCTAGCTCAGTTCCCAAACGTATTTGTTAGTTTTCTGCCTCAGTGTTCTGTCTAATACTATCAGTGGAGTGTTGAAGTCTCCTACTATTATTGTATGGTTATCTAAGTCTCTTTGTGGCTCTCTAAGAACTTGTTTTACGAATCTGGGTGCTTCTGTGTTGGGTGCATATGTATTCAGGTGAAGTCTTCTTGTTGAATTGAATAACCTTAGCCATGATATAATGCCCTTGTTTGTCTTTTTTTGATTGTTGTTGGTTTACGTCTACTTTGTCTGAAATTAATAGCAACTCCTGCTTTGTTTTCCATTTACTTGGTAGATTTTTCTACATCCCTTTATTTTGAGCCTATGGGTGTCACTGCATGTGAGATGGGTCTCTTGAAGATAGTATATAGTTGGGTTTTACTTCTTTATCCAACTTGCCACTCGGCTAATTGGGACATTTAGCCTATTTACATTCAATTTTGATATGTGTAGATTTGATCCTGGCTTTGTGTCACTAGTTGTTATGCAGCTAGTTGTTATGCAGACTTGACGGTATAGTTGTTTTATAGTGTCAATGGTCTATACATTTGTGTGTTTCTGTGGTGGCCCATAATAGTCTTTCCTTTCCATATTTAGCACTCCCTTAAGGACCTCTTATAAGGCACGTCTGGAAGTAATAAATTCCCTTAGCATTTACTTGTCCAAAAAGATTCTAATGTTTCCTTTGTTTATGAAGCTTAGTTTGGCAGGACATTAAATTCTTGGTTAGAATTTCTTATCTTTAAGAATGCTGAATACAGGCCCCCAATCTCTTCAGGGCTAGGGTTTTTGCTGACAGGTCCACTGTTAGCCTGATGGGGTTCTCTTTGTAGGTGACCTGCCCCTTCTCTCTAGCTGACTTTAACATTTGTTTCTTTCATTTCAACCTTGGAGAATCAGATGACTATTTGTCTTGGGGGATGGTCATCTTATATAGTATCTCACAGAGGTTCTCTGTATTTCTCAAATTTGAATGTTGGCCTAACAAGGTAGCAGAAATTTTCATGAACCATATCTTCAAGTATATTTTCCAAATTCCTTGCTTTCTCTCTCTTTCAGGGATCCCAGTGAGTAGTAGATTTTATTTCTTTACATAATCCTATATTTCTTGGTGGTTTTGTTTTTTTCTTTATTTTTGTCTAAGTTATTCTGGAAAAGCAGTGTTCAAGCTCTGCAATTCTTTCCTCAGCTTGGTCAATTCTGCTGTTAATACTTGCAATTGTATTATAAAATTCTTGAAGTCGTTTTTCAGCTCTATCAGATCAATTTGATTATTTCCTAAAATGTTCATTTTGTCTTTCAGCTCCTGTATCATTTTATTATATTCCTTAGATTCCTTGGATTGGGTCTCAACTTTCTCCTGTATCTCAATGATCTTTATTCCTATCCATATTCTGAATTTTATGTCTGTCATTTCAGCCATTTCAGCCTGGTTAAAAATTGTTGCTGGAGAACCAGTGCAGTTGTTTGGAGATAAGAAGACATCTTGGCTTTTTGAGTTGCCAGAGTTCCTATGCTGGTTTTTTCTTATGTGTATGGGATGATGTTCCTTTTTATATTTGATGTTACTGCCCTTTGGATGGGTTTTATTGCTTTTTTCCCCCCCTTTGAGGCCTGTGGGTGTTTGATTGTGATATAAAGTGGATTCAGTCAACTGGCTTCATTTCTGGAATATTTAGGGGGCAAAGGCTCAGCTCAGTACTCCTGGGCTGTATGCTCTAACTCTGGGGGCCTGGTACCCAGCCCCCAGCTCTGTTCTCTAGTCCCTTGAGGTTAGAAATCTGCTGTACAAGAGGGGTTGAGGTGTTCCCTAGCCACAATACTCAATGAGGGGGGGGGGTTGCCAGCCAAAGTGTTTTGTTGGGGCACTGGCCATGGGACCTGTGCTCACTCACACATGCTAGCAACTACAGCAGCATCATGGGGCACACGTGCTGGCTAAAGAGAGGTACCAGTGGGAGTGGGGTGTCAGTGTTCCTGCATGTGCTTGCACTGGCAGTGGCAGTGGTGTGGCAGGGCTGGGGCACTAGTCTGAATTTTTTAATTTAAAGAACTCTCAGTCTAGGGTGAGAAAAACAACAAACAAATGAACACACAAAACACCACCACTATATTTGCTTAAGGAGGAATACCTATGACAAAACCACACAAGGAAGTTGAAAATTAAAAAAAAAGGACAAAGATTTATTAAGCCAGTGACAGTACAACAACGACCTAAGAGTTATAATCAGAGTAGAACTCAAGACAGAAAACATTATACACAAAACAGAGCGTAATTCACATTGATAAAAGTATATGTTCTTACAATGTTATAATAGTCATGAATAATACTGAGAATACATAAAAGAAAAAAGAATAAAAGAATAATTTTAATAAAATATATATGGCGAGAGTGAAAAGTTTTGTAGATACCAAATTAAGGATATGGAGAATTTCAATAACATAATTAACAATCCAGAAAGAATGAGAGAGAAAAAGGGGAAATGAAGGGAGGGAAGAAGGAAGGAAGAAAGAAAGGAATTAAGGAATAGGAAACATTGAATTTTGTTCCAGACATACTGAGATTGTACATTCCTTTTATATGCCTATAAAATACTTACAAAAATTGATCCTACAGTTGACCACAAAGATAATCTCAGTAAATATGCAAAGATTCATATCCTACAAGTCACATTCTCTGCAATAAAGTTGGATATAAAAGCAAAGTTATAATAGAAAAGTAAAAAAAAAAATAGGAAAATCAAAATTCTTGGACATTTTTAAGCACTCACGTACATAACATTTTAGGTAAAGAGAATGTCAAAAGTGACCATCCAGACTCCTTAGAGATGAGAAGAATTAAGAATAGGATATAAAGTTGAGACATAAATGTCATAAAGAACAGCAGTTTGGAAAGCAAAAAATTAAACATTTTTTGTAGCAATAGTCACAAACTGAATAAAATATGAAAGAGAAAAAACTGTTACAGTCTATTTAATAAATGCTTAGCACCAATAACATACAAAGAGAATCTACAAATTAAGGAGAAAAAATTAACAGGTCAGTAGAGAAATGGGTAAATGATGTAAACTAGAAACTGATCCAGGAAGAAATAGAAATGTTTAACAAACATAGCAACAAATGTTCACGTTGGTGATGAGAGAAATGGAAATTAAAACAAGATGCATTTTTTGTCAAAAAGATTGGAAAACATTTTTAAAATTTTAGTAGAGTGTATAGAAAGAAACATTCCTTTTTTTTTTTTTTTTTTGACACAAATTCTCACTCTGTCGCCCAGGCTGGTGTGCAGTGGCATGATCTCAGCTCACTGCAACCTCTGCCTCCTGGGTTCAGGCAATTCTTGTGCCTCAGTCTCCCAAGTAGCTGGGATTACAGGTGAGTACCACCACACCTAGCAAATTTTTGTATTTTTAGTGGGGATGGGGTTTTGCCATGTTGCCCAGGCTGTTCTCAAACTCCTGACCTCAAGTGACAAGCATTCTTAGAGCTTATTGGTTAGTGTTTACATTGGTTCAGTCTCATGTAAGGTAATTTAGGAGTACCCCTTAGAAATTTTAAAATATAGATATTTAGGAGTACCCCTTAGAAATTTTAAAATATAGATGCTTCTATATAGACTACTTCTAGGAATGTATACTGCAAGATACTCAGTGTATGATTATTTTTAGAGAGAAAAGTTGATTTCAATTTTGACAACAGAATGGCTAGACAAAATAAAGACCTGCCATACCATGGAATACTAAGCAATTTAAAAAAAAATGTAGTAGAACTTTATGTACTGCCGTGGAAGAATGTCCATATATTGCTAAGAAAAGCATGTGCACACACACGCACCTGTTTACGCATACACATGTAGGTATGTATATATGTACATATGTTAGGTATTTGACTATGTTTAGGGAAATGTCTAAAAGGATATACAATGCTGAATTGTCAACAATGAACTTCCCTAGATAGCGATCCTTGGGACTTAACTTGATACTATGGTATTTCATCTTGAACTTGTAACATTACTTTTACAATTAACAAAAATAGACAAATTGATGATGGTAAAAGCAAGATAAGGTTAGGATAATAAGAGGACACTGGGGGTACATGAGTTCACAGAAATTCAGGGATTTAATAGGGTTGAGTCATAAATCCAGTACTGAGCATTCCAGTGTTCAAAGCAAGAAGGAAAACATATCCAGTATAACGATCCCAGAAACCATAATAACCTCGCAAAACAGTGGCCATAGTCTCCAGTGATACCATTTTTCTAGGTACTCTGGTCTAACTAAAATTTTTCCTTAGGCTTCATATAAAACACTGAGGCAAGTAACCTCAACAACTCTATCCACAATAAACACCATGATAAATTTGTAAGGCTACTTCTTAAACTAACCACTCCCTTATCAGATTAGTCCCAAGGAAGAAAAACTCCTTTTTTCGAGAAAACATCAGTGAGTCTGAGTTTAGTTCTTCAGACAGAAAACATAGCAGCCTCCTTAAAAAAAACATTGCTACCCACTTGTACAAAGTGAAGATTGAAGAAATGATTGCTTGGTGAGGGAGGTTGAGATGAAGCAAGGCTTGCTTTCACAGACTCCTCCCTCAAAGATTGAAGCTCTTTGTAAACCAAAGCCAAGACTGGATAAAGAGTATGATGACACTTTGGGGATGCAGAGACTGTTTCGACCTCATTCATACATAATATGGGGAATTCATTCATTTCATGTTAGCAAGTGACAAATCTGTTCCTGAGCAGGACAAACAAAATGCAACAATTTGTTACTTAGAAAAAGATCAGGCCAATAAATTCTAACAAAGGGACTTCCATTATGATGTCCTGTCCTTACTTAGTAGGAAGATGGTAAGGAAAAGGTCATTCATTCCAAAGTCATGTGAAAGGTTTACCTTGCCTTGTTTTAGGGTGGGACATAATTATCCAGGTCAATGTCATATTGGTTCTTTTGCCTTCCTAGCATATGAATTGAATTTGCCACTTCATGAAGCACGAAATTAGCTTTTCAATACTAATTTAATAATAATGTTGAATAAATTGTGAGCAATTATCACCCTAATAAGGAAATACGATCACCCCCTGCCCCTGCCCCCATCACCTTTAGTTACTAAGAATAGCCTTGTTTGTTTATACCATAAGAGGGGATAAAACTGATGTCATGAGTATTTCCAAATCTAAGTAAGTAGAAACATTTCACAAATTTGGAATCCCAACCCGTGCCCACCCCCCAGACATTTACCACATCCTTGAAACGATTGGAACCATTTATAGCACTGTCACCTTTATTATGGTGAAAAATACTTTAAGTCATCCTCTAAGAGCTTATACTTTTAGTAGTCATAAGACCTTTTGTAACCAGATCACAAAGTTCTGGACAGAGTAATATTAAAAATAACAGAAGTATTAGTGATAGTAATTATTATAATAGTATAACAAAAATAATTGCTACCCTTTCACCTTTCGTGGGTGCTTATTATTTGCTAGGCATTTTGTTAAGTGCTTCACTAGCATTATTTTATTTAATCTTCATAGCCTCCTTGCTTCATACAGGTGACAAAATTGTGGCTTAGTGTGTACAATGGACCGAATGTTTGTGTTACCCCGGAATTCACATGTTGAAATTCTAGCCCTCGATGTGGCAGTATTAGGTGGTGGAGCCTTTGGGAGCAATTAGGCCATGAGGATAAATCCCTTTATAAATGGGATTAATGCCCCTATAAAAGAGATCCCAGAGAGCTCTCTTGCCCTCTTTCTGCCACATAAGGATACAAGGAATTGGGAGTCTGCAACCCAAAAGGGGGCCCTCACCTGAACCTGACCATGCTGGTACCCTCATCTCAGACTTCCAGCCTCTAGCACTGTGAGAAATCAGTGGCTGTTGTTCCCAAGTCCCTGGGTCCAGGACCCCAAATGGACTAAGAGTGAGAGGTTCAGAAATTTCTTTAAGTCTGAGTTATTAAGTACAAAGTTGAGATTTAAATCAAGGCCATGTCCTCTCCATTCTTCCACACTAGCAGAAAAAGTCACAGAAAGCATCAAATGCGTGGCCATGTAGTTTGGCAATAGAGGAAAAATTCAGAGTTCAAAAATTCGGAACCCAGCTTCCTAAGCATTTACTTCTGGTGTCCCTTGCCCAGATTCAATGGCAAGTGAGGGCAAAATAGCATTCATTTATTGAATACATTTTCATTTTCACAGTTGCTATTTGCTAAGTAGTGTGCTGGGTAAAATTATGTGGTTTCTGCCCCAGTGGAGCTTGTGGTACAGTGGAGAAGGCAGGTAGAATTTAAATCATTACACAAGTGAAAGTAAAATTATAATGGTCATAACTACTACAAAGGAATAGTAAAAGGTTCAATGAGTTTATTCTGAGGTTATGATGAGGAATTTTGTCTTTATCGTAAACACTTGGAAAAGTTCTCCCATCCAAGTACTAACCAGGGCTGACCTTGCTTAGCTTCTGAGATCAGATGAACACTTGAAAAACTTCTGAAAGGCTTTAAACAGTGCTAATGTAGGAGGTGATGAGATTCTAATTTCAAAACCTCTGGATAAAGAGAATGGAATATGAATTGGAACATAAAGGGGGACCATATCAATGAGAAGATTATTAAGTTGCCCTGGAAAGGGAGGATGATCTGGATTAGGATGGAGTTGGGAGTACACAGAGAAGTGGATGGATTCCTGGAGGTATATAGGAGGAAGTATTGACATTCTCACATGGCAAATCATTCTCATGAAATCAAGCCTAGACTGTGTTCTTAGCAAAACGTGATTTCCTTCTTCTCACTATGATGGGGACTTTATCCATCTATTTGAATCTTAACTGATTTTGAACCTGCTTAATAAGGGTTCTTCTGCTTCTTTGTTTGTTTGTTTGAACAAGGTCTCACTCTATCACTCAAGTTGGAGTGCAGTGGTGCGAAATCTTGGCTCACTGCAACCTCTGTCTCCCAGGTTCAAGTGATTCTCCTGCCTCAGCCTCCTGAGCAACTGGGACCACAAGTGCAGGCCACCATGCCCAGCTAATGTTTGCTTAATACAGACAGAGTTTCGCCATGTTTACTGGACTGGTCTTGAATCCCTGACCTCAAGTGATCCGCCCACCTCGCCTTCCCAAAGTGCTGGGATTACAGGTGTGAGCCATTGTGCCCTGCCTTAATAAATATTTTAAAAGTCTGTACTTAATGGAATGAAGGGATTTTTTTAATGTTTTTTTTTCTAAGTAACTCTAGTTAAAATCAAATTGGCTTGCTATATGGTTGAAAAAGATATGGGCTTTATGGGTCTAACGTACAGAGAGAAACCCAAACTACAGTTTATGTTCCTTATCTAAAAATTAAAAAAAAAAAAAGGAGACACTATTGGTGAGTTTTCCTTTAGCGTTTCATATTGCTGTCTCAGCCCATCATGTCAGATGTCTCCACTTGATAGCTCATATATATTCTATATTATACTGTGATATTCTGCATATGATACACCTGGCTGGATCATGCATGAAAGTAAAAAAGAATATAAATGTAAGATAAAATTATCCCTCACTTATATGAATCATGCAATGATATCACTGTCTACTTATGTTAGGTGTAATACTTTGCATTTTGCCAATTCTAAGACTGAGCTCTCTCTCTCTCATCTATTTTTAAGTCAAAAATGAACAGTCCCCAGTGAATAGTGGATCATTTGGGCAGAGGCCAAAGAAGAGCCAGATGAAACCATCTTTGATGTAAACTTTCCACACTTTTCATAAACTTGGTCTAAACTTCTTTCCCTAATCTAACCTCCTCTTTATCTTCTATGGCAGATATTTTTTTACTCCTGTTCTTATTTATTCATCTTATTTTACCCTTAAAATTTCACTTGGTACCACTTTCCAGGCTATAATTTTAGCTCTTCCTCTTGATTATAATTGATGTTCTGTCTCAGAAAACCCTACTTCAGGTCACTTTGAGAAGGAGGATGTGGAAGAGACAGGGAAGGAGGAGGAAAATAAACGATACTGACGATGACAACAATAGGCACTAACACTTCTTGGGTGCATCTCTTCAGCGGGCACTGCACTGAGCACTTCACATATAGCTACAAGTCTCCACAATCCTTCCCAGTGAGGGAAGTACTATTATTTTTATCCCCATTACATATGTCAACAAATGAATCTCTGAAAGGGTAAGTGACTTACTCAAGATCACACAGCTAAAAAATAACAGAATGGGATTTGAACTCAGAGCCCCAGTGCTTAATCACTGGTGTGCTGCCTCTATAAATACCCTTTCTTCTTTAGTCCAGGCCTTCAAATCCTCTCCTATGGGCCCATTCTAGTCCTGTAGGACAGGACCCAGGAGGCAGAAATCATCTAGATATAGTTCTGTATGTGCAAAAGTGTCCAGGTTAGAGTCAGCTTCTATGGAGTATTGCTTCTATTTAGTGATGATGACAAGAAGGCAACAGTCTACTGAAAGGTTAAATGCTCTAAGCTACACATGCTGGCAAACAGAGCTATGAATATGAGCGCCAGGAACTTGATAAGTTCTCACGGGCGTTCCTAATATCCTAGCTATATCACTCATGTACATTACTTATGAGTCCAGTGTAGGAAGGCTAAAGGCGGAAACATTATTAATGTTATGTAATTTTACAATTTTTTATGTTCCTTGCATTTTGAGAGGGTTTGATTATGGCAAAGCAACAGTGAAATAATTCCTTAAACATTTCATTTAAAAAGGAGTTAGCAGTGTAGCAGGTTTTATTTCTAATATCTGAACTTCAGAAACACTACATGTCTAACACAAGAAAACATCAGGTCCCAGCACTTTGGGAGGCTGAGGTGGACAGATCATCTGAAATCAGGAGTTCGAGACCAGCCTGGCCAACATGCTGAAACCCTGTTTCTACTAAAAATACAAAAGTTAGCTGGGCATGGTGGTGCATGTCTGTAGTCCTACCTACTCAGGAGGCTGAGGCATGAGAGTTGCTTGAACCCAGGAGGCGGAGGTTGCAGTGAGCTGAGATTGTGCCACTGCACTCTAGTCTGGGTGACAGAGTGAGACTCTGTCTCAAAAGAAAACGTTAGGTACACCATGGTAATTTTAATAATGATGACAATGTTGTTATTGATGATAGCAGCAGCTAACATTTATTGATTCCTCATTAGGTATCATTAGGAACAGATTCACCCTCTCATTTTGTCCTCAGAACAATCTTACAAAGCTAAGTTATAAAGTTAGTACAAGATAATGTTACCAAGAGTTTAAAATAAAGTGGAGAAATGGAAAAAGCAAGACATAAAATGTTATCTTTTATAAGGGAAAAACAACTTACCGAAAAACCTGGACAGAAATACAGTATAATATTAATAGTTGTTGGTTCTCAAAGGTAAAACTATGTGTAGTTTTTCCCTTCTTTTTTTCCCCCATATTTTTCTCTTATAAACCCTTGTTACAATGGGAAAATACAAGAAAATGTATTTAAAATAAACAGACGATGTGCAATTTCTTTTCTGGAGATGACTAGGCAATGTTTTTTCTCAAAGGATCTTTTGGGGCCTCGAGGAAACCTAGGTTAGATTTTGCTATTCATCAGGTAAAAATGTATTTCCTACCATTCTCTCTTGGAGGCACCACTACAGAATTCACTAAAAGAGAAACATGGTTACAGATTGCTCAGAAAGGGAAAGGTGTCTTTGATGAAACGTAAAGAAATGTCACCTCAGGTGTCATGATGATGTATGCTTTTCTCAGTAAATTTATTTTTATCTTCTTTTTTTTTTTTCCCATTTGTGCCTTACAAGAGCCCTGGGAGACTAGGACACTAGGCATTGTCAATGCCCATGTTACAGAAAATGAGGGACAGTGAGCATAGTTACCTGCCAAGGCCACACAATGAGCTAGTAAAAACCTGAACACAGAACACAATCTTAACTCTTAACTCAGTGCTTTCTTCCATGACAATAGCTTATCTGTGAGCCCTGATTCCTCTTGGCAGGAAAGACAAGCCTATCAATGTATCAGCTATCTAAGATATTTATGGGTGAAGGTTCTGTGTAATGTCTGCTGTAAATTCAGTTTACTACAACTCTCAGCAAAATCAAAGGAATATCAGTTGTATCCCACCTTTTACTCTGCCATTCATGCAACACTCATTGATCGCATGCAGAGAACTATGAAAGTGCTGGGCATTCAGTGATGCTTGTCTTCAGGTAGCTTATAGTGGGGGAAGCAGTTAATTAAATCTAGAAGTACAACACAATAGAATCAGTAATGTGAAGGAGACATAATGAAGTGTCGTGGGCTCTCAGAAAAGGGACACGTCGCTCATCATTCATTAACTCATTTATTCAACAAATAAAAACTGCCTTCTTGTTGCCATGCTTTGCGTTGAATTCTGAGGATGCACAGTTAATATAGACACAACATATTTATCCTTGAGGATTATCATCTAGTGGGAAATTTAAGATTGACCAAATGATTATATAGACCTACATTAAATCAGAAGTGATAAATATGGCAAAGGATAGTTAGTGGTGTAAGAAGCATGTGATCTATCCTTTTGATTCAAGGGTGAGTCTTTGCAGCCCTCTACTAGAACATGAGAAGTTTTGTATTTCCTCCAAGGCTTGGCTATTCAAAGGAGAGTTTGCAGGTGCTGATTGGAAGTGGCTTACTTAATATTGCTTATATCCTTTATTGTAATAATCTGATAGGCTATTTCTTATGACACTGCTGCTTCCTTTTCCTCCTTTACAGCCCTGCATATAGTAGATGCTAATCTTCCTGTTCTCAGTTTATATATGGAGTGTAATGTTGGACTGTTCCTCTTTGCCCAATGAGCCAGGCACACACTAATGGACAGAAAACTGCAATCATATCCACAGTGTTCATAGTAAAGCATTAACTCCCAACCTGAAGCATCCTCTGCTGAGGGTAACAGATGGCATCAGGGTGCCTATGTTAGAAGTAATGCAAACCTGATTATACTCTTTCTAATTTTTTCCCCTCCTACATGAAGGATGCTGTAGCCACCTCACAGAATATGGTGATGTGTCAAAACTTAATTAGCCAACACTTGTACCCCATCTACATTATGTCAAAAACTACACTTTCAAGAACAAGAGAAGAGAGCTCCAAAATATTCTGGCAGGCAGAGAATTCTTAGAACACAAAGGAAAGAGAATAAGGTAGTAAGCTATTTTCTGTTATCAAGGTCTTAATTCTTTCTTGGATAATTAGAAATGGGATAAAATTTTCTGGGTTCCCCGGATGTAGCAGGGTTGCCATATCTTCTATACAAAAATGGAAAAATCTATGACCTGACATGTATGTGGAAAATGTGTGGTCTGGTGTGTATGTGTGTGGGACTAGAAGCAAGCATATTTGAAATAAGTAGTCTCTGTTTATCTGGTATGCGTCACAGGGCGACCAACCGACCCTGTTTGCTTAGGATGGAGGGGCTTTCTGGGATGCAAGAATCTCAGTGTTAAAACTGAGAAAGTCCCAGACAATCTGAGATAACCCTTGATGTATATAGTATATGGCTCTTTAAAAACAAAACAAAAAAACCCTCTTTTTATATGCTTACAAGGTCATGTTGACCAGTACAGTGCTGTCGCCTTTGTTCTCTCCTTTGACCAATGTGGAGGAATGAGGCTACCTGCTTATAGGAATATCAGAGATCTTTCTAATTTCTAAACTGGCTCATCCATCCAAACCCCTTAGCCTTCTCCCACCATTTTTCTTTTCCTCTGGCCCAGCTCCTTGCCTTTTAATGGCCATGCTCACAGCTTTGGTGCTGAATACTCAATTAGCCACTGCAGCGAGATAAAGTCCCCCAACTTCACCCACCCTTTATCCATGAAGAAGGCCCAGAGCTCCTTTTATATTTTCTAGGCATTTTTCACCAGAGTACAGAAAAAAAGTCACATGACAAGCTTTTAAGTCATAAAAAGGACAAAAAAAAAAAAAACACCTCACAATAAAAATGTGCATTTGGAAATTTTATATGCCCAAGGAGCAAGTTCTAGCTCAGTTTGCTTATGTATTAAGTTCATACCCAAGAGGGCCAATGCTTCCTCTAATCTATCCCTAAGCCCCCTTTACCTGTATTATTTGCAGGCTCGGTGAAGGAGCCTCTATCCTAGGCTGCTTCTGCTTCTCATGCCCATCGGAGGCAGTGCATGTAATACAAACCCTGTGGAATTTGGACCTCTCCAGCTTGTTCAGAGCTGGTTTAAGGTCAGTTGCTCTGCCACTTTTTAGTTCAGTATGCTTAGATGAATTATTTAATCCTCTAAATCTCGGTTCACTTGTTACATTTTCACAGAGATCTAGAAACATTAAAAAATACTATTTACATGTTCCCAACCTCCTAAGGTGGCTGCTTGGTTTGCTCTCATGTTCAGCATGATAGATAATTGTAAGGCATACAAGAATTTCAACCATCAAAGATGTAAGTAAATTCTCTATATTCTCTTCATGATGACAAAATAAGCGGTTGAATATTTGCCCTAAGATTGGAAATCAAAAAGTTTATCCATCAGTGCTCCATAAATTGCAGTTGACGCTTCCCTGTGGTACTAAGACAGCCGTTGAGGTGGAAAATGGGGCTTAGGCTTGGAGACAGGAGGCTTTGGGTAAATGGTTTGCGCTGAGTCTCAGGTGGAGTTAATTCCCCCTGACCTTCTGGGCCTGTTGTAAAGATAAGTTGAGAAGTGATCTAAAAGTGTATGACACAGAGTAAGCTCTTGACTGTTGGTTAAGTTGGGCACACTTCTTTTCTCCTCTTGGCACAAGGCATAGAAGTGCCACATGCTAGTAAGTGGTATTTCTATCATTTTCTGGCTCTCCTCCTTACCTGCTTAGAGTTCATGGCCCATCATCCCTATCAGTCCTTTTTTTTTTTTTTTTTTTTTTTTTTTTTTTTTTTTAACAACCCTTTGCTGCTCTCTTTCATCAAACTCACATGTCATTCCTTATAGCTGGTTGGACCTAGCTCTCTGTCTTCTCTGTTCTTATCCCCAAGCTATTTAATGAATCTAGATAAAGACATACAGTTATCATTTCATCTGTAACCATAAATCTCAAGTGTGTTTCACCATTCTCCCACATTGCCCTAATCAACTCACACTCCCACATTCAGGGCTAGCTATTTTATTATCTGCCTTCCCCATTACCCAAATTTCCAATTACCGCTCCTCACTCTCAGTTGATGACCTTGATTCTCACTTGAGAACATAAAGCAGAGCTACTTTATCTTCCCACAACCAAACCTACTTCCCCAGCTGCACTCACACAGAAACCCTCCTCTGTCCCTCCAGTTATGGGGGTGAGCTGTCCCTTCACATACTGATGGCCTGCACCTCTTTTCTTGGATAGGATCCCACATTCTCTTGCGTGGAGGAGGACTTGACACCTACAGAGAATCTGTCTTTCCTTAGCATCATCAGTGAATTGGATTATTCCCATCAGCACAAGTATATCCTAATATTTCCTGGATGAATATCTATACTTATTTTGATCCCTATTTCTCTCTAGCTAGCCTACCCCCATTTTGTGCACCCTTTTATGTCAAAAAATTTTTAATGGTTTTTATACTGCCTTCACTATCTCATTCTATATTCATTTATCAACTTTCCAAGCAGCTTTTCCCCCCAACTATTCCACTGAAACTGCTCCCATCAATGACTTCTGTCTTGCTAAATCAAATGATCAGCTAATTGCTCTCTACAGGAAAAACTTTGTTCATTTGGCTTTTATGGCACCACACTCTCTGGATTTCCCTTTCTCACTGGATGTGCCGTCTCAGTCTCCATTGCTGGTGCCTCCCTTGCCTGCCAATCTCTAAACGTCGGGATACCATAGGACTCAATTCTTAGCCCTGTTTTCTAACTACACTCACTCCTAGAGAGTCTAACCTAGGCCCCTGGCTTTAAATATTTGTTATATGCCATGGACCAACAAATTTATATCTTCAGCTCCACTCTCTCTCATAGTTTCCAGACATGTGTTTTGCCTATTTGACATTTCTATTTGCATGTTTAAAAGGCACCTCAAACTCAGTAACTCTAGATTAGAATTCCTGATCTCTCATCCCTGACAAAACCCACTCCTCCCTCCGTCTTCTCTATCTCAATATATCAAAGGGCCATTCACTCAATGACTGCTCTCTTTCTCTCACAACCAATGTCCAATCCATCTGCATGTCCTGCTTGCCCTACCTTTGAGACAGATATTGCACTATATCACTTATCTGCACCTTGCATCTACTATGTCTTACGTCTCTTCCAGATGACACAGTGGCTTCCTAGTGTTTTGTTTCCATCCTTACCTTGTACAGTCAACTTCACACACAGCACTTGGAGCAATCTTTTAATAACCTACACCAAGTCTTTCCAATCTCTATTGAAAGCTTTCCAGTGGTTTCCTATAACATCAGCATTAGAACCAAACTCCTTTCCATAGCCTATGTGGCTCTTGACAATCAGATTTTTGGCCGTTTTTCTGTAACCTGAATTCACCTTCTGCTCACTGTCCTCTGTTCATAGTAACCTTCTTCCTGTTTATTGAATGTGCCAAATCCGTACCACCTGATGGTCTTTGAGCAGCTGTTCTCTTTGGCTCAATAATCAACTTCCTGGTGTTCACTTGCTTACTCCACTTAGGTTGGCTCAAATGTCACCTCTTCCTTCAGTGGGGCCTTCCTGGCTGCCCCATCTAAAATAGCAACCCCGGCCTTTTTTCATTCTGTTTTATTTATTTTATTAACTTACCACATTAAAAATATTTTACATATATACGTATATGTGTGTGTATATATATTTATGTACTTTATTGGTTTAATATCTGTTCCTGACCAGATCCCTCTTCAAGGCTGAAGGACTTATTCCCCCAACTGCTGGGAGTCCTCAGTGGCCATCTCTTTCCCAGGATTGTCTTTAGCTGATAAGAGCCCCTGTCCAAGATTGCACCTCATTCCCGGTAAGTCCACAGTCAATGACTGACCTATACACCTGTCTAAAGATGAGGGTTCCCTCGGCACAATGGGGGACCATTTTGAAGGGTCATCCCAGCTTTAGAGCTTTCCACGGGGTCAGCTGCAGCCTTTATTGAGCCTGTCTCATGGTCCAGTCCTTCTTACTTCCTTTTTCCCGCAGGACTTAAACCTGAGAGCCCTTTTCAATGAACTTCCTGTGCAGAATGTCCACGTCAGAGGCTGTTTCCTGGGGAACCTGACGTGTAAAACCTTCATGAAAATGTAAGTTTTACCAGTGCTTAAACCTCATCTGTCTGATTTTCAGTTATCTTCCCAGAGCCTAAAACAGTGCCTGGCACATAGCAGGTGTTCAATAAATAGTGAGTAAATTAATGAATAAAGTAGAAGGGCTGGGATCAGATTCAGTACTGTATGATCTCAAAGGCACTGTGTTCTCTGCCCCACAAACACTACCATCCAGGCAATTCCAACTTACAATTAGAAATTCAGTTCCATTTGAAATTCTGCCCTTGCTTCTGCATGCACCTGGTACCAGATGAAACTTGCAGTTGCTAAGGCACACAGATTAATTGAAAGAACTCATTCCCACAAATGGTGAACCTGGGAGAGCTCATGCATGGCGGTGTCATTACTTTGGTCACGTTGACACATCAGAAGGTCCCTGGAGAGCCCAGAGTCAGGCTCAGCCCGAGTTTTCCGTCTGAACTTTGTATTTCCTTAGGCCTCTCTCCCTTGAAGTCAAATGACATAATTTTAACAAATTTTGAGTGTGTGAATAATTTCTCCTTTTCTTCTGCCCAGTATGTACACTGATATTAAAGACTAGAATATTTATCATGTTGGCAGTTGCTGCCTGCTGGATTTGATTTTGTTAAGAAGCCGGGTTTTCCTCTGACAGCATTCAACTCCATATCTTCTTGTTCTGGACTTCCACTTGAGACACTTTTGCTATTAGCTAGCTCTACACCAAAATAAAATGGGAGGCAGCCAATAGGAATAGCTAAGTATACTGACCACATTCATTCCTGACTACTGGGGAAACACAAATCCAGTTACTAAATAAAAAGCCAGTTCAGATAAGGAATGATGCTATATCTTCCAAATGACTCCTGTCGCATTCACTGGATTAAAACCCACAGCGTCACCACTTATATTCCAGTGATGTATTTAGTACCCTACTTTACCAAATCACTAGGAAAGCCATGGACTGTAACATCTGTCCAAACGCAGAGAGAATCAAACTCTGATTATGCTAATCTGATATCGACACAAAGACATTAGTAAAATAGGCCACTCTCACTGAATAAAATGTCCTTGCCTTTCATAACTGATTTTTTTTACTTCATCTGGTTTTCTGCAAAAGCCAGGGATACAGCTGCTTACATTTCAGGGACGACTGTACCTCCAGTGAACGCATGCTCCAGCGCACATGATATTTCAAAGCAGCCGTGCTGTCTTTCCCATAGTCACTATAAATGCGCAGGCACTTCCTCGTCACAGGTGAGACAGAAGGTGAAAGGTGTACTGAGATATCTCTTTCCTGGCCTCTGTTAAAGATAAAAACTCATTTTTTTTCCAGCTAAAGCAATACCAAAGAAGACTGGATGTCATCCCTGGTTCTGTAGAATTACACTGAAGGGGAGCTCAGAGTTCTTTGGAACTGGAGGTCAGGCTTGCAGAATTAGTCACTATTTATCTGAAGACCAAGAATCCAGCTTGCTACCATGATTTCAAGGAATTGAAAGCCACGCAAGTCAGGTGAAATTCAGAGGCAAACGCTGTAAATTTGAAAGGGGGAAGCTCAGCGTCCTCTGCTCTTTTTATTGAGCTATTTTGAGACATGGGAAGACACTAAAGAAACATGGCAAGTATTAGAAATAAAAAGCAACCCTTCATAAGAGCAAAATTACAGTGTTGAGATGAAATGGAACCTGTCAATTTCCAATCATCTACTCAGAGGACAAAGACCCCATTTCAGGGAATCTTCTGCAGATGTTCTTTTGATAGCTTTTTATTTAATAGTCAACTGGAGGCTCAGCTTTTTATAATTTACTTTCCCAGAAAAAGCATCCTATTCTCTTAGATCATTTAGTACCTCTGAGATTTGCAGTATTCACTCTTGTTCAATGTTCGCATCTCATCGATGTTAACTGCAGAAAGTAACAAGAATGTCGAGAAAGACCCCTTTATTCAACAGCCTGCCCGCCATCCCATAGCCCCTTCACCATTTTTCCTGCACTGGCTCTTTTAAACTACTGCAAGTTCTTCCACTCTGTAATTGGAAATATTTTTCGCTTCAATTTAAAAATTATGGACATGTAATAAAATGTTGCCCTGCACTGCTTGCTTAATCTATCTGCTCCTCTTCTTATCATCATCTTTTCTTTTCATATCCTGGTGACTGAAGCTGTTTAAACCAGATGCACCATGAGAAGCAGGGTGATAGGAATTAATAACAGAAGGGGAGGCTCATGTCCTTTTGTGGGTTCATCCTGGAAGGTGGGGGGAGGAGAGGCTTAGAGAGGGGCATGGTGAGAGGGCAGCATTAGAGACAATGTGCTCAATCCCCCTTGATCCTGCCCTTAAGCTCTTTCAGAAAACTTAATCTCCAAAGATTTAGTTTAATTTTGATTATAAACAAAATATCCTTCTACCAACGGTAATTGATAACAACGAAAGAGCAGGGAAACACACCAGCTGATATCCCTCTTTTGAATCAGCCGTTCCTGATGGTGCACAGCTTCATTTAATTGTTTTGTTCTTCCTTCTACCCTGCCTCATTTCACAAAAGACTTGTTATGGCTTACAGGATAAGAAAAACATACTGTGTCTAACATTACATGTAACAACAAAAACAACACAAAAATCAAAGCAGATTAAAGACAAATGCAGATAGAATGGCAGGATCCAGAGTAATTCACCAGCTTATAAAGTTCCTCTAACTTTATTACAAGTGAAAATTTGGCTCTGAAGGCCTCGACACTCAAAGGGAAATGGACAGCATCGTTACACCGTTCTTATAGAGAGGAAAACAAAACAAAACACACACACACATCGATTGTTCAAAGGAAGCGAGGTTTTTCTAGCACTTAGGGTTAAAGAAATTTCTCATCTGGGGCTTCCTTCTGGAAGACCCAATGACACAATGTCCTTTACAAAATACCAATAGCAATTCCCCCAAACTGCTCATAAAATTAAGTTTTGTAAAGCAAAATGAATCTTAAAGGTGGTTGTCATTGCAGGGAGGGGACACATTTGGGACACATTCAATTTATCACTTTTGTCAACTCTGAACTGTTCTATGTTACATTTTCAAGTAAAAGCCAGTCTCTGCAGTGAAAAGAATGTGGGTGGGATACACAGGTGATCATGCACCTTGGCCAGTCGAATAAAAGTGGAGATGGCTGTGGACCAAGTCTGAACCTAAGGCATTATGTGGCATTGTGTGGTTCCACTTGCCCCTCCAGGAGCTTTTAATCTCAGTCAAGAGGGCAAGCTGTAGGTAGCTGCCTCTTCACCCTGGGCCATAGTATACATCTGATCTTGACTTGAAGCTTGAATCAGACCTTCCCCAGCAGACCTGAAGACTCATGAGCAAGAAATACATGCTGACATTTTATACCACTGAGATTTTTATGGTGGTTAGAGAGCATTATTGCAGCAATAACTAACACCCTGCCTTGACGACTTCATGAGGTTGTGCAGACTAAGTGAGAGAATGATCTTGGATATTATTTGCATATCCAAATTGAATGAGCAAATGAAGAGTTAGAGAAAATGGTTCGTTCTACATAGCATTACCAGATCCATTAGTTGACATGTTATATGGATGGTTCTGTATTGCAATGGGCCCTGCGTATATTTGATCTGCCAAGCAGGAAAGAAAGGCTGAGTTGAGACTTCTGGTTGGAATGATACAAAAAGGACAATTGAGAAGTGTAAAAGAATGAGACAGAATAGTAATGAGCTACAAAAGGAGTTTGAAAACCAAAATGGAAGTCTGGTTGGTCTATAGTTAGGCACTAATCATCTGACATGATGGAGACACCTCTTCGGAATCTGTAGAATTCTGAAATATCTACTTGTCATTTTCTGAGGAACATCATAGAAGTGATAATGAAATCATTCAAATTTCTGGATATTCTTAACCTAGTTTGGTCATCTTAGTCCAAATAAACATAATAAGCATTTATCAAGCACTGACCAACAATTTTGGTGCATATTAATTGGGCACCTACTATGTGCCAAATAATTTGTAGCCTCAGAGATAAGCAAACAGACCATTAGACATGGTTAAATATATGACAAATTATAATTACATGAGTGATTACATGAGTAATTTATGTAAATTACTGCACTTCATGAAGACTAACAAGTACAGATACCACATTCTATAAAGCCCACAAATCTAGCATCTATTTCACCATGTTATATGTAGCATCATTACCTCTTTTGTGGACTAAGTAGTATAGTAAACTTGACGGAATAAATAACATCGACTTCAAATCACAAGGATATTACATGAGTAGCCTCTATTGACATGATTTCCAGGGTCAGCTATTTCACTGTAAAATTAAAATTAAATTGTGGAAACACTGTGTGCTAGGTACAATAATGGGGGCATTCCAGTAAACTGTAGTCCTCACCACCGTGTTTAAATATTAGCTACAGTCTACAAGTCAGTAAAGTACTCGTACTTTACTACAAGTAAAGTAACTTGCTAGGGACCCCTGGAGTCCAGGTGTACTCCTTGTTTTCATGCATCCTGCCACCTTCATAGTTTATTTACTGTGCTCCATATGGTGCAGTCACTACAAAGCAAATGGCAATGAAAAAGAAAAAAAAGAAAAAACTTGCCTGCCATTTCTCTTCTTCGTAGCCAGTGAAAGAGTTTACTAACATCAGTGTCAATGATCATAAAGCTGAAACGTCCTAAGCCTTAAATTTGCTTTTCAAATACCAGTATTTCAGAGGCAGATTACCTGACTCCAATAATATGCCTCAAACCTTGCACTGTGTGTGCAATGAAAGGGAATATTTTCATCCATTATAAGAGGCTGTCAGAGGAAAACATTTTCCTGATATCATACCCAAGAGAACAGCGTGTGAAGCAACATTATCATATTTTACTGAACTTTCATATACTCCATGCAGTATAATGTATATTTTATCTTTTGAAAAGCCTTGGTAACAAAAGGATAAAATATCCATCTAAAACTCAAAGTACAGTCTAATAATGCTGCATTCACATTAATAGCATTCAAAAAACCTCATAGCCTTCTTTAGGCAGTTCACTTGTCTGTGCTAAGAATCTATCCTTCAGTTACAGGAGGAAAAGCTCAACCCAATGGCTTTACCTGCTCTTTATAGCTGGGGAAGAGGTGGAAGCTAAGGGGCAGAGTGGAGGGCATCCATTAACTAAGGCTTCCTCCTGAATGGCAGGATAGTGGGAGGAATTTCTTTCCTGTGCACAGGGAGTTAAGTAGGAGCTGAATTTGCATATCTCTCTAGAATCACAATGGTATTGATTCTAGCCTCTAAGACACATTTACATAAAGCTTTCAGGACACTCTCAGGAAATAGCAAAGGAAACTTTGGAACTGGTAGTGAGAATCTCTAGAAAAGCAGGGGGGAGGAAATGCACCAATTTTTGGCAGTTGAAGGATTGAAGGCAGGGTGAGTCTAAAGACATATATGCCTAGCAGAGACATCCTTGTGTTGGTGACTCAGTCTCTGAGTCTCACCTGGTGTAGTTCACTCAAATGGCATCCTAGCAAGTCTTCAGGGATCCTGTTTTAAACTGTTTGAGATTTTTGTGAAATTTGGGAAAGCCATGCCATCTTCTGGGAAACTCGAAAGACTAAAGTCCCTTCAAGGTCAGACCTTTCAGGCTTGGGAACAATTTCTTTATTTCTTTGGAGAAATACCACTCTCATGATGGGAGTAGCTGTGTCATGTTTCAACAGTGCTTGCAAGAGTGGAGTAGAATGCTGTTGGGTTAGAGAAGTCCGAATGACCACACATCCCTAAGCACCAGCCTCCAAAGAAACATATGTCTCCCAGGACTGTGCAGAAGGGATGACCCTGGGAGGCTGGGGTAAGCTGGCAGTAATAGTGTTTGGTGGGGATGCTGAGCCAAATACTATGGCAATCAAAACCTTTGATTGTCCTCTTCCTGGTGTGACTTGGGAACTGAGGGTCACCCTTGAATTCCTTTCCATCTTAACCCTGAACTAGGAGACGCACAAATCTTAAATTTCCATCTATTATCATTATTATTATCCACAGAGAACTGAGGGCAGCCTGAGAAATGAATGGCAGGGATGTGTCAGCTTTGCCCCTGTTAAATTATGCACATCATATGAAATGACTTAAAGGATGACTGCCTAGGAGAAACAGAGACAGGCCATTTACACTGGCTAGTCCTTTGAGGCTCACGACTTTACAAGTTATTCCTGATCCACTCTGAGCCCTGAAGAACTTGGAAATGTGCCTATTATGGTTTCCAAAGTACAATCATGCTTTCGGGGTGAACATCCCAGCTGCAAAAATACTAAGGTCTGTCCTCATTTCAAAGTAAGAGACAGAGCCAAGAAGACAGACTGCAGAGGAGACAGAGAGAGCACCACTGCCATTTTTTACAGAGAGAAAACATACATATCGTGACCTAGAAATTAAAACTGTGTGTTTTCCCCTGACTCTCTAGCTGCCAGAACTGCTGCAGTGATGATAACTATCTTGGGTATTTTATGTGCCATTTTTTTGATGAAGGGTGTAAAAAAATTACCCATTCAGAAACGACATTCAGTATGTGATTCGCCACCTTGCCAGGGAAGAGAGCAATGATCAGAAAACAAAGCAGACATGTAACACCACTCCTAAGGATAAAATATGTATAGTGCTAGAGCCAAAACAAACAGGCTGCAGAGATGCAATTAATAGGCTGAAATATGGTGATATCAGAGCACCCACCTTCCCTTATGCTCTCAAAACATGGCAAAGAGAAGGAAATTGGCTGAAGGTCAGGACTCTTCTGACCCATGCTGCCTTCTTCCTAAGCCCCTGATATGGATGGAATCTATTTCTCCCCTGTCTTCAGTTTCAGTGCAACGTTCTGGAAAGGAAACCAGTTTTGGAGTCAGACAATCTAAGATTAAAACTCAGCTCTGTTTCTTGTCATCTCTGTAACTCTGGGTAAATTATTTAACAACTGCACATTTCAGTTTTCTGGTTTGTAAAACTGGCCATCTCAGGTCATTTGGGGAATTAAATGAGATAAAATATGTATGTATAAATGGCAGTAGTAAGTATTCAATATACTTAGTTCCTTTCCCCTTTTTCATCTATTTGGTAATTCCAGGATCTGAGGCATTTTAGAATTCATCTATTTATTATTTCATTCAATAAACATTTATTGACTGCTTTCTGTATATTACATACCTTGCTAACCAGATGCTATCTGACACAGCCATAAAAATTAGTGGGCCAAAAGGAACCCAGACTATAGATTGAAAGGGGTCATCTTTATGCAGATCTTATGCCTCATATCTGTTGACATTTCAACCATCCTATATGGATATTACACCGTGTTACACCATCCATGTAGGAAATACCAGATCTCATGGTAATTGGCAAGGACAATTTGTTCATCAAAACAGATTTTGTTGCTCCCACTTGAATGCCTCCCTTCAAAGTCTCTGTTACTACTTCACCTCTGAAAGGTGATTGACAAACTCTTACATTCTTCCCTTTAACAGATTGATTCCAATGTATTAAAAGTCAAATTAAAGTTCTCACCAAGTGTGTAATCCTGGGAGTCTGTGTAACATTCAGCTTTCCCATGTCTCCATGATTCTTTTAATTTTATATTTCTAATCACAGAGGCCAACAACACAGAACAGTTTGACTATATTAATAAAGTTACTTATTTATATATTATCTGTGACCACTCGCTTTCCCCCATTACATTCCTCCAAGTGGATAACTTACAGTTATTAACTTTCAGGAGGCCCCTATATATCATAGCATCATACCATTAAGCCTTTTGAAAATTCATCACAAATCAGTATACAGATGACATTGATGTCTTATTGCTATTCATTCCTCCCGGGCCGTTTTTAGCAGTTCATTTTTTATATCCCTGCAGTGCAGAAATATGGCTCACTCCAGTATCTGTCCTTTTTGTAATCGCAAAAGGAAAGCTTGGCAGTTGTCATATATTACACTCTTGAGGAAAATGCTAGTAATACGTTGAATTGATTGAACAGCATGAACTCAAAACTGCTTGGCATAGGCCTATTTCCTCACTGCTATTAAGATTTTGGTTAAAAAAAAAAAAAAAAAACAAAAAACAACCTTAACTTTTATATTCAGAAACTGTGAATCATTAAAAGGCAATGTGTAGAATAAAGATCACATGCTTGAAGAAGCCTAAAAGCTCCCCTCTATTTCCTCTGTTTAGATTTTGAACATATTTCCAGCATGCATTTACAGTGTTGTAATGCTATGGTGCTGGAAACACAGTGTCATTGGCCAGAAGCTGATTGGCACCTGGGTTGTGAAATAGCCCAGGACTTCCCAGGCTCTGGATGGGTAGAAGCTTAAACTGGTAAAGAAGATGAGAACATTGTGACTGCCAAGGCACTGGGCAAAAGCCATACCTAAATGCCAACCTTATCATTGCAAAGCTGCCACTAGAAGAACTATGGTCTTGGAGGACGCAAGCAAAGAAAGAATATTGATATGGTTTGGCTGTGTCCCCACCCAAATCTCACCTGCAATTGTAGCTCCCACAATTCCCATGTGTTGTGGGATGGACCTGGTGGAAGGTAATTGAATCACAGGGGTGGGTCTTCCCTTGGTATTCTTGTGAGAGTAAGTTTCATAAGATCTGATATAAAGGGGAGTTTTCCTGCACAAATTCTCTTGTCTGCTGCCATGAGAGACACGCCTTTGACCTTCCACCATGATTGTGAGGCCTCCCCAGCCATGTGGAACTGTGAGTCCATTGAACCTCTTTTCCCTTATAAATTACCAAATTACCCAGCCTTGGGTATGTCTTTATCAGCAGTGTGAAAACAGACTAACACAAAGATGTATTAAAAGAGGAATTAAGATGAAACTAAGAAAAGTCATAGCTCCATGTAATCAGGCCTGTGCTCTTCCCCTGCCCCTCACCTTTGTGAAGGAGATAGTGGCAACTGGGCCTGGGGGACCTGAAATACAGGGCACAGGCAGTTCTGTTGGAATCATTCTTCAGGAGGCCAAACCATGGCCACTGGAGTCCTTTCGAATATGAGTATTTGTAATGAATCTGAGGCTTTCTTTCCAACACTGGCTGCAATAGTTGGTGATCTACCTGGGTTCACTTTTTGAGGCCACTGGACATGTCCCCCAGCTTCTATTAATTTTGGCTGCAATCAATTCACCTTTCTTCTGGGAATTGCCCCTGACCTAGAAGAACAGTGATGTGCTGATAAATCTCTATCATCCAGCTCTCCAGAAAAAAAAAGGGGGGGCTTCTATGTAGCATTTGCAGATTTCTGTGGTGTTAACACCCCTACCATGGTAGATTTCAAGTCACCACATTGATAGCACCCAATGTGGAGGTGGGAATAGATACACACGATGGGCTCTGAAAGGCAGGATAAGCCAACTCCTTAAGGACACCACTGTACAGGAGACACCTTGCCTGGGAGTACCAGGGAAGAGATGTGCCTTTTAGAAGGTACCGAAGGCTGCCTCCCTAGGCCCTAGGAGTGCATGGCAGGATCACAGCACTTTGGTGTTATTCATGCTTAGGAGGTCCCCGTGTATGTTAAGCTGTTCTTGCATTGTTACACAGAAATAGCCAAGGCTGGGTAATTTATAATGAAAAGAGGTATAAGTGGCTTAGAGTTCTGTAGGCTGTACAAGCATGGCACTGGCATCTGCTTAGCTTCTGGGAAGCCTCAGGGAGTTTTTACTCATGGCAGAAAAAGTGTCAGCAGGCAAGTTACATGGCAAAAGCAGAAACAAGAGCCAGCAAGGAAGATGCCACACATTTTTAAACAACCAGATCTAATATGAACTCACTCACAAGGACAGCACCAAGAGGATAGTGCTCAACTATTCATGAGAAATCCACCCCCATGGTCCAATTACCTCCTGCCAGGCCCTACTTTCAATATTGGGGATAACAATTCATCATGAGATTTGGAGGGTACAATGTCCAAACTATATTACCATGGGATCAGGCTATGGTTGGATTCCAGTTAAACTATTATCTTTGCTGAACTTCTCCCCAGGCCTACTTCCCCCATTCCCTTGCAGCTTTCACCTGAGAATCTTCTTCAGAAAATTATTTGCTTAAGAATCCCCATCTCAAGCTCTAAACCTATGCTTAGAGAGCATCAGACTCTGGAAGGGTGACACAACCCTTATTTTGAACAGATAATTTTGTGAAAATCTTATTCTATTTGAATTTGACAAGCTCAGAATAAATGACGTGAGAGTCAACAAACTCTGAATTGATTTCTGTATTCAAACCTACCTAGCAACGATGCATTAAACAGCAATGTACTAAGCATAATGTGTATTCATTTTCTTCATCATAGTGCAAGTAATGCATTTTGCTTATATTGAGAATAGTGAAAATAGCTACTTGGCTTAAAGGGAAGCAAGAGTGGCTTTTCCTTAACTTAAAAAAAAAAAGTTTCTGAATATTTCAGAGGAAAATGCAAATTGAGAAAAATCTCTGCTCCTTAGATGAGATGTGAAAAATATTCTTGATATGAAGGTGGCAGAAAATATTTTTAGGCAGGTGAGATGCTGCTAGTTTGATAGGTTTCTATTAGATGTAACATACCAAACTGTGTGGGTATATACATTTTCACCTATTGGTAAAAATGAAATCATGTACCTTCATCTTATATTGTATGTAAATGTTTCATGTGGGTTAGAGCATGCATGTTTCAGAGCTAAGGGCCAGGATGGACTAACATCATATCAAGTGTCACATCTGATGAAGATCTGACTAGAAACAGAACACTAATCTGTTCAGAACATTAGGTTGGCAAAGAAAACATTAACAAAATAAAACTCTTGCCTTAATGAATAGACACTGGGTTTGCTCTATGAGAAAAACAGATATTAGGCTGAATGGCTTATTTTAACATTATTTGCAGTTTGGATCTTTGCCCTAGCATACTACAGAGTAAGGAACTAAAACATCTAACTTTTTAAAACATTAAAAATATGAGATACTGGAAAGAGATTGATCATTTTAGCTATTCTTAATCTTTCATGCAACATTAATAAAGTCGTATCCATATGATATTAAATCTTCATCAGAAAAATTAAGTCTGAGAGCTGCTCAGATGTTCAACTGTTTACGCTGCATAGACCACTCAAATTGCATTATTTATTCCAGTTTTTCAGTTTTAATTTAGTTGTTTCAGAAACAAAGCTTAGAAGAAAATGAGCATTTTCTTAAGCCTTTCAAACAGAATCTACTATATTTCTTTTCTGAGGTAGTGGATACATTATTATTTATTTTTATTTTGCAACCAAAGATACCCAGTTTATAGGCAATAATATTCCTTTAATAGGATTCAAAGTGTCTGAGGTTTACATAGAACAACTTTGTGAGTTTATTCAAATGGTCAGGCTTACAAGGAGTAGATCAACCAATTTTAGAGCCTTCTTGGAGAGAACATACAACTGATACCAGCTTTTTAAGATCAACATCAAAAGCTTATCTTGGGTGTGTGTGGCTGTTTCTGCCACTGTCCAGGAGATCTACAAGTCTCATCTTTTTAACTAACGAAAAACCATTTGTCTCAGGCTGCTACACAGGTGAAGTTAGCTGGAAAGAAGTCTGTAAAAATTAGGTCATTTTTTTTCTTTTCTCTTCCATGTTTAGATGGATGGTAAGAGAGCTGGGCTCTAAGCAGTATTATGTGAATAACACATTTTGTTGCCTATGTTTAAGAGGCTGGTTGTTTTGTAAAATGCCTGTTAGTTGTTTTGTTTGTTTGTTTGTTTTTGAGATGGAGTCTCACTTTGTCACCCAGGCTGGAATGCAGTGGCATGATCTCTGCTCACTGCAACCTCCGCCTCCCTGGTTCAAGCGATTCTCCTGCCTCAGCTTCCTAAGTAGCTGGGACTACAGGTGTGCACCACCATCCCTGGCTAATTTTTTTTTTTTTTTAGTAGAGACGGGGTTTCACCATATTGGCCAGGCTGGTCGTGAACTCCTGACCTCATGATCTGCCTGCCTTGGCCTCCTAAAGTGCTGGGATTACAGGCGTGAGCCACCGCTCCCAGCCAAATGCCTGTTAGTTTTATCTGTGGGATTTTGTAACCAGAAAACTAAAGTGGTATGAAGTGATGGATATTGAACTCATGAGATTCCTGAAGAACATTCTCTCTTTTAGGAGTTCATCTGCCTATAAATTAATTAAACATCTGAAGTTGGTCCTTCCATAATTTTTAATAAAAATTATACTCAGTTCTGGGATAACTTGAATTTTCTCTCATTTAAGTACTGTCACTAAAACTGTACAACTGTCAATCTCTCTGTGTTTAAAGTGTTCTATGAAAATGGAGAACCAATTTCACTCATACAGAAAAGAGAAGGCACAGGTTCCTTTGTCATATGTACACAGAACCAGGAGAAAAGAGGGAGGAAATGAAAGGACAGGGAAAGAGACAGGGAAATGATGAAAGGGAGAGAGGAGGTTGGAGATAAAGACTGGAGAGAAAAGAAAAGGCTAAGAGAGTAAAAGAGATGAAAAATGGAAAAAAATTTGAGAAGAAGTATAGAGAAATAAAGGAACATGATGCAGGAAAGAAGAGCAAAGTCCTTTCTAATACTCACCAGAGGAGTAAAGAATGAGAGAGAATTAGAGAGACTTATGAAATACTAAAGCCAACAAGCAGGTGTTTCCTTGGGAGATTTGCTTAATGACTCTGCATTGATTTTCTGGATGATGTCAAGAGGTAAACATTACAAGGAACCGCCAAGACAGTGAGCGGCAATCCTCAGCCAAGATCTAAGCTCAGCAATGGTGCATGAGAACCTGATATCCACAACAGAATGACTCTGCACTGAATCCATTTCCCAACTTAAAATACAGCATCTTAGTCTTTCACATTTTGCTTATCTTTCATCACTTTTCACTGCTACGCACTGAAATCTTTCACTCTCTGCAAAAAGCTCTGCTCTGAGTACAAACACAATTACCTTGGTCTCATTTTTAAAATCTGTAATCAAAGTCCTCTTTTATAACATTCATTTTGCTCTGAATCCTTCATTCCAGCTACTCAGAGTACAATATACCAAAGGAGAGAGCCTGTATCCAAAACTTTCAGGAATAATTTTGATAGTGGTTGAGAAGCAATGCAAGTTTCTTCCAATGCTAGTGCTTTATAGGGTGCTTTCCTTTAGGAGGATTTACATCCTAGTTAAATCCTCATTCCAGGGTGGCTGCAAGCAAATATATTCCACACATCCCATCGAACCACTGCTCATACAGAATCAAAGTACATCAAAGTTGGAAGGGGACTCACAGGTCAAGTCAAAAGCTCTTATCTGATGCTTCATTGTGTTCTACAATTTCAAGTACCCCTCAGTGCCCATCAGAACTCTTTTTGTGCCACGGGTCTCAATGAAACAGAAGGTCATTCAATTTTCACATAGCTTGAATTCCTATTCTGAATTGAAGTCTGGCCAAAGCTACTTCCAAACAGCAGAACTAGTTCTATGTCTGAGCCTGCACAGAAAAGGTACATTTAAAAGTCAGCTGTAATGACTTCTTAAAATATTTTCTTTTCCAATAGTTGCATAGAAAGAGAAAACTAAATATAAAATGTTTTCATTTTTCATTACTTTCTTCCTCTTCTTCTGTACTTTACTGTGTCAATGTCTTTTCTATTAGTTAATCTTACTGTCGGCACTAGGGGAACTGATGCTAACATTCCAGATACTGTCTTCTCGGTGAAGGGTATTGCATGACAATGGTCTCAGTTTTCATGGATGTAGAACCTCCTGTACTGTGTAATTAGGCTGAATTCATCTCTTGGTATTGTCCCTGTGCTATTTGCTCAACTGAGCAGATTATCCATTAACTTCCTTTACTTTTTCATATGTAATGTTCTTATAGAATATGTTGCCCAGCCTGAATCTGTGACATTTTATGTAAATATATATTTGGGAGGAAAGTTTTATCTTTATGCCTTTTGGGTTTGGGGTACTAGCGAGGTGGCTCTGAATTCTTCTGTCTTCCAAAGAGTTGAAATCACTTCACTTCTTGCTACATATGCTATGAATTCTAATGCAAACATTAGTTTGACAAATTCAACTGGGAGTTATGTTTTCTTGCTGACAACAAAAATACCTGTGATGGTAGCTAACAACATGTTCTTCTCTGCCAGTCACTGGCTTGATAACTTGCATTATAACCTGCCTAATAAGTGCATTTTTTCATAAAATTCTCTCCACCACCACCCTGAGAGGGAGGTAGAATGATGAATGTTCCTTTTACAAATGAGGAAACTGAAGCTTAGAGAAGTAAGCCAAATAAACCCTTTGTTTAGTAATCAGAGATAAGCTTGGTTCATTTTGAACCAGCCAGTACCTTCTCACATTTATCTATGATAGTGCTGACTAGACAGTGGCAATCTAAAATTCAAACTCAGTTCTCACATCTGGTCATCCATGGCCATGTATTCTCTCCCAAATGGAGGTATACATTGTCTTACTTATCCTACTTTCCCCTAACCACAACTTTTTAAAGTTCTCCTCATTTTCTGGAAACTTCAACTTGTCCTGGGCTTTATTCTCTGTGAAACCATTTACAAATGATTTATCTTCTGGTCTTCCTTGGCTGTAAGCCCTTTCTCCTACATCTCTTACATGCCATTTAACAATATTATTTCTCATAAAATTCCCCGTGCAGCCACATCGATATCTTTAGCCCCTACCAGTTCCTTTTTTGGTACTATCATTTGTAATTATATTACCATGATCTTATTTTTAAGAGCTTCCCAATCCACTAGAGCCATCGTCCATGAGGCAATGAGATCACATCAATTTTAATCATGATATTTTAAAAATCTGCCTTTTGAAGTTTTCATATCCGTGTCGGACAAAGCCTAGCCTAGATTTTTTTTTTTTTTTTTTTTTTTTTTTTTTTTTACCCTGCTACCATTGTTTCTAAGATAAGATACCTACTTTTTTCCTAGAGTTACTGTCCTTTCCACATCGCTAAGCCTTTGGTTAGAATTAAATTTAAATAAACAGACCCCCATCACTTTCTCCTGGAAAGGATATAATTGATATGCCAATAAAGGAATTTGTCTAACCACAAAATACAGATGAGTAAGAATTGCATCCACTTCTTCAGCAGCTCTTAAAGATCTGCTCTATCCCACAAATATACATACAATTATATATACCATTTTCATATCAGAGTTTCAGTGTAAAAAGACCTTTGGTGCTTAAAGACAGCTAGTGAGTTCTAAATGGGTAAGGTACTTATCCAGGAAAATTTAACATCAGTTATCCAATAAAAATCAGCACCATGGCAACACATTTAGATGACAAAATCAATCTACCTTTTTCCTTTCTTTCCACCTTCTGCATATGGAGTAAGATCATCTGACATTTAAGATCCTCCTGTAAGTTACATTTCCTTCTACCTCCCTTTTCATGCTAGCTCATATCCTACCACTTCCATAAAGTCTTGTGTGACCAACCCAACTTCTTACTCTCATTAAAACATTAATGCCAAGATGATTGATTTGCTAATTAATCATTTCTTAACATTGATTCCATTATTATCTCAAATAGTTATTTAAATCAGTTACTGCCATTTAACTTCTGGGTATCTATATTTTCTCCCAAATATATCATGAATTTTTTGAAGGAACATTGAAGCCTCAAACATAAAAGGTTTCAGAACATAGCAATGTGGACATGCTGTGAATAGCAATGATTAAATAAAGTCAACTAAATTTTGCAATCACGTTCACAGGAAAATTTTAAAATAGAGAAGTGATAAGATTTTAAATACCGAGCCAATTCACATTTCTTATTATTTCAACTTATTTTAATGGTCATAAAAACATAACTGAAAATTAGTTTTAGTAACAGATTCTTTGGATAGCAAAGTTATTTTTCATCATGGGCCTTCTCACATTCCTCCAACTTGTATCATAGCAACTTTTGGTGAATTCCACCTAAACACATTTTTTGGTAAGCAAGGGTACTCTTCGTTCAATTCAAATCAGCCAGCACTGTCATGGATGACCCCAAGGATACAAAATGAAAATACAAAAGCATATTTATCATAAGGAGCTCTTAATCTAAGGGCTAATATCTATAGTATATTTGTCTTACTATTCCTTACAAGGAAAGCAATATTAATATTACAGGCAAGGTTCAGATCCTAAAATAAATATAAGTAAGGTGCTTAAGAAGCCAAATAAAGAGAGATTTCACAGTTAGCTAAAGAGATCAAGAGGAATTTAATGAAAGAGATAGTATTGGAGCCACAGAGGTTAAAAGCAGGGGTTGAGGCTTCTTAGGCAAGTGGGGTGAAGGGTATATTGTGGCCAAAGCACAGATCCCAGGAAAAGGTGAGATGCATTCAGGTTGTTTGTTTTTTAAAGTTTACACTCTCGCTGGGAATAAAAGGTGTGTACAAAGTATAATGTAAATGTCTCTGGAAAGGAGAATTGGTGCTGTATTACAAGGGCTGTGAATGCCAGGCTGAAGCATTTATACCTGATTTATAAGCAAGTATGAGTTTTATTAGCTTATATTTATTTCATGGGAAATATGGAAACTTCAATGTAGATACACCTATAGCTTTGAGTTGGATGTCTTCCGATTGTCCATTTGGATCCATCTTTACCTTGCTTAGGGGCTTGGAGGCTGGCTTGCATGGACTGATTCAGTAAGCTCCTTTGGCTTCTGCCTTCTTTCCATAAGAGGGGAGGAAAGGAGTACAGTCAGGGCCTTGTTCCCCAGCTCCATTCTTAGGGGTTGCCCTGAGCTGGTTGCTTCCCTCACTGAAGGTCAGGTGTTCCTCTCCATGGTTGGTTCATTTGGTCTCCAGGTTCTGGTCCTCACTCCCTCTCCTCACCCCTTCCAGACCTGGGGTGGTTACAAATGATCCCTCTATGAGGGATCCTTATGACTCACCATGTTCCATGTCTCCTGCTGAGACTCTCCCTGATATAAGCCCCAGGTATCTAGAAATCAAAAGGAAGTTGGTGACAACAGTAGTTTTAGCCTCTACTGGGCAAAATTTCAAACAAGAAACCTGAACATATGGGAGAAAGGTTGCTTCTTTGAGATAACCTATGTAGGTCCACAGTCTGCTGATGGTCAGTTTCTTCTCTTTTTTGCTTCTCTCTCTTTCTCTCTCTTTTTAAAGACGGGGTCTTATTATGTTGCTCAGCCTGGTCTTGAACTCCTGGCTTCAAGTAATCCTCTCGCTTTAGCCTCCTGAGTAGCTGGGATTGCAGGTGCAAGCCACTGCACCCTGCTTCTTTTGACTTCTTATATTCCTGACTGTGTCATTAGGCTAAGGTCACATTATTTCTACCACCTATCTCCTCCCTAGAGGTTTCAAGATCTTCTATACTCTGTATCAGGAACAGGTTGTATTCCAAAAACTTGTACTGGATGTCCGTGAAAGTCTGTCAATTCATTAGGGAAATGTAAATCAAAATCACAATGAGAGATCGCTTCACAACCATTAGGATGGCTATTTCAAAATAAATAACAACAACAAAAAAAACCCCACCAAGTTTCTGTGAGGATATGGAAAGATTGGAATACTTGTGTATTGCTGATGGGAATGTAAAATCGTATAGCTACTGTGGAAAAAAGTGTGACAATCCTCAAAAAGTTAAACATAGATATGCCCCAGTAAGTCCACTCCTTGCTATACACCCAGAAAAACTGGAAGCAGGGGACTCAAACAGTTCATTGTATACCAATTTTCATTGCAGCATTATTCACAAAAATCAAAAGCTGGATGCAACCCAAATGTCTATCGACAGAAAGAACAGACAAACACAGTGTGGTATATACATACAATGGAGTATTATTGAGCCTTAAAATTGAATTAAATTCGATACCTGCACCAACATGGATGGACCTTGAAAACATTATGCCCAGTGAAATAAGCCAGACATTAAAAAGATAAATATTATGTAATTCTACGTCTATGAGGTACTTAGAGCTGGCAAATTCATAGAAACAGAACATAGGACAGAGGTTACCAGGGGCTAGGGGGATGGAAAATGGGGAGTTCTTGTTTACTGGATACAGAGTTTCAAGTTGGGATGACAAAAAAGTGACAAAAATGCATAGTTGTGATGACTGCACAATAGCCTGAATGTACTCAATGTCACTGAACCATCCACTTTAAAACAGTAAAAGAAAAAAATGGCTGTCAAATATTCTGCAGCAGAGACCAAACACAGGACCCAAATGAAGAACTACCGGTAGTTTAGAACTTCTAGAAACAACTAGATGATACTGAGGGTGGAGAGGAACTTAGACTCCAGCACTGGACTGGAAGTGTCAGGAGTTGGCTTCCAAAGGTGCTGTCACAAATCTAAGCTGCTGTGAATCTGTGATTAGATTCATTTTAATCGTTTCCCCGTTGTATAGGAAAAAGGCTGTTTCTGACTATAATTTTACAAAAACGCCAAAAAGTTTTAAAAATAATTTGTTGATTTGTGGTTAGTAAACCAGTACAATTTTTATGTTCACATCTATTATTTTAGTTTTTTTTTTTTTTGGCACTGCAAAAAATTACCCCATAATTAGTGTCTCAAGTTAACTCAAATTTATTATCTTATATTTGGGGAGTTAGAAATCTGAAATCAGTTTTGCTGGGCTAAAATTAAGGTGTCAGTAGGGCTGTATTCCTTCTGGAAGTTCTAAGGTAGAATCTGTTTCTTTGCGCTTTGCAGTTTCTAGAGGCCTCCTTGGCTTGTGGCCCTGCGTCACTCCGACCTTTGCTTCCATCCTCACGTCTCTGTTCTCTGATTCGGACTCTCTTGCCTCTGTCTTTTCCTTTTAAGGACTCTGTGATTACAAGGGGTTTACCTGGATAGTCCAGGGTAACCTTCCAGTTTTAAAATCCTCTATTTAATCATATCTTCAGGATACCTTCTGCTATGTAAAGTGACACACTTAGAAGTCCTGTGGATTAAGATGTGGACATTTTTGGGAGGAGACATTATTCTATCTACCACATTTAACAACTCCAAATATATTTTGAAATGAAATGGAAAGAGAGGTTAGAACATAAGTATTTTTCAGATTACCAAATTAATGCAAGTCTGTTTAAGCAAATCTAGAAACTTTAGAAAAGAAAAAATAAAACAGTACTATCCTTCATCCCAGTCTCCTTTTTAGATCCTACCTTCTATACTTAACATATAAGGAATTGTCATGTCATTAACTACCTTTTTTTTTTTTTTTTTTTTTTGAGACGGAGTCTCGCTCTGTAGCCCAGGCTGGAGTGCAGTGGCCGGATCTCAGCTCACTGCAAGCTCCGCCTCCCGGGTTCACGCCATTCTCCGGCCTCAGCCTCCCGAGTAGCTGGGACTACAGGCGCCCGCCACCTTGCCCGTCATTAACTACCTTTTATACTCAGATCCTACCTTTTATACTTAACATATGATCCTACCTTTTATATTTAACATATGATAAGTATGTTTAGATCTTACCTTTTATACTTAACATATGATAGATCCTACCTTTTATATTTAAGGAACTGTCATGTCATTAACTACTGAGGTGTCTATTCTATTAAATGAGTTAACAGATGAGAAAAGTTGGCAGGACTAATTTTTGGTTAAAATGGTAGAATCGGCAAGTGGATTTTAGTCTCAGTTTTAATATGTTTTTTCTCCTTTTAGGTATTTTAGATCAGCAGATAGGTTTCTATGTGCCATATTTCCTTCCTGAAAGCTAAACTCACAACCTTTCAATTCCCACCTATATCAAATGCTCAAAGCAAATATCTATATTCCAAAATAATTCACTGAAGTTATCCGTATTTTACTCTGTGGTAACCTTCCCATCCTGTATTTCATTTTCAAATTACCAAGATTCTCACTTATGTGACTAGTACACTAAAATTAAAACACAAACACACTGCTTACACTCACTTTGGTCTGAGCAAAAAGACATGAAAGGTGAAACTTTTGTGAAATTTTACAAGTTCAGTGGCTAACAAGGGTCTCGATCTTTAAAACAGTCAGTGAGGCTTAACACAGTGTAAAACATCATTTATATCATAATCAAACTTCTTCATATACGGAGACTTTAAACAACCTGAAACTACAAAGAATTACCTCCCCATCCTCCTTTTTGATTCTTGAGTTAATTTAGTAGCTTTAACTACAATGGATTAATTAGCTCCAAACAATGTAGCAATTGGGCATTAAATTTAATGGCGTTAAAGGCTGGGGATTGGTTCCAAGGTAGGTGTCTTATATTTACATACAACCCAGCCTTAAGGGCGTGCCATTTGTAAAAATACAATTACAAATTTAATATCCATTATGCAAAGTGTTTGGGATCATAAGTGTTTCAAATTTTATTAATTTTGGCTATTTTCATATATATATAATGAGATTTATTGGGGATGGAACCCAAGTCGAAACAAAAAAATTCATGTATGCTTCATATACATTAGTCTTATGTACATAGACTGAAGGTAATTATATACAATATTTTAAATAACTTTTTGCATGAAACACAGTTTGAACTACATTTTGACTGCAACCTGTCACATGAGGCTAAAAGGTGAAATAAGTCTCATTTTTAAGTAAAAATGAATATTTTCTATTACATTCAAGACACAGTGTATAGAATGAGAAAGTTACTGCAGAATAAGGAATAAGTATTATTCCTTGTTATTCTTGTACTGAGGTTGAATTTTAGCCTTAAACTATGGTAAGAAAAGCCCTTTTTCCTTCATTTGAGCCCAATGTCAGGTCAAATACATTAAAATAAACATAGTAACACAAGTCAGGGGCTTCCAGAGAGCTGCATCACAGTTTTGTGCATAAGATACACTTGAACACCAGAAAGAATAATGCTTGTGGATAAAAATGCAACACAAAACACATAGTTACTGGGCTGCATTTCACCTACTGACACCCAGCTGGGCTCAGACTTTGAAATGTGACATCTTGCCCAAATTCTACAAAACTTCCCAGTCTTACAGGGTGATTTTCAGATCGATTAAGTTGGGTATTTCTTTAAGGGAAAACAAAATTCAGAACAGCGATTTGAATTCTCACTTTCAAAACAAGTTTCCAACTCATTAAACATCACCTTCAAAAACGTGATGCAAACATGATTTACTTATTTTCTATCAAATTAAGGCATTTCATTACCAATTAGTTTATCACGACCAACTATATTTTATTTTCTACCTTTCACAAATGCAAAAGGAACCGTCAGACAGTTCTCAGCTCTTCAAACCACTGACAACAAAAATTGTGCCAGATATAAATATTTACATCGTGAAAAGTAAATGTTGCTAAGATTCCAAACTCCAATGCATTTGAAAATTGGTTTGGATCAGGTATACTTTACTGAATTGGAAAGATACAAAATCATCTGTTTAAAAAAAACCCCAAATCATAACATGTGAGTGATTTTTACCACTAGACTATCTCCCAATCTCTTCTTTCCCAATACATTTTAGGGAGAAGCTGTGTTGACTTTTTTTTTTTTGTTTCTTTCACATCAACATTTTTCCTTTAAGACATTCTGATGGAAAGTAAAAATTATATATCCATTGTTTGTGTTAGTTTGACACATTTTCCATCTCAATTCCAATCTATACTTTATCTAAAAACCCTTCAAATGCTTGCCATAACTCTCAGGCAAAGGATTCAGCTCCTGAACACTGCCTCGGGACCTGCCTTCTACTGTCCTCTCCAGCCTACCATCTTGCAAGCCCCTCTTCGCTATCTGTGTTCAGCCTTGCTGGCTACCTTTCAGGTGAATTCTGGAACTCAGGCACCAAACCCCATTCTGAGTCTCAGGCTTTTTCCTCCCTGCTTTTTCTATTGCCTAGAATGCAATTATCTCCTACATCACCCTCTCCAAGAAAGGAAGGATGACTGAATATTTATTCATAACTGCAATGTTCCCTTCTTAAATACTGACCAGTGAACTCACACGTGTTCATGACTTTAAATAAATAATTCACCTTTTAAAAGAGAAATATACTTAGAAGCCATGACAAGTTCCTTGCAGGATTTATAAAAATAAAACTGTAAATGGAACAATAATTAGGATAACATAGTTTTATATGGAATAGGAGCAATAAACCAAATGACCTATATATGACCTTTCCACAAAAGTGCTTCTCAATTCATATTTAAAACAGTACACAAATACTGCATAACTAAATGGTGTGGGCCACATGCAATGTCTTTTAAAACCTGACTTGTGACCTGAGTCAAAGTCACTTACAGCTTTTGGATGAGTCATTAGGGGTGTGTGTGTCTGTGACAGTTACATGGTACAAGAAAATATATTTCAATATATCAGAAGGGGAAAAATTAACGTACAAACTTCATGGAATTTATACTGAACAGACTGTGCAAAGGAAGACAGAACAGAGCCCAATGAGTCCAAACCCTAAAGTATCAGCTGCTGGTATTAACAAAAGCTGTCAATAATTTTAACCTCAATTTTTTGCACACAAATTATTTTCCATTTCTCTTAACAGCTAAATTACCTTTGAACACAACTTTCTGCATCTGCATTTCTTTTCTACCCTTAACACGTACTCAACAGTAAAAGAGAGCCAAGTAGACATGAACCAGCAAGAGAAATGCTAAGATTCCAGTGATGAGAAGACCCAATGGGCAACTAACTGTGCTCTTCCACAAATTAAGGAGGAGCTCGTTATGGGGGGAGGAGAGCGAGGGAGGGATTCAGGTGTGAGAATCACAAAGCCCAGCTCAGCATTTCTGTGCAGGAGCTAGGATTCTTAGCAAGCAAGATGCCCCTAGGAAGATTATTGATTTTTATATAAATCATCTAAGGTGATTTTTGTTTTTTTCCTCCCAAGATGATAAACGTCTGATTTTATTTTTGTTAATTGGTTTTCCCACTTCACTGAGGTTAAAAGAAGGCCTAGTAAAGCAGTTTCTTAGAGGAAAGATTTTCCCAGCATGATAGGCAGGGGTGGCCACTATCTTTCTGTCCTTTATGGGGGTACCAAGGTTGTCTGATAAGACTTCAGGCAACCTCCAGGAGGTACAGGGTAATTAGAAGCACAAAAGTGTGACTAGGGTGAAAAAGCACAATGTAGACATTTTTCTAATGGCGGCAGGTCTGAAGTCTGTGGTATTCCTAGGTGGGAGGACAAACTCATCACAGAGACTGAAGCCTTGAGGCTCAGCCTTCAGAATCAAGATGGCCCCATCTTCAGGTTAACCATGGGAAGCAATATGGTGGCTTACCTTCCTGCCCCCCGTGTTGATGCGAAGGGGTGTCAGAAAGGGGTCGAAGATCATGTGACTGGTCTCTATGTTGACTGGCGACTGCCGTTTCCCCACAGAGCAAAGATTCCAAGCTGAGTTCACCAATCCCCAGAAAGAAGGAACTAGAAACAAAAAGAAATTGTAGAATTAGGCTGAGTAGCAGGTTGGGGAAACAACATAAACAAACAGAGCTATGTACAAAAGTGGTAAAATGGAAAAGAACCACCAAATCTTCCCACCCATGGAGATACTTGGGGGTTGCTACGGTATTTTCCTGGCCTGAATCTTGGTCCACTTCTCTAAGTCCTACCTTCATGATCTCTTGTCATCAGATTTTCTTGTTTGAGGCCTACTCATCCTGTAGTTTCTGTGTTGAGTGCAGCCATCATTACCACTTTAATGCTAACATCGTTGTTCAGGTCATATCATCTTTGCGATATGCCTGAGGTAGTACAAATATTCAGCAATTCCCTTGAGTTGATGCTCTGCTTTTCCTATCTGGCAAGAATGATGTGAAAATCAACCTTATCCTATTTAGAAGTTTTTCAAGGAAAGCGTCATTCAGTATACACAGTTTTTCTTTGGACTGTCAAGACTAAACTGAGGGAGTGACTTCTTATATGAGCTCTCTAATCAGTGTCAGACAAGAGCTTAGCAACTTGACTTCATCTTTGTTTAGTTCAACACTGTGTCATCAACCTAATGTACCCGTAGATAAAAAATTGGTGTTCATTTGATAGCTAGAAAAATGACATCGAGAGCTAAGCACAAATACCCAAAGGAAACCATCCACTCATTTTCAGTGTCACATTAAAACATCTATTAGAATAAATTTCTGTAGCAGTTTCCAGTTCTATTTCTATTTAAGAAAGTTTTCAGGGCAAGGGTGGGAAGCCAGCCTACTAATTTTATATCAGTGAAGATCAAAACTATACTTTCAGCCTTTCCCTGCCCCTCTCAGTACTTCCATTGAGTCTCTGGATCCATGTGTCCTTCAAATTCCCCTGAGATTATATGACCATTCATTCATTCACCCATAGTACACGCAGTGAATTCCTATTTTGCATCACACCCTGGGTTAGGCTGAATCTCGAGGAAGGCAGGTAAGCACAAGAATAACGAACACACTGGGGAGGTTCACTAGTGTAAGGTTGAGTATGTTACGAGACTCTGGATGAGGGGAAGCCAACCCTGCCATGGTAGAGGGGAGGCAGGGAGTGACTGCTGGAGAAGATGAGCCTAACAATCACATTAGCTTTCTTAAATGAATCTGTCCTCTCAGAAACTCAAGTTTAATTAAACTCAAATTGAATAAAGCCTTTAACTTACAGTAGCCATCATTCTTGCCTATAGCATAGATGGAGAAAACTAAGGCAAAAGAGGAGTTTGGCAGACACTTGCCAAAGATACTCAGATTCTGTGACTCTCTTATTTGTTATAGGCAACTGTAACAGACATGGGAGGAGAACTAAAAATAAGTTCCTTGGCCTAGACAAACACTTCAACATCAAAATAAGATGGGTCTCATTTTAAAATATGACAAATATCTAATTTGGTTTCATCCATGCCCACAAGCCTCTGGTAGACCATTTCCTTTAGTTTAAGGAGTTTGAATTGGCTTTTCAGTCATTAATGACTTTCAAAATGGTAGCAATGGCCTGAGTTACAGAGGGAGAAAGAGAAGGAGGAGGAAGAGGAGAAATATTGACACATGTGCATGTGCTTCCTCAGCACTGTCATTTCTTATCATTGCTTAAAATATGTTATCATTACAAGTTATTCCACCTTTAGAAGGTACCATATACTAGAAAGACTACAATATTTAAGAAAGTTCTTGCATTATGAATGCACTTATATTATAAATATAAACTTGTCTTTTCTAAACTACTCTTTTAAAAAAAACACTGACTTGATCTTGTGTTTATTTATCCCTCAATCATCTCAAATTATGAAAATAAAACCTTCATTAGGGCATCTTCCTAGCAGTCTTTCTCAGTAACCCACACACAAGTGGCAAATGTGAGCATGCCAGGGATACAGTCATGGCACGTCCACAAGTGAACTGAGTGGCCCTTGGTAAGTCATGTGTCCCTTGGACCTGACTCATTCTTCATGTTTCCTGTGGTAGGCCGAATAACAGCTCCCCACCAATGATGTTTACATCTTAATACTCAGAACCTGTGAATATACTAGCTTAGATGGTAAAGGGTATTTTGCAGATGTAATTAAGGGTCTTGGGATGGAGAGATTATCTATGATTATCTGGGTGGGCCCAATGTAATCACAAAAGTCCTTATAAGAGAAAGGTAGGAGGGTCAGAGATATAGAGTAAAGATATATGGATGGAAACAGAGACCTGCCAGGAGAGAAGATAATACTCTGCTGACTTTGAAGATACAGGAAGGGGACATGAACCAAGGAATGCAGGTGGCCTCTAGAAGCTGAAAAAGGCAAGACAATGGATTCTCCACCTAGAGCCTCCTGCTGTAAAGAATACAGGCCTGCTGATACCATGATGTTTAACCCCTTGAGAATATATATATGCCTATATATACATACATATACATATACTTTTGACCTCCAGAAACAGAAGATAAATGTCTGCTGTTTTATGCTGTGCAGTTGTGATAATTTGTTATAGCACTAATAGAAAAGTAATACAGCACCTCTTTACCTTTAAAACTCTGTGAGACAATAACCTCTTTGACAATGAAGACATCTATGATGCTTGCGGGGCTCTCCCTAGAAGGCAGCTGCATAATTAAAGTAGTTACAGCTGGTGCACATTCCATTTCATCTACTCCCATGAAAAGCATTAACAAAAATAATTCCAAGCCCATAAATGGATTGTAAGACTGCTATTATGTGGCAACATGGGTGGGCAGCTGCTGCTGTACTTCACTAATAAACGTCATGCCCAAAAAGTACCCCCACAAAAACACAAACAGCAAAAACTTTATACGAACATCTGCCTTCCCTTTTATTGGGCATGGAATTCTTTATGACAAACAGTTTCAGGGTTTTATATCCCCACTTCACGATCAAAGCCTGTGTCTCTGATGCTAATCACCTGCTCAGCCAATCGAGGAACAACGGAGAAACACTCTCCCCTGCCCAGCTGTGTCTCTCATTGGATCCAGTCCTGAACGGGTATCTAAGTTTATTTACCCCTGGATTGCTGATTTTAAATCAGCTATGAATTAATAGCTTTTCAGAAACAGAAGCCACCTTAGAGTTTGTCTGACTTAAATTCATTACATGGATTTAAGGCCATACAGGTAAGGAGTAAAGTCCTCCACTCTAGGTCACACAGCCAGGTAAAGGCGAGGAAGGAGAGAGTAAAGAACAGAACTCAAGATTTCCAGTGCTACTGAGCCTCTGCTGCTCTAAACCCCTTATTTTCCAGCAGGCTCTATACATGAGCAGATCATTGCAGGAAATTTCAGTTAATTGTTGCCAAGACCCCTGTAAGACTTTTGCCATCATTTCTCTTTTGGTAAATCAAGAGTAACGTTAGTGCCAATTTTCCAGTTAAAATAAATTTCAAGTGCAAAGGTTGGAGTCAAACTGCTTTGAAAGTCAACTATTCTGAATACACTTAGGATTTTAAAGTAGCCATACAACCATGGGGTAATATACACAGAATGGCCTGGGTGTGAAAATACTTCAATTCAGGCATGTGTTTGGGTCCCATCTGCAGGCCTCTGAGGAGACCTGATGGGGATGATTGCACACAAAGAGCTGCTCCAGGGATAGTTTCTGGGGTCAGCTGCACCGAGTAAGGTTTTAGTGCAGATAAAAATGAGAAGTCTTTGCTGTTAGAAGCAGTGTTAAGTGTTGGGACAGTAATTAAGGTATTGAAGCTAGTCCAGGGAACTCAAGCGCCAAATGGACCAGACTAGGTCTGCAAATGTGGCGTAATCTAGATTCTCGGGAAATGGTTTAGAATGAAGGCTGTGAAAACAGGAGGGCATGAAGTGCCCGTGCCTATTGGGGCATAGGAGTCAGATGGCTCACTTTACATGCAGAGCAAGAATGGGTGTATGAATGAAGGCTTCAGTATTTAGAGTGAGAAACTCGCCCTGTGGGTGTGCACAGAACTCTCACTTATACCCAAGGTTCTGATACTTAACTACCCTTCATAGTGTTATCCTTCAGGAGTAAAAGTGGCTTATATAATGTTGTCACCTTTAGGAATAAAAGTGACCTTTAGGAGTAAAAGTGGCTTATATAATGCTGTGGCAGGCACTGCTTCTATTTCCAAGCTAAGAGAAATATTGTTGAATTCTTTCTCTTAGTTTCCATGGCTATCCTCCCAAATCAGATTTTTAAACTTTTATTTTTAAAGTGTCCATTATCATGGCTTATTAGCTAATGCTGTGTCTTTTGTTTACTTGATCAATACAACTTATTGTTGACAGAAAATGTAAATAAAGCAAAATAAAGAATCACTCTAATTAATGGACAACCAGTCTGATGATGTTTGAATTCCATCATCCCTGGCATCCTTGTTGTACAATCTTCTAATTTACATATAAACTAGAACACAAAACAGACCTGAATATTTTTGCAAATTAATTTTCACACAGCCTAAACCATGGAACTTAACTGCTGCATCACAGCGATGTGTTATCTTGCCAAAATATTTCCCAATGGCACTACTGCCATTCTTATCATAAATTACAAATCCCAAACGTTCTCTTGGCTCTGGGTCCAGTGAGTTATGAAAGATGCTCAGTGACTCTGTGATTTCAACTGCTTAAATCATGCGTCTTGGCAAACCCAAAGCAAAACTTCTCAGCTGCTTGTTCAGACCCATGAAATAAAAAAGCTCCAGCTGTTTAATAACACACCTTGGCAATGTCCAGATTAAAACAACAAAGTTTTCACCAAAAACAAATAGGTCAGAAGAGCAAGGAACCAGAGGAATCAAGTCCGATAAGGGAGTTAAAATTGGCCTTGATGACATCTTTGTCCTAGAGAAGGTGTTACAAAGTTAGATTGAGCTTTTAAGCATCTTCCTTATTCATTTGTCCTGAGCCAGCAGAATTTGCTGTTGTGGGCAGGATGTTAGGCACTTGGAATTAATTTATACAGCTTATGTGAATTTGCTAAGTCCTATGGCAACAAGATAAATTCAATTCAAAAGCATTTACTGACAGCCTCTGATGTGCCAGGCATTAGGATTGGCACTGAAAGTTGTTCCAACAAATCTTTACTGAGGACCTACTATGTGTCAGGCACTGCCATCAGTTCTGGGAAGTCAATTATGAATGAGAGATATGGTTCCTATTCTCATGAATCTTGCAGGCTAGTGGGAAATATGGGAGACAAACAAGTTTCTATATGTCTATCTGTGTAAAGTTTTTGGTAAGCATGTTGTGGGAGACAAGATGGTAATGGATCATAGCTTAAAGCATGTATGGGAGAGAAAACCTAGGTAGCATGGTCAAGGGAGGTCTCTCTAGAAAGGTCAGCTGGTAGACTCTGGAAGGACTGGAAAAGTTGCTTTTATACAGAGGCAGGAGAAAGGATGTCCAAGGCAGAGCAAAAGAGAGCAGTCTTGGCAGAGAAGAGCTGGATGTGTTCAGGAACTGAGAGGAAGTCAGTTGACTTAAGCCTGATGAACCAGATGAGGAGAAGAGCGAAATGAGATGGTGCTGGCTGGGTAGACCAGGAACAGATGGTTCAGGGCTCTGCAGGCCACACTAAGGGGTTTGCATTTTACTCCAAATTAATAGAAAGCCACTGAGAGTTTAGCAGGGAAGTACCATGGTCTGATTTTTGAATTAAAGGCAGGTATCTGCCTCAGGTGGAACACAGCCAACAGCAAGCTTGACTATCCTTGGAGTAGTTTGAATGGGAAAAGAATTTGTTCCCAAGCAACAGCTGGGGACATAGGTTTTTACATGAATTTAATCCTATTGCTTTGGGTGTGTTTAAATTGTATCTCAAAGGCAGAACTAATTGAATGTTTTAAAAATTATTCTCTTCAAAATATGTGCCAATAAAATAGTGTTTTCCTAGGATCCAACTAGTGCTTTACAAACCATTCTTTGAAGCAAGGAATATTTTCATGAAGACACTCAGCTAAAGCAATCTTTTCTCGTTTTCAAGCTATAAACTAAGTCCCCTACTTTTCAGTCAAGGAAAAGCAAATGAAAGTTGGGAAAATGAACACTGGCATAAAACATATCTATAGTGAATTCAGTCCTACAAATAAAGCCTTCCACTTCGATATAGCAATCTCTACTTTGGGGTTATAAAGCATATGAATACATTTTAAATAAGAACTCATATCTTTCCCTTGCTCTTTTCCTCACCAATCCTGATTTACTGTCTCTTCCTCTCTTCTCAACAGTAATAAATCTCCACTTTGAGCCATTATTAATGAGCAAGTTTAAAATATCCACTGCTGCAGGCTTTTGGTCCCTTTCTGATTTCAGATTTATTTCATAGATGGAATTGGCCTTAAAGTTAACCCCTTTGCTGATGAATTCTTCCTCCATTGCAGGGCCTCCGACTCATAGCACATGGAGGGTCCTTAACTAGGGCTGCCCATTGTTAAAGGTAATTTCTCCCATTGAGAACTAGGGCTGTCACTTGGGAACCTCTAAGGAATTGCATATATTCTATTTAACCCATAATCATTAATTTGTGCATTCATCTAAAAAATTAATGGACTGTATCTAATAAACCAGGGATAGAAAGATAAATCAAAATGTTCCCACTCTTCAGGACACTCAGTATGGTGGGAAGATAGGCGAGCTAACAAATAGTTCTAACAAAATATGATAAGCGTTATAATAAAGGTATGTGTATATTAAGGCTTAAATTAATTCAGAGCAAGAAGCAAGCTGATCTGGCTGTTTTCTCAAGTGCTAAGGCAAGCCTTACTAGTAGAGAGTGCATTGTTTTAATCCTATTGCTTTGGTTGTGTTTTTAATCTTGTAGCTAGTTAAAACATTGAAGCATTTCCTCAAACAGAGATATACTAGTCCTAACAACTAAGATGGATTATCACCAGAATACAAACTATTATACAGGGAAAATTTAAGCCACTGCATCTTCTGACTTCTCCAATATTTCTCCCATACAGCTATTATTCTATGGGGGAAAGATCAGTAGTACCATGTCCTTACCACAGAACCAAAAGAAGGTGGCTAAATTATTAGGTGGCTTCATTCTCTATCTGTAAAAACGGGGATGACAGCTACTTCACAGAGTTGTTGGGAAGATTGTGAGAATGTATTTATAAATGGTCTAGCATAATGTTGGCTCTATAATAAGGATTTAAAACATTGGAGAAGGGGTTGAGTGAGGAGGGGGAACAGCATGAACCACACCGTGATTCCAACACTGTGGCATTCTCAGGGCAGAGACAGATGAGGGTGAAGGATCCAGGCAGAAGGGTACAGGGAGGCAACTTTCAGATGCCCACCCAACCCAGCCTGGTTTCAGAACAGGGCGCTCTGATGGGAGTCTAGGTCAGAGGATTAGTTGCTTAATTCCATACTTTCAATCAGCCATGTGCATTTATTTCTTAGATCCATAGATCTCAGTGTCTGGATAAATGGAGGCAGTGAGCAGCGATGTGGATCATCCAAGAGGGTTTTTAACTCCAAATAAAAATGATTTTAATGTAGCTTTTGGAAGTTGTCAGATTATTTATTTGTGCAGCAGCAGCTTCATCCTTCTTCCTGTTTGTGCTTGGTTCCAAGTGGTCACTGGCTTGATCCCAGAAAACACATCACTGAAGGTAAAGAGAAAGGAAGAGGAGGGTTTCTCTTTTGCTGATCACCCCGTTTAACAAGCTCTGTGCTAGGAACTTGACACATCTTATCTTGCTCAATCCTCCTCAATATTGTTATTTTACAGGTGAGGAAAATAATACTCAAAGACGTCAGATGGCTTTCTAAGGTCACCTGGCCAAGTAGGTTAGGGAACTAGAATTTGAGATCAGTTTATTTCTTTAAAACAAACAAAAAACAAAAACAAACAAACAAAAAAAACAAAGTAATGCACACATGGTAACATGTCAAATGATATACAGGTATATAAAGCAAGAGGTAATCATCTCTTCCTCCTTCCAGTGAGGCCCTGAGGAAACCAGTATGAAAGTGTATTAGGCATCATTCAATATCTTTTAGTATGCTCCTACAAACACACATACAAATATATATATATATATATTTTTTTTGAGAGGTTCTTTTCTAAAAAAGAAATATTTTTATAAAAAGTAACATTATGCCATGGATGTCCCTCCATGTCCATACTAATAGAGCTACTCTTTCTTGTGTAAAGCTACAGAACTTCTATAGTTTGAATGCACTTCACTTTTCTCAATCATTCCCTAGATGAAAGACATTAAAGTTATTTCCATCTTACCTTACCATGAAAATCAATGCCACAATAAATGGCCTCAGAGATATTCTTTTTCATACTAGTGCTTCCATTTCAGTAGGAAAGATTCCTAAAGGTAGTATTGTTCAGTCAAGGTATGCACATGCTTTATTTTAATAGATGCTGTCAAATTAGTCTCAGAGATACTGGTAGTGAAGGTGATGAATATTTACTCTCCTATCAGCAATGTGTGATGTGTCCATTTCCCCTCAATCTCCATAGTATTGGACGTTATTTATTATTAATTTTTAGCAATCTATAGGAAAAAATGGTATCTCACTGATTGAATTTGCATTTTCTAGTTACTAGAAATATTTCTAGCATATCTTATATGCTCATTGATTATTTGCATTTATCTTCTGATCATATTCTTCACATATTTTTCTCCGGGTTATGTTTTTCATTTCAACTTTAGCTGTCATGTGAATTATGGAGATACTGACCTTTTGTGATATGGTATAAATATTTTCTCCTAGCCTCTTATCTAGCTTTTAAACCTTGTTTTTTTGGTATTTTGCTATATAAGGATTTTATCATTTTGTATGCTTGGATTTGTTCATAATTTTCTTTATAAGGTTTCTGAGTTTTTGCTCTCATTTAAGATGGCCTTTACAACTACAGGTTATATATATGTTTTCCTTAAATTTTTATAAAATATTTTTATTGTTACACTTTTTACAATTTGATTAAAATATATACCAGTGATTAATATCTGTATATGCTATGAGACAGAAGTCTAACATTTTTCCCAGGTAAAAAGTAAATAGTGCCAGCATTATTTATTAAACAAACCATCTTTCACCATCAAACTGAATGCCCCTTTGATCACAGATTGTTTCCATACGTACTGGATTTGCTTCTGGTCTTTCTAGATTGTTTCATCTATTTGTGTATTCTTGTGTAAGTGCATGCTGTTTTGAGTGTAGTAACATTTATGGTAATTTATACGACAAAACTTCCTGATCAAAAAGACGCTGCTCTTCCCCTGCCACCACTATGGGACCATAAACACCCAAGCTCCAGGGAAATCTGGAGTTAGGACTAGTGATCCTAGGAACCCTTATGCTGTTGGAGCATTCTTGGGGGAACAAGACTGTCAGAGGTTATCTGGCTCCTCCTCATGTCTTCAGGTAGTTATGTACTTCAGTCATACTTGATAGAGGACAGTGCCTGCCCCTTTCCTCAAAAAGCCCTCAAGGGAAAATTTACTCTTTTAATCACCTTGGAGGTAGACCTTACTATTGCCCTGATTCTCACCAGTCTTATAGGAATCTGAGACATAGAGATGTCAAACTAATTGTTCAAGATAAACAAAAAACACCCTGGTAAGTGGTGAAGTCAAAATTCAAAACTCAGGTTATTCTGGCTCTAGATTCCTTGTTCTTATAACTCCTGTGCTATACTTCCTTCCTAACCTGGTGCCCTGACTTAAGCCAAACATGTTTTCTCTTGAGCCTCAGTCTCCTCCTTTGTAAAATCAGGGTCATAAGAGGACACACTTTGCTGAATATCTTTGTCCACCAAAGTGATAGTGAAAACTCAAAACAACAAAATTAGCAATGGCCATCATAGCCAATTCTATTTACTCACCAAGTCATGGAGTATGCCGTTGGTGGGAAACCAGAAAGAAGGTAGATTTACATCAAATTCTACATAATTGCAGTCCCCAAAGATGGGTACTAGTTTTCCCATTTTATAGATAGGAAACTGAGGCTCAACAAGTTGAGTAATTTATCCAAGGATATTCAGCCAGTGCACAGCTGAGCTGGTGATTTGAATCCAGGTCTAAAATTCCTATTCTCATTCTGTTCTCATTCATTCCTCAGACCCAGCACAGAATTAAGATGAATTAAGCTGCCATCATTGTTTCCTCCTCAATATTTTGCTTTCTGAGAATTAAGGCTCCTGAATCAGGTGACTTGTTCTTGTGAGAACCCAGGGGAAGGCATAAAAGACAGTCTGGTTTATGTAGGCATTAAGCTCTTGTGTGCCTGTATCAGGTTTAAGATTTAGTCTAACAGTTGTATTAAGCATTATCAGGTTACATTTGGCTGGCAATTTTTCTTGCCCCCGGTAATTATGGGTGCTTCAGATAAAACCTGAAATTAGTTGATTGAAGCTGGGAATTAAAACCACAAAGAGAGGAATGTCTCAATGTATGACAATAAACCAGCCCATTAATTATTTCCACCTACTCAACTCTGAAGAAAACGACCAGGCTGATGCCTCTGGATAATCACATGACCTCCTTGATGTTTCTACAAAAGCTGAATCTTCTTGACTTTCAGAAGCAAATACCAGTAATGTCGAAACCAGCAGGGACATGAGAATTAAATGCCAGATAAAATAATACGACCACTGAAAATAGGTGATCTTCTTCAGCCTTTGTACATTCTGAAAGTTCACCAAAACAGTATCAGGTGATGTTTTCCTACAAATTCAAACATCTGGTGAAGCACTTCTAAAATCCTGCAAAACATCTGGATATCTTGGAATACACTATCCTTTATCTATTTTAGTATATAAACATCTCACTGTCCCTCTATCCCTTTAACACTCACTCACTCTGTATGTACATGCAAAATTATACCCTTACACATATGTCAAAAGTAGGTGAATAATGAAGGGTACAGTAGAATTGCAAACACTATCACCTATTAATAACTGTATATGGAGGTCAGTTGAACTTAGCCTTAGAGCCCATTGCAACAGTGGATACCTCAGTTTTTGCAATTTCTTATTGTCTTCACATTTGTTTAATTCTACAGAAACCTCCAACTGTTCGTCTGTCTTGAGGTTTATGTGGATGTAGGGTATTTTCTTTATTATTTACACAAATAACAGGGCTTATTTATCTTCATGAGACATCAGGAGAAATAACCTTCATGCTGCCACCAAGTCTTGGAGCCCAAACACAACACAATTGGTCACCAAAGATGGCACGAAACCACATATATGATCTGTTGGTGTTTTAATGATTTTGCACTGGGATTCATTGTCCAATAAATGTGTGACGTATTTTTTATTGAGGGGCTAGATTTTGCTTCTATGATATAGTGTCTTGACCAACACATTTCACTTGTCCTCTTAACTTTCCTGTTAGACTTTTGTATAATCACGCTTCCTATTAGCCAGGAAGGAAATCTTGCAGGCCTTTTGCAAATGACGTGAGAGCTTGGCAGACAAGGAAGAACCAAGACTAACAACTGGGCTAGGTCCATGGTCCACAACAGAATTTAGTGCACAGCAATATAAGGATGAGATTACTCTAGACTTGTGTTCCCTTAGAGCCCTGGAGTTCTGATTTGATGCCACTGTGATGTTGCCAGTTTCCATTTCAATACTTGACACAATGTAGATATGCAACAACTACTTATTGAATGGGTGGATGGATGAATGGATAGATGCATGAGAGAGGGCAGGACCAAGTGTCTGCTTTGCATACCATTTTTCCCTCCCGTCCTTGTCATACTATGATCTTACAATACAATTTGTAGAATGAGTGGAGAATTATTCTACTTCAATACCCGCAACAACACAATATGCTCATGCTTACTTTTGTGCATTTGCTTTAATTATTCTTTCTACTTTCTACAGCCCCTAGTCAAATTCTATACCTCTTAGCATCCCTAATTTAAATCCCAATCCCTGCATTACATCATCCTTTACTATTGAAATCATCACTCTGGATTTCTAGAGAAGCTGGTTAGGTGCTAGAGGATTCCTACTTAATTATGCATGGTTATGTTGTTCACTGTTTTAAAAATGCATTTCCTAAGTATATGCAAGTTCTTCAAGATCAGGAATTCTGATATGGCACAAGACCTAATTACAGGGCCTGGGCCTATAAAAGGTGACTGACCAAAAGTAAATATCTCTAAAGGGTTTTTAAAGAAAATCTCTTGTATTCAAAATAACACTAGCAGAAAAACAGATTCAGTGACTTTCTGGCACTCCTCACCACCCTGTACCCAAACGCATGCCCAGCCTTTCAGGGCTCCTGGCAGTTCCACTAACAAGCCGTTGCCTGCAGTGGCTGCATTGCCTGGAGCATCCTTCCTTACTTTCCTATGCATAGAGTATATTCTCATTCTTCAAGGTGCAGGTCAATGACTCCTCTAAGCAGGTTTTCCCATCTTCCATTCCCTCTGTTCTAGACTCTTTCCAGTGGAGTCATATGCCCTTGTGATCTTTGGGCATTTCTCTAATACTCACTATGTTATAAGTTTGTACATGCCTGCCTCCTCAACTAGGATAAACATTTCTTGAAAACAGAGACTTCCATCTCTCATCATTCCAAAGACAAGTGTCCAGTATTGGTAGATCCACAGGCAATGGTGTTTAAATAAGAACAAAAAGAGAGATAAAAGTTAGTAAAAACCTGATATATACTAGTGGAAGATGAGGCAAATGATGGGAATGGGGAGGGCAGTCATTTTACTGGGCATGTACTTGTGATAGGCCCAGTGCTAGGCATTTACTCAGGATGACTATTTATTATCCTGTAACCCTCCCCAGATGAAGTGATAGATAAGGCTTGATTCCAGAAACACGGTGTTGTTTATCCATGTTGTAAAGTATGAATACCAGATACAGTGGGGATTTGACCACATTCTTGGTAAGGCAGAAGTCCAAAGTTGGGATACCAAATTGAACAGGAAAAGAAAGAGTGATTCAAGATACAAAACTAAAGGAAGAAAGCAGATTAGTAAGGAGATTTGCAGTGGTCAGTGGGAAAGGGAATAGAAGAAGTTTATGAGTTAGACTATAAACAGAGAAGCATTTTACTCATTTCTATGTTCATGAGCATGGTATGCTCCGAGCTTTCAGAAGTATAGCCCTATGGCAAACATTTGATCCATCCTTGTACCAATCATGAAAAACAGGTTTAAGACTGTGTCCAATAATCAAGTTGGAAGAAGAAGTAGTAAAATGGTACCACCTCAAGAGACCTTGACACTGGTCAATATGACTTTAGAACATAAAAGAATGTACACCTGTCCTTAGGTTTCATTTTTAAAGATGCTTCTCATTTCCATAGACTACTGTACAAAGATTCAATGAGGAATGAATGTAGATGTGCTTTGTCAGTTGTTATACATTTTTGGTTTCTAATTATTCATATTTACATTGCAATATGCATACAAATGAGCAGCACTCTCTTGGTCAGTTGGGTCTCTGTATTTCAGTACAATTTTGCTGCCTAGACAGGACCACAGCTCAAGTTAATGTACTAAAACACAAGGAACGTATTTATGTTGTCATACTTACTTAAATATATGGCATAAATATTGGCTTTTTCCTTTACTGTTGCTTCCCAAGGTGCTTAACAAACCCTACTCCAACCTGAAGCCTCCCTAGGAGATCCCCAATAATCCAGCAAAAGAAATTCCTGCTGATCTAAGCTAAGCTTTTTTTAAGAAACTAATCAAGCATAGAAAACTCTCTCAAATCAATGGCTCCAGACATTAAAGTTCAACATTTTTGTGTGTTAAGTGTGAAACAGTGAAAGTACGAAGTTTTCTCAGTATAGCTGGAAGTGCTGCCCTGGTTTTCACTGAGAACTCAAACTGCCCTGAGGAAACACCAGTTCATGGTGACAAGACATGAAAAGAACATTTGAGTTTTAAAGGCCATGATGCCTAAGACAGTCACAAGGACTGCTCAGAAATTAGATCAGCAGTGAACACATTCTAAGAAGCTTCCTCTGTAAGCAGCCTAAGCGTTAGCTCCAGATTCATCATAAGACTACCCTTACTGCCCTTTTCTATTTGTTTATTTATTTATTATTTATTTTTGCATTGAGAAATCTGGCTGAATCAGGGGAGCTCTAATTTTTGTATTACTTTATGGTTTATAAAGCACGTTCTCAAAACATAAAGGTTTCACTACTACCTTATACAGTAGTGCATGATTTCATTTGGCAGTTCAACAAAAGCCCCTTGTATAAAGTCCAAGTCACCAAATGAGATTGTACACCTTCTTTTCTCAGAAGGAGGCAACTTTTAAAATTTCTTTTTGTTCTAAAGAGCAGGAAGCAAAATCCAAATCTAGAAGCAATCAGAGGTGATGCATTACTGATAACTGTAAATATATACTAATGAAGGCTTAGTGTAGTGATAAAGCACTAATTTCAGGGCTTAGCAAGACTATGAGCATAAGAGGCATTGGCTAATACTAGTTCGGTGAGGAAATAAGGGAATAGACTAATGTTGACAAAGAAAGGGAAACAAGGAATAATGGTTAAAGGGTCAAAGGTCTTTGCAGGATGCCATAAACAGAGAGTTGGTCTAGTGCTGTGGTTAAATGGTTAATGTTTATTAAATACTAAACCCATTCTAGGCCCCATTCTAAGTGTTTGACATATGTATTAACTCTTTTAATCCTAACAACACTCCTGGAATGTAGGTATAGTTACCACCCTCATTTTAGAGTTGAGAAAACGGAGACACAAGGAGATTTGAAGCAAATTTCCAAAATATTACAGCTAGAAAGTATTTAAAGCAAGGCAGTCCGGCTCCAGAGCCTATACACCTTAACTACTATGTGATCCTATATTGTTTTAATTTGTGATTTTTAGGATACACAACAATTGAATGGAGTGCTTGTTGCAAGCGCAATCTGGGACTCAAACCAGAGACTGATTAAATAAGTCTATGGTGGGATCCGGAGATTTGCATTATTTAACAAGCAGCCCAGGTGCTTCCCATGCAGTTGTCCATAGGTCATGATAATAGGAGAAACCAGCAGATGAAATTAACATTTATTGGAAGAAAGCAGGTTTTTCTTGGCTTTACAAGGTCAGCAACATGACCTTAACAATGACAGGCCTAAAAGGAAAAATATATCGACTAAAGGGTCGATAACGAAATATGGAACAGAGAAACAAACATTCAAATTTTGCCTCCTGCCCTGCCCCTTGAGAGAGGTACAGAACAGTATCTCTTGGTGGGGTTAGTAAAATTTCACTGGGACCTACCATTGCTCTCAATTTTGTCCACCTTTTGTTCTAATTCTTTGTCCACCAAACAACCTTTGGATAAAGGTTACCGAGTGTTCTAATCCCAAGAAAGAAAAAGAATGTCTTAGATGGCCGACATGAATAGTTCTGTTATAGAAAGGGGATTTCCCAATTCCCACATTATAAAATGAACTGTCATAATGGTTTATTCATCATCCTGTGCTATTTTAATGATCACCAGTCAGCCCTAAGGTCCTAATCAGTGAATATACCAGGACTGTCCTGTTTCTGGAATTAAGAATCTGTTTATCAGATATGGGGCCATGAAGTTTTAACCAGTATGTGGCCCCCAACAGGCACTGCCAGCAACCTGACCCTGCTTCTCAATGGCCTACCTCTGCAGGCTACCCCCGCCTTACGGGAAGGGAGTCTGCAACTCATCATCACGTTAGAAACAACAAGCTGCATTTAAAAACCAAAAATGATTTATGCACAAACACATTAACCAGAACATAATTTAGCACAATGAAACCCTGAAAACAATCTAAACGTGCAACAGTAATAGGGGAACGGTTTAGCAAATTAGGTATACTTACATAAAGAATATTGGTGCCATCATTAACATAAATTTTAACAATACAGCAAATTTTTATATATAGTCTCAAATATATAAAACAATGTGCACTGGAGGGACAAAAAGATAACCAAAATGCGGATAGACGTTATCTCTGGATAGTGAAATTACAGGAAAATATTAACATATATGTATATTCCAAGCTATTTACAATGAGCAGGTAGTACTTTCACAATTAAAACATTTGAAAAATAAGACTGCTTATTTGGGTCAAATTTTAACACTACGGAGAACTATATTCTGTTAAACCAATTAACTTTCTTATCACATCTGTTTTCATTAGCAAGGAAATGATAAAGAGACTCCACTTCCCTGAACCCTCTTTCTGAATTTCTGGGTCAACTGGGATGATCCGGGTAGACCCGGGAATAAAATGCAGGTGGTATGCCCTCCCCTTGTAGGAAAGGAGAGAAAGGGCAGTCACACTTAGCAATTGTCAAAAAGTAGACCTGGGAGACCTCTCTATACCGAGCAAGAATTCCTCCTTTTCATCCCTGCCCTTGGACAGGAGACGCTAACAGGAATTTAGTTAATTGGCTGGTTTTCTTCCTAATTGGCTGATGAATCCATTCCAATCTCAAGAAAAATTGCAGAGGAGGAAACAAATAACAGGAGGGCTCAGCTACCGATTGATGTTTTAGAGACTGCATTTTATGTGTCAGGGGGTCTGAGGTGCTGGAGCTCAGAGTATTAGCTTTCCTGGAGACTGGGGGCTCCATCAAAGGTGGGGTAAATATCCCTGCTGGGACACCACAGGCTTTCCTGCCTCATTGAAGAAAAACTGAAAACGATGGCACACATTCAATTTTGTCATCTAATGCTAAATTCAGATTAAATCAATACAGACTCATTCTGGGGTAGGGACAGAAGACTCGGTGGGGCTGAGGCTCTTGCATTATGTGGGCCTTCTGAAGGTGCCAGGTAAGCCCATGTCAGCTGAGTTTGCTCTTTCTTTTCCCACATCAGTCAGTTCTACCACTTAACAGGGGGATTAGCAACCTCATTTCTTGGGACTGTCATCAAAGTATCAGAATAAAACCACTTAGTAGAGCTAGCCTTCTGCAAAATGTTGAGGTGGGCTAAATTGGTCTTCCATATATTTTCACCTGCCTTTTAAGCCTCCTCCCCCTTGATTCCCTTATCAGGTAGTCTATTTCCATTTCTCACTCCCTTTCAGTCTCTCTCTCCTTCTCCCCATACAAGATTACACCTCTCACAGTCACACAGCCTGAACTGCTGATTGGTACTTACGTTCAGATATAAGAAAAAACACACTTAGGAAAGGTGGGGATGATGATTGAAATTTGTGCTAGATAAGAAATTCAGGCCAGATGAGGGCTATGACCAAACCATCCTAAAAAGATCACAGGAAATCTTGTCATTTGTCACAACATGGATGAACCGAGGGGGTGAGGCATATTAACTAAAGCAAGCCAGGCACAGAAAACAAATACTGCATTATCTCACTCACATGTGGATTCTAAAATAGTTGAACTCACAGAATCAGAGAACAGAATGGTAGTTACTAGGTGCTAGGACAAGAGGAGCAACTGGGGAGATGTTGGTTAAAGGATATAAAATTTCGGCCGGGCGCGGTGGCTCAAGCCTGTAATCCCAGCACTTTGGGAGGCCGAGACGGGCGGATCACGAGGTCAGGAGATCGAGACCATCCTGGCTAATATGGTGAAACCCCATCTCTACTAAAAATACAAAAAACTAGCCGGGCGAGGCGGCGGGCGCCTGTAGTCCCAGCTACTCGGGAGGCTGAGGCAGGAGAATGGCGTAAACCCGGGAGGCGGAGCTTGCAGTGAGCTGAGATCCGGCCACTGCACTCCAGCCTGGGCGACAAAGCGAGACTGCGTCTCAAAAAAAAAAAAAAAAAAAAAAAAAAAAAAAAGGATATAAAATTTCAGTTAGATGGAATAAGTTCCAGAAATCTATTGTATTAACACGGTAATTATAGTTAAAAAACAATGTATTATCTACTTGGAAATTGCTAAGAACAGATTTTAAGTGTTTTCACCACAAAAAACTAAATGTGTGAGGTAAGACATATGTTAATGAACTTGATTTAGTTTAACTACTTCAACCTACTGATCAGATGCTTGTAGTATCCCTGGGGATTAAGAACAGTCAATGGCTCCTCATTGCCCCTGGTGCATTGAGCCTCCTTTAGTCTGGCTTTCAGTGCCCTGTGCTGTCTGGCAGCAATCCACCCCATGGGGCTTGTCTTCTGTGGCTCCTCATCTTGGCCTCTGAGTGGATGAGAGTCTGACATTTCCAGTGTGTCTTAGTGCTTTCTTTTCTCCATCACACCATGTCCCTCACCTGGCATGCCTACTCATTCAAATCCTACTCATTTTCCAAGGCTGGACTCAAGTATTGCTTCCTTTGAGGATTTTCCTCAATGCTCCTTACATTAAGTGGTACTTTCTTCTTCCTCTAAAATTCTGTTGTATCCAATGTCTCTCTTACACCATTTGTAATATGTCTTATAACAATAGCAGAAACCATGTTTTTGCATCTTAATATTCCTTGTAGCTTATAGTATGATAATGAAATAAACATTGTTTGATGAATGAATGAGAAGTGAATTTTTGAGGTACCCTGAATACAAATTCTGAGTGAATGCTACTACACCACACAGATGGACCTTTCTCTTATGCTTGTTTACTTGCTCTGGCTCTCATATATTTGCACATTTCTGTCAGTGAGCACAATTTGAGTATCTAAATTGAAAAATAAAATATTGATAAGCAGAGAGAAAAACAGTAAAACCAAAAATATGATGAATGCTTCTATTGTCTCAGAAATGACAGAATTTTTTTACTTGGTCTTTATAATGTAATTATTCAAGTATTTCTGTATGTAGAATCCACCTTGTTCTTTAGAGGCCCTCGGGCACGTTTTACAATGCGACATCTTGATTTTAGAATGCATCTTCATGTGCAAAAAAAAAAAAAAAAAAAAGGCCAAAGACCTTGTTTAGACTTTCTGAGTCACCTTTATTTGTGTGCTGTAAAAGACTGGTAGGAGCAGCCCAAATGGCTACAGTGAATGGGAGAGCCTCATAAAATCTGACAAAGGTTCACATACCTGGGGTTTGTAAACAGAGCATATGTTCTTGTCAGTGTAGACGTGACCTTGCCGGTCTCTTTGCAGACTATATTAGTGCTGTGCAAATATTTCTACTCAATTGTAAAGGCACATTATACTCAGCGAAATTATTCTCCCAGCAAACAGACAGATGTTTAACTTCACTTTAATATAACACTATAATCTGAATTCTTAATGTGAGACAGGGGTCTTGTTGGAGCTAGGGTAAAACTACACATGCAAAGTTTTAACAATGCAGCACTTTGTAGCATCGATTAAGTCATTACCTCTTTCTGACTAAAACTTTCTGCTCCTTCTTTCAAGCCCCTCTTGTAGCATCATGCGCAGGGGCCACGGTGCACTTAGCACACCTTGACAATCCTGAGATGATGCAGGAGCTGGCTGTGAGGTTATTTATCAGCCTCTCTGAGCATTTTCAAACACTTCTGCCTGCAAATCCCCATAGAATAACATGCAGCAACTTATATCCAGTTGTGACGTTCCCCTCTTAGGAGAATATGAAACATGTCTATCCTAGAGATGTTAGCAAGGCTCAAGAAATTCAAGGAAAAAGAACTAACCCCAACTACTAACCCCAACTACTTTTTATCTAGATTCATTCTTGGGGACTTTGGCATACAGCAAAGAGATCCATCTTCAACCTGCTAGTTGTTGTCAAGGTTAATTATCCTTTAGGACTTCAATTAAGGGAGGCCAAGGAAACTGAGCTCAAGTTTAGACACAGTGGAATTTATTTTACTGCTGGGACTTAGCAACAAGACTACGAGCCCTGTCAGGTTCTCTCCATTTTCAATCCACTTTTCTACACTCCACCTGTGTTGCTGGGGCTGGGGCTCAATAAGCCATATTTCTGCTTTGTCAGCTCATTCCTGCAGGCTCTGCCCATAGGAAATCTAGAGGGACACCGGAAGGCTGGAGCTCTTCCTGTTTGCCTCCTGTTCCTGTTGGCATCATTCCAGTGATGGGTCATTGCCCTGGCACTTGGTTCCACTCTTCAGATTTACCCTCCCATATTCCTAGAGCCAGACTCATCATAACTCCTTGGAGACACCAACACCGATCAGCCGCAACGCTCCCAGAGGACTGGGTTCCAGTTCTGCAAGGGCCTCCTCCAAGCTCCAGAGTCCTCAACAGGAGGTGGGGAAAGCCTTGCTCTGGGTCTCCAGTTCTGTGGTCTCCAATGCTCCGCTTCTAAATTCTTATCCCAGTTCCTTCTCCTTATTCTGCCCTCCCTGAAGTGGTAGTTGGTTCCTTTTATTATGATTTTTGTGGTGCACCAGGGTCTTTTCTGTGTGTGCCTTTCCAGCCCTCTAATATCCAATTAAACAATTATTTTATATTAAATTTTCACAGTTGAGATAATTGCATGGTTTCTATTTTCTTCACTGGGCCCTAATTGACATTAACTTATTACTTGTAACAGAGTTACACAGATTTTTGCTAAATTGCTGATATCATATATTTTGGAAGGTATATTTACATGCTAACAATGTGTGATTAATCTGTGTCTATTAAAAAGAACATGATAGATCAATATTACTGTCCTGAAAGATGTCCATAATATACTGAGTGATAACAGCAGTGATTTTTTAATAGTAAGCATTTGTTTCATAATTAAAGAAAAATAAATGAAATTGTTAAGAAGTAAAAAAAAAAACAGGATACTATGATCTCTATGAGAATATTTTGTTATCCCTATTTAAATAACTTAGAATATCTTTAACATACGTAATTGGGGAAGCAGGATTTTTCTTCTGCCCAATATTTAGTTGGGATTGCAATAACTATCAAACAATTAAGATGCAATTTATGTCTTTGTCACAGTTTGAAACCCAAAACATTTATATAATATGTGTAATTCAAAGGCACACATGCTACTGCATCTAAAATTTAACTTTTTAACTAAATATAACTAAAACTAACTCACAGAAAAGTCTACAGCTGGGAAGAAGAATTAGTAAAAACTTTAATTATGGTCTCATTTACACTTCTATTTTCAAACTCATTCATGAATTAATTTTAACTCTGTGCCTCTGCCTTCAATCAAGCCATAAGTACCTGTCAGAAAATGACAGTGTTTGAATATCTGCACATATGCTGGAAATTTCTACACTTTGATTCCTTTGTCAAAATTTCCACTTAGAGCTGTGTGGGTGAGGTTCTAAGGCACAGGCAAGGAGGTAAGTCTCTTACTGTGGCCAAGATTCCACAGCCAAAGAATGTTCATTTAGCATGTAAGCCAACATAGAACTCCTTATTAAGACAGTTGGCCCTCAGCGTCTTATAAAGTAGGAGGGGAGTATGATGTATGGAAGCAAACATTGAGCAGGAACTACAGAAGGTTAGACTTGAGGGTGATGTTCCATAGAGGAACCCTGGGCTAATCTTCATCTGTGAAGATGGATGTTGGACTATAGAGCTTTGTGGCCCCTGTGCAGCCTGCCATTATACAAGATCACTTAACTGCAATGTTTTAAAGCAACTCAGTCTAAGGCAGTAGTTGCAAAAAATGTTGGATAGTATATCCCTATCAGGGAAAAAAATGTAGCGTGCAATGCCACCATATGAATATTTATTCATAAATTACATACGGATGCTGTTACACTATTAGTACAATTAGGAACAATTAGTATTGGGTACCCTCCAAGACACTGAATATCAGCCAGCGACTTCTCATTAAGTTGTAGTCACACTGACTTTCTTACTGATCATTAGCCTTGCCAAACATGCCCTGTCTCACCATCCCTGCACTGGATGCCTCTCTGTCCACTAGTCACTTGGTTCATATTCTCAACTACTTCAGGACTGCTCAAAAGTCAATCTCAGAAGGCCTTCTCTGACCTCCTGTGTTACCTCTGACCCTCCTTCTCCTGTTACTCTAGAACACTTGTGCTGGGTTTCTCTGTTTACCTTGCAGACACTGCTTTCCCCTTCTTTGTCCTTTTTCTGTGCCCTAGGAGGCTGATTTGCATGGATTACATTCAACTGGGCTCCCCTGAATTATGGCTTCTCTTTGGGTTTGGCCAATAGGAAGCACTCGCAGGGAGCTGGAGGGTGAGAGGAGAGATGCCTGGACATTTATTCCATCAGCAACCACCCTTGCAGGGCTATGGATGGGAAATGGCTGTTTTCCTCTTCCAAGGTCACACCTCCTATTGGGTGTCCTTCTCCTAACACTAATCACTGCTTCCTCTTCATTTGTGCCACCACTCCTTCCCCTGGAGGAGATAGTTCTCTATTATTAGAAGCCCCTAGATGACTTCACCATTCCTTGTTAGTTTCTCTTAAACTCTGCCTAGCTTTCTATAAATAGCTTTTCATGCACTCTCCTCATTTACTTTGAGCATGCCACCTTTTTCTTCCCAAGACCCTGAATGATACAGCACTTATCACCAATAAACATAGCATATATTTATATTGCTAGTCTGATTCCTCTCATTTGAATGTAAAATAGCTGAGCGCAGAGAGTTTTCACCTGTTGTTTTCTGCTATGTGCTTAGCTCCTAGGATAGTGCACAGCACTTAGTAGGCATTGAGGTACCTGCCAAATACATAGATGAATAATACTTTCCTCCTAGGTCCCAATGGATTGTCTTGCACATTCCATTTTGGAGATCAACAACTTAAGGGACAAATATGTATCATTCTTTGCCGGCTTTTCTAAGTGTCAGACTAACTTAGCTTAATTCCTACATGATACATATCCCTGATTATTTTCAAAGCACATGAAATGTAATGTAGCAGCAAACTCTCCTGAAAGTTCTCACTTTCCTCCTCCAAGATTCTTATAATGAAAACTCCAACAGATATTGAGCCAATCATGAGAAGGACCTTATTAGTTCACCTTTACAAGTTGTCTTTAACAGATTTTCTTTCTCCCTCTTGGTTTCTGTTTTAAGGACATTTCTTCTTTTCTTTCAATAAGGACCATAAAAACTGCCCAAGGAAGCAAAGCCTTGGCTCACTCACTTTGTCCCTACTTGCAACAGGAAAAATCAATCAAAATCCTGCTCCCCAGCTTAGTTACTTAATTTGCATATGATGCTCCATTACTTAATTAACTTATAACTCCTAGGGCTTAGTTGCCCAAATCAGACTTAATTGTCTTTGGTAACAACATCCCTTACAGCAAAGAGCTAACTCAAAAGAAAATGATTTTTTTAAAAAATGAGAAACATATACAAATACCTTTTTGTCTTCCATGTGAAAATTTGGGTGATGGGTTCTTTATGAGTTGCTCTATGACTATTAAACATGCCCATTACTTTACTATTGGATACACCAGATTATTTTTCACATGCCTGAGTTTCCTTCCTTTGCACTAATCAATAACTGCAGCTGTACTCTAAGAGTTGCTACCATACTGAACAAAATCTGATCTTCAAGACAACCTCGTGGAACCTGCTGAGGTTGCCTTGGGAGGGAGAACCTAAGTGGGGAGAAACTGCTGAATCCTGCATCCAGGAGGAAACATTCTGTACACACAATAACTTCTATGTGCATGTGGCTACATTTTTTAATGCTGTGCTCATCTCTGGCTATATATAGTGGCATGAGTAAGAGTTTTCTCATGTGGTTTTGAGTTTCTTGAGCTATAAATCAAAACACTGTGATGTTCAAACAGTCTTTGGGAAGAAGAGAAAATTAACTGCCAAAATTATTAAAATGGAACTCTACTTTCTATTAGAACCAGAACAGAACAGCTTGCATGAACAGGTAAGTGCAAAATAAGATGTAATTTTCTTTCACTTGAATGGCATTTGTATTTCCCTCTGCCACCAGTGATGTGACTCTCCGATGTTGTATTAGTTTGCCAAAGCTGCTGTAACAAGTATCACATACTGGGTGGTGAAACAACAGAACTTTACTGTCTCACAGTTCTGGAGAGAGTTCTAATTTAACTTGAATAATTATATTTGCAACAACCCTTTTTCCAAGTAAGGTTACATTCTGAGGTACCGGGGGTTAGGACTTCAACTTGTACATTTGGGGAAGGGGATGTAACTGCACACTAGCTCATGCTCAGCTATTTGAGAGGCTAAGGTGGGAAAATCACTTGAGCCCAGGAGTTCAAGAGTTCAAGGGTGCAATAAGCCAGGATCATGCCACTGCATTCCAGCCTGGGTGACAGAGAGGGACCCTGTCTCAAAAAAAAAAAAAAAAAAAAAAAATTAAAACTAAAAGAAGATCAATAAATTTGGGGGAATACAATTTAACCGTAACAAATGGTAAAAATTTTTTTAAAAAGTTAGGTCTTAAGAAGATACTAAGAGACACCTGGTCCAGCTCTTTTGTTTTTTAATGATAAATAGAAAGGGAAAGTGACTTATCCAGAGTTACCTGTCAGCAATAGTGACATATGAGAGACTCAGAGCACAAGGCACATGGCTCTGCTCTGGTGCTTTCCAAAGCACACACTGCCTTTATTTCCTTCTTCCCAAAGCTGAGACTCACACGCATTTGTGGAGGGGAAGTAGCAGCAGTGACTCATCCAATGTGAAAAACCCATTCAAAGATTTATGCGACATATCTACAGTAACTTGCTTTGTGGAGGTCATTCAAAATAGGAGAATTAAAAAATGACTAGGCTGGTCTTGAACTCCTGGCCTCAAGAGATACTCCTGTCTCAGTCTCCTAAAGTATTAGAATTATAGGTGTGAGTCACTGCATGCAGCCTAGATTCAAAGTCTTATACAAACTTTCCTTGTTTAAATCACTGTGTGGTTTGCCTCCTGATTGGACTCAGACTGATACAGTCTGTTCTAGTACCAGTTTGTTTTCACATTTAAATATTTGCTCCATCAGGAATTTATCTTGGTATAAGCTGTGAGTAGGGATCTAACTTTATTTTTCACAGATGGCTATCTGGTTGATCCAAACATTTATTGAAAAACTTTTTTCCTAACTCATTTTAAATACCATCTTTATTATATATTCAATTCCCACATGCATTTGGGTTTATTTCCGGATTTTAAATTGTATTCCATTACACTCTGTCTTTTCCATCTCCACTACCACATTGTTTGAATACCTGTTTAATATCTGATATGAATAGTCCCCAGATATTGTTGTTGTGTTTTTTATTTGAACTTTGTTATCAGAATGTCTGGTTTTCCTGTTGGAAGTGTTATTGGGAATTGCATTACATTTATAGATCAGGGATAATTGACATCTGAGTCTTCTCAAGAACTAGCCACTTTTTATTCGAGTCTCTTTTGGTGTTTCTCAATAGCATTGAACATTTTTTTTTTTTTTTTTTTTTTGAGACGGAGTCTCGCTCTTTCGCCCAGGCTGGAGTGCAGTGGCCGGATCTCAGCTCACTACAAGCTCCGCCTCCTGGGTTTACACCATTCTCCTGCCTCAGCCTCTAGAGTAGGTGGGACCAGAGGCGCCTGCCACTACGCCTGGCTAATTTTTTGTATTATTTTATCAGAGATGGGGTTTCACCGTGTTAGCCAGGATGGTCTCGATCTTCTGACCTCGTGATCCACCTGTCTCGGCCTCCCAAAGTGCTGGGATTACAGGCTTGAGCCACCACGCCCGGCCGAACATTTTTTAATTCACAAAAGGAACACTGTATATATTTATATTGTACAATATATTTGATATAATATACCAGTAGCATTTTAATTCATATATATCTTGCATATTAATTTTATTCCTAAATATTTTATCATTTTGGTTATTGTGATGGCATCTTTTCTTACATTACAACTTTTTAACTTGTTGCTCTTAGACATATAAAAGTACAAATATCAAAAATAAAAAGGAAGAGCAAGGCTTCAATACTGAATAATAAAACTTCAGTGCCAGACACTGTACCTGGCAATTGCTCGGTGCTCCAACAAAGTTAAACCAATAAATAAAACCAATTTTAATAGTGATAAATATTACTCGGTTGTGATTAGAGCTTCCACCATAAAATATTTTCAAATCCATTATCATTTGTTTTCTGCAAAGTCTGAGAAACAAACATTATTCTCATTTGACAGAAAGGAAAACTGAGGTTCAAAGATAAGTGACTTTTTAAACTAAAGTGTTACAAGCCAGTTTGACACAGCTTGTATGCTATTACAATTTCAGTTTCAAATTCCAATGCTCCCTTTCCTAAATTTTTATTGTTTTGAGCAAAATTAAACTAAACATTAAAAAAGTTCATTTACTTCCATTTTTATGCCTCCCTTGAAATGTAAATTTAGCACAAGCCAACCAGCTCTCTCTAAGCATTTCCAAGCACTTGAGGCATCCACTTCTTTGCACTCAGCAGATGGTCATAAAATATGAACAAATGATGACAGTTCATCTGTAGACTCTAGGGAGTCACAGAGTCACGTAAGCTTAGGATTTGAATGGGCTTAGAGGATTTCTAAATAATGCTCTCTGGTTTATAAATAAAAAAGCTAAGGCATTAGGTCCTAGAGCAAGTAAAAAACCCAGATATCCTCACTCCCAACCCAGCGTTCTGATGCTTGTAAAATCTGGCACTGATTTCACTGATTTAATCAGAGAGTGACCAGCTGGAATAAAGTCCTGATCAGATTGCTTTTATTCCGCTTTCTCTGAAGCCAAGAAAGGTCATCAAAGATGCACAGGAGAGACTGCAAATGAGTACAATACTGTGCAATGGTGATATTCAGAATTATTAAATTGGAAGCCCTGGTGCCCTTTGCAGGCACAAAGCAGCTCCTCTGTAAGGAAATGAAAAGAGGTTGCATGTCGAGGGATGAGGCTTCTTTCTGTAGAGACCCCATTACAGCTCCAGAGGAAAGAACATCAGTTCCTTCCAGGGAGTCTGTGTAACAGATAATGTATGCTTCTTTTCAGGCTGTCAAGATTCACAAAAGAGATAGGAAGTTTGAGGCTCTATTACTGGTGACCTTCCCACAGAATACACTGCACCTCATTTTTAAAAATAGCCCAGCTCTTGGGTGGAGTATTTGATGGCCTTCATAAAGGAACTGAAAACTTTGGAAGAAGTACTGAAAGGAATAAAGAGTGAAAAAGAGAAAGAGGAAAGCAAGAGGCAAAAAAGAAGAGAGAAACTGGTTTCCTACTGCTCCTTCATCCTTCTGGATCTCAAAGTGGTCACCTCTTTGATCTCAGAGCCTCATTACCTCTGAGTGGCTTTCCTGATGGCCTCAACTCATCTCTACCATCCTTCACACTGCTAAACAGGTTGCATTTTGTCACCACTCATAGAAACCTTTGTTATTTCCACATTGCAAAGTCCGCATTCCTCAGCATAGCAAGCCACGTGCTTTTTGGAAATTCAGCTTCCAGTCCAACCTCATTTTCTGCTCCACTTCTCCAGGTAACTCAGATTTTGGCCACAGTGACAACTTGCCACTCCTCAAACATGCCACTGGCTGTCCACTCTCTTGGGTATGCTTTTTTCCCCCTCTTTCCTTCATCAATCAATATTCTCCCTAAGAATCAAGGCTCAGATCAGAGGCTCCTGTTTGTGAGAAACCTTCCAGCCAAAATGAATCACTCCTCCACCCAAGCTTTTTCTCTGGTCTCAAAGTCTTCTGCTCTAAGTTCTGGTTCTTTTGATTAGACCTAAAGACAAAGTCATTTGTAAACCGATGACAGCTCTGACAACTTTTGTTCTCACTTATAAGTGGGAGTTGAACAATGAGAACACATGGACACAGGGAGGGGAACATCACACACTGGGGCCTATCAGGGGGTGGGGGCAAAGGGGAGGGAGAGCATTAGGACAAATACCTAATGCATGCAGGGCTTAAAACCTAGATGACGGGTTGACAGGTGCAGCAAACCACCATGACACATGTATACCTATGTAACAAACCTGCAAATTCTGCACACGTATCCCAGAACTTAAAATAACAAATTTATTTGGACTAATTTCAGATTTCCAAAAATGTTGCAGATATAGTATAGACAGTTCCCACCTAATAATTTTTAGAAGAAACATTTTATAGAAAAGTATAATGATATTAAAAACACCTGTATACTCATTTTCCATCTTTATCAAATCTCAATATTTTGCCATTTGATTCAGATTATTTTTAAAGATATAAAACAATACTTGGTTCTCTATAAAAATCTCCTTGATTCTAAGGAGACTTTATTCTAATTCTTCCTACTCAGAATTAATCACTCTCCTGATTAAGCATTTATGGTTAATTGGCATGAGTTTAAATATTCACTGCACATGTATGTATCCCAGCAGTCATATTTGATTGTCTCATATGTTGTTGGACACATATGACATCATTCTATATATAGATCAGCTGTACATATATTGATTTTCACTCAGCAATACATTTGTGATTTTTGTAGATGTAGTTCACTTATTGAATGTTCTGTGTAGTATTTTATTGTGTGAATACATACAAATAATTCTCTTCAATGGATAGACATTTTAGCTTCTCATTTGATTTTTAATGTAGAGTAAGAGAAACATACAACAGTGCACGTTGCAGCACTGCTTGTATTAGCAAAAACAGGAAGTGGATCTGGATTGATCCATTAACTATGAATCTTACCCATCCTTAAACACCATTGAAGCCTTTAGGGTAGAAAAGAAATCATGGGGAAATCAAAACGATACATTTGGCAGTGGTGAGAGGTTTCCTGTTCCTTCTGGTTCAGCAAACAACTTTTTATTCTTTAGACCTACAAAAAAGCAGAGGCTTTTTTTTTAACCCACACCCAAAGCAGACGGAAATCAGTCAGCATTTTTAAGGGAGCTACACATGCTACGGGGGCCCTTTAGCCTCTGCCAAGCTCTTCCAAGTCTCAAGAATAGAGGTAGGAGATGTTGTTCATGCTATTGTACAGAATGGTAGAATTAAGTCCAAATGTCACCTGTAGTCTTACCTCTTTAAATCCCAGTTTTCTGTACTCAGCACTGGCCCAGATTGCTTTTATTTTCTCTTGAAATAGTAAGCACTTTTACAAAAAATATGATTGTTTTTCCTCAGTTTTAAAATATGCCTGTATTCTACAGAATAGAGGGTAATAGATGAGCTCAAGTATTTTGTGAGTTCATTTAAGTAGAACTTGGATTTATTTCTTAACGATTTTATACAAATTGAAAGTAAAGCAAGAAATGTTATTCCAAGGTGTTCAAGGCAGACCTTGTTCCCACTGGTTCTACTGAAACATTTACATTTATCACTTTTTTCCTTCTGTTTATTATGAGACCATCTAATTTCATAGACATGGTGGTAGAACACTGGGATGAATAAGATGATGTCGACTCTTAATAAGTTACTTGCTACTCCCTGAATATACGAAAACTTTTTTTTGTAAAGAGAGAGTGATGATATGGTTCACTGATGAAGGCAGGAGATTGAGGAGTTTTGGAGAGTCACATAGGAAGCACATTCCACATAGAGGGTGCATGCAAGTGAAGGCCAAGTTATAACAATCTGTTACTGCCTCCAAGGAGCACTTGCAATAGCACATGTACTTAGAGTCCAAGTCCTGGTTTTCATAGTTTGCTCAATTCCATCACTGCCCAAACCACGAAGTAAGAAAAATAATACAACTTAGTTCAAGAGAATAAAAACAAAATGGAGTGTGCCAAACACCAGCTATATTGAACTATTTTTCTGCTCTCCTAGAGTGCGATGCATTTGCAAGCCTCCAAGCCTTTGCTGATACTCCTGCTTTGAATGACATTCCCTGTATTCTGTACTTATCCACTGTGTAATGCAACCTTAAAGCTAATTTTAAGCATTGTCTTTCTAGGAAACCTTCCTCACTCCCTCCGAGAGGGGTGAATCATCCCTCCCTTGTGTGCATTCCCAGAGAAGGCTGTTTCTGCCTCTGTAAAATACAGCACTCCACACAGTCTGACAAATAGTCTCGTAAATTGTGCATGCCTCTGTGTCCTTTACTCTCAGAAGGCAGGGACTCATCTAATTCATCTTTGTCGTGCCTTCAATCTGTGGCACAGTACTACCATATAGTAAGTGTTCAATGTGAAGTTCATTAAATGACGTGTGTAGCTGAAAAGAAAAATATGTGTAGTATTAGGAATTAGAGTAGTCAACAGATAGTGGTAGTATAATTGCGTCAAATTCCATGTAAGTATGATTCTACTGAAAATAACTGAGAGTTTTATTTTTTTTTTTTGGTAATTGGCATTCATTTCTTTGGCTCTACCAAGAGATCTTAGGTTCAATTCCCTGGGCAAGCAACCAAATTGTGTATGTTTGAGTGGGTAAGTGAGGGTATTTCACATGAATCTCATTTAGAAATTATGTTCAAAGCAGGCCATTTGCTGCTGGATTCATTACCTTTCCTAGATAGCACATGGTGAAATGTTTGCTTTTATTAAAGTAAATAAATAGCTCAAAATTGTGCCCAGGGAGGAAAACTTAAAGGCAAGAAGAAAAACACTAGACAGGGAATATAAAAGTGTATTATTTTTCCCTCAATATTATAGTTCATTATATTTTTGAAACAGTTGTGAATGGCTTTTCCCCAAGTAATATCTGGGCTCTTTTCTCTAGATAATTTACAGGAAAAGAGAAATATACCTTAGCAAGGCAGGCTAAGAAAAATTATTTTAAAACTCAAACATATTAGGCTAATATATTCATGATGTAAACACAATGCAAACAAAACAAACAGATAAGCAAAAACAAAACAAGAAGAAAACATGAGAATACCAATAGAAGAAAAAATAATAATTTGGTTTGGTTCCAGTTCTGGCTGTGAATAAGCGTATATCACCCTCCATTTCCCATTGATTACAAATAAATAAATGTAAGGAGTCTATCTGAAAATTCAGAAAAGTAAATAATAACAGGTGAATTGCAGAACAAAATGAAAATGGAAAGTAGTATCAATATGGTAGTAAGTTTAAAGGTATTTTCAGTTTTCTTCTTAATCCTCCAGCTTGGACCCCAGGACAGCCCAAGTCCCAGAACTGCACATCAAGCACAGACAGGAAATGCTTCAAGGGAAACATATGCACCCGTCTCTATCCTAGAAAGGCCCCAGTCACAAAGCCTTAGCATAGTGAAAGCAGCAGCTATGCATACACCTCAAACTCTGAAAGACATTCTTTTTTTTTATGAGCAGAGAAACTGGAAAACTGGGTTCTTGTAATTCTCTCTCTGTGTGTGTGTGTGTGTGTGTGTGTATGTGTATGAATCCTCATTAATTTTCTCTTTCCAGTCTCTGGTTGTTTTGCCCTCAAGGAAAGCAAGTCATCATGGGAAGTGTGAAATAGCACAGGGAACCTAAAACCCTGCCTTTTATGACAGAAGACCAGAGAAATAAGCCCCTGGGGACTAGCGAGTGAAGAGAAACCATGGAGGAGAAAGTGGTAGAGAAAAAGTACACCTAATTTTGTGTGTGAAGTCTCAGGCTCACCACTAATTGGCACATGTGTTGAAATTAACCAAGGCAGCATAACAACCGCTTTAATAATTAAACCATGATATAGAACGAAGCTCAGGTTGACCCCTGGGTGGTTGATATGTGTGTGGGAGCAGACAAACTAGCTCTACAAAGGATCTGAAAACTAAACTAACATAGAAACCAAAGTCTACATAAAGTAGGTTGAGGTTAGACTTATGACAAGAACCATGGGAGATTGATTACCTGCTAAGACAAAAAAAAAAAAAAAAAAAGAAGAAAAGAAAAGAAAAGAAAAATCTTCTCTAGAGGATTTTAACAGGACCAGAGTCTAATATATAATACTCAAAAGACCATAAGACAATCCCAAATTGCTAAAAATAGAAAAGAGCATCTCAAAAGTCAGTCAACTCACATCAATCCCCAAGGTGACCCATATGTTGAAATTATTGGACAAAGATTTTAAAGTAGTTATTGTAACCATCCTCCATGAAAAGAAAAATATTCTTTTTAAATTGATGGAAAGAAATGTTGTAAAAAAAATAGAAAATATAAACAAGAAGTAAATATTTTAAAAATAAAAATAACTAAAAAATATACTGGATGAATGCAATAGCAGAATGGAGATGCCAGAAAAAAAAAGAGTCACTGAATTTGAAAAGTAGATCAACAGAAATAATCCTTTATAAATAAGAGAGAAAACACAAATAAAAAAATATGAGCAGAGCCTCAGGGACCTGTGGGACATGTCTTACATTTGTGTTACTAGAATCCCAGAGGGAGACAGGTAAGAGATTGGTGCAGAAAAAAATATAGCTAGAAACTTCTTAAATCTGTGGAAAGCCATATATTTACAGATTTAGGAGGCTGAGAAACCACTCCCCCCTCAAAAAAAAAAAAATGTCATGCACTCTCATACCTAAACCACTAAAATCCAAAGATAAAGAAAAAATATTGAAAGCAACAAGTAAAATGAACACTTTACATATAGAAAAAAGTAACTCAAATGACAACGTATTTTATTGAAAATCACAGAAGCCAGAAGGCAGTATTATAATCTATTTAAAGTGTTGACAGTAAACCATTAATTCTAAATTCTATATTAGCCAAAAATATCCTTCAGAAAAAGTGAAATAAAGACCTTCTGATCATAGTGAAGTTAAACTAGAAATCAAAAACAGATATTTAAAAACCTCTAAATATTGGAACATAACTCACTTTCAAATAATCCAAATATGAAAGAGGAAGTCAAAAGAAACATTAGAATATATTCTGAACTAAGTGAAAATGAAAATACCACAAGTGATGGTCAGTTCTGTATTTTCAACTTGGCTAAGTGGTAGTCCTTATTTAATCAAACATGAGTCTAGGTATTGCTATGAGGTATTTTGTAGACATGATTACTGTATAATTATTTTGCTTTAAGCAAGATTATTAGTTGAAAGGCCTTAAGAGCAGAACTGAGGCTTCCCTGGAGCAAAAGTAGACATTCTAACTATAGATTGCAACTTCAGCTCCAACTTACCAGGAGTTCCAGCTTCTAATGGCTTGCCCTATGAATTTTGAACTTGCCTAGCCAGAACCCATAATTGCATAAGCCAATTTCTTGCCCCTACTCTCTCTCTACCTACCTACACACACACACACATACACATACACACACGCACACACACACACAGCTTCTTTTGTGGAAACTGACTGATATACTTCTCATTAAAATTTCTGTAATGCATTTAAAGCTTTAGAGAAAAAAGTCATACATTACTGAAAAGTTACAGCCCTAAATACTGAATTATAAGTGAAAAATTCAAATCAATAACCTAGGCTTCCATATTAAAAATTAGGAAATAAAAAACAAATTAAGCCAAAACCAAGCAGAGAAAGAGAAATGTTAAAGACAAAAGAAAAAAAAATGAAATTTAAAATAGAAAATAACAGATAGAGCCAATGAAATCAAAAGGTGGTTTGTTGAAAAGGTCAATAAAATTTGATAAACCTCTAAAACTGACCAAAGAGAGAAGTAGAAAATTACTATTAGAAATGAAAGAAAATATAACACTACAGACCACACAGACATTAAAATGATATTAAGAAAAAATTATAGACAACTCTATTCCCCAACATTTGACAACTCAGATTAAATGAATCAATTTATTGAAAGATTAAAAACTACCAAAACTCACAAGAAATGGGGAGGTAGTGGTCACCTGGATCAGCAGTCTGAGGCAATCATCCCTTCCTGTGCATAGATTCTGGTGCAGGGATGCCCTCTCTGCTTCGCACTCAAGCAGATCTCCAGGCATTCAAAGCACCAGCTCACCCAGATTGACAGCCTAAGCTGCCTCACCCTTCCTGCACAGAAATCATGGTGCATCCATGCCCTCTCCACTTCATGCCCAAGCAGATCTCCAGGCAGTCAAAGCACCAAGTCACCTGGATCAGCAGACTGAACCACCCAACTCCTCCTGTGCAGAGACTGTGGTGAAGCAGGGCCTCTCTGCCCCATGCCAAGGCAAATCTCCAGGCAGTCAGAACACACATTTGCCTGGATTATAAGCCTAAACTGCCCTCTATGCAGAAATTGTGGTGCAGTGGAGCCCTCCACACTCTATGACCAGGCAGATGACCAGGCATCTGGAACACTTTCCTGGATCAGGAGTTTAGGCTGACCTCGCCGCTTGTGCAGAGAACTTGGAGCAAAAAAGTTTCCCAGGCCCTTGCCTAGTCACACCTTTGGGGGCTTGGTGGCCCTTCACTGGTTTCTCCCTTGGTGCTGATGCATGTGGCTGACACTGGGGGACCTGTACATGGGCCTGTCCAGTGTGACCTCACCCATCTGGCTCCCAAACTCCTCAGGACTGAGCAGACAGCTCAGACCACTGTGGGCTCCATAGATGAGCCCATTGCTAGAGGTAACAGAGAGCTTCTATTGGTAAGCAAGAATAAAATATATACCCAGGCATGTTGGCCACAGTCAGCTCTTACCCATAAGTACCATCTACTGGCTTGTAAGTCAAACCACACAACTCAATATAAAAATTTACCAAAAGGAAGTGCATATGGCTATAGAAGCAAAACAGAAGCCATACTCAACATTCTCTATGGTTACACCCCATAGGGAGGGAGGGGAAAGAGAAAGGGAAAGAAAAAACCCACTAATGATATTATAGGGAAATAAAGAAAAAAAGGAAAAATCCTATGCATAGTTAAATAATTATAAAAATTAGAAGTCCTATCATCTCTGGATGAGAATAAAATGGTGCAAAAATTCTGGCATCATGAAAAATCTGAATGTAGTGATGCCACCAAAGGGTCACAGCAGTTCTCCAGCAATGGTCTCCAGCCAGAACGGAAATTCAGAAATGACAAAGAATCCAAAGCATGTATTGAGAGGAAGCTCAATAAGATCTAAGACAAGGTTAAAAGTCAACACAAATAAACTTCTATATAAATCAATGGAATGAAGAAAGAGACAAACACCTTAAAAATCAATCAGAGCTTCTAGAATTGAAAAACTCACTTAAGGAATTTCAAAATATAATTGAAAGCTTCAACAATAGACTGGACTAGAAAGAAGAAATAATTTCAAAGCTTGAAGACTAGTCTTTTGAACTAACCCAGTCAGACAAAAATTAAGAAAAAAAATTAGAAAAATGAAAAAAGTCTTTGAGAAATATGAGATAATGTAAAGTGAACAAACCAACAAATTATTGGCATTCCTGAGAGAGAAGGAGAAAACATAAGCAATGTGGGAAACATCTTTGAGGGGCCAATTCAAGAAAACTTCCCTAATCTTGCTAGAGAAGTAGACATCTAGATATAAGAAATCCGGAGAACACCTGCAGTATCCTATGCAAAATGAACATCACCAAAGCAATTAATTACCCACCAGACTGTCCAAGATCAGCACTAAGAAAAAATCTTAGAGGAAGCTAGAGAAAAAGATCAGATCATGTACAAAGAGAACCACCTAAGGCTAACAGAGGACTTCTCAGCACAAACCTGACAAGTCAGGAGTGGCTGGGGCCTATTTTTAGCATTTTTAAAGAAAAGAAATTCCAACCAAGAATTCACAGCCTGTGAAATTAAGCTTTCTAAGTGAAGGAGATAAAATATTTTAAAGATAATCAAGTGCTGAAGGAATTTGTTACTATTAGAACAGCCCTTACAAGAGACCCTTAAGGGAATTATAAACATGGAGACAAATTAATGATACCTGCTACCATAAAAATACACCTAAGTGCATATCCCATAGGCCCTACAAAGCAACCAAAAAATAGACACGATAAAGCAACCAGCTAACAACTTCACAATAGGATAAAAATCTTGCATATCAATACTAACCTTCAATGTAAATGGTCTAAATGCCCCACTTTAAAGGCATAGAGTTGCTAGTTGGATAAAAAACAAGACCCATCCATCTGCTGTCTTCAAGAGACCCATCTCAAACATAATCACACTCATAGGTTCAAAGTAAAGGGCTGGAGAAGGTTCTTTAACACAAATAGAAAACAAAAAAGAGCAGTGGTCAGTATTCTTAAATCAGGTAAAATAGACTTTAAACCACCAACATTAAAGAAAGGACAAAGAGGGGCATCAAATAATGAAAAAGGGTTTAATTCAACAAGAAGCCTTTACTATCCTAAATATAAATGCATCTAACATTGGAGCACACAGATAAATAAAACAACTTCTAGAACTATAGAAAAAACTTACACAGCCACACAGTAATTATGGGGGACTTCAGTACCCCAATGACAGCATTAGATGGATCATCAAGGCAGAAAACTAAAAGAAATTCTGACCTTAAATTAGACATTTTGACCAGTTAGACCTAATAGACATGTATAAAACACTCCACACAGAAATGACAGAATATACATTCTTCTCAACTGCACATGGAACCTACACCAAGACTGACCACATGCTTGGCCATAAAGCAAGTCTCAATAATTTCAAAAAAAATTTGAAATTACACCAACCGTACTCTCAGATCACAATGGAATAAAACTAGAAATCCACACCAAGAAAATCCCCTGCCCCAAACAGCACAATCACATGGAAATGTAACAACTTGCTCCTGAATGTCTTTTGGGTAAAAAACAAATTTAATGCAGAAATTAAAAAAAAATCTTTGAAATAAATGAAAATAGAGATTCCATATATCAAAGTCTCTGGGATGCAGCAAAAATAGTGCTAAAAGGAAAGTTTAAAGCACTAAATCCCTACCTCAAAAATTTAGATCTCAAATTAGTGATCCATCATTGTACCTAGAGGAACCTGAAAAACAAGAACAAACTGATCCCAAAGCTAGCAACAGAAAAGAAATAACTAAAATCAGACCAGAACTGAAAGATATCAAGACCCCCAAATCCATACAAAAGATCAACAAAAGGTTCATTGTTTGAAAGGATAAACAATATCAATAGACCACTGTTTAGATTAAAAAATAAACAGAGGTCCAAATAAGCACAATCAGAAACAACAAAAGTGACATTATAACCAATCCCATAGAAATAAAAAAGATCCTCAGACAGTATAATGAACACCTCTTTGCATGCCAGCTAGAAAACCTAGAGGAAATGGATAAATTCCTGGAAATGTACGACTTCCCAAGATTGAATCAGGAAGAAATTGAAACCCTGAACAAACCAACAGTGAGTTCGGAAATTGAATCAGTCACATAAAAAAGCCATAAACCAGATAGATTCACAGCTAAATTCTACCAAAGAAAAGCTACTATCAATTTTACTGAAACTATTTCAACAAATCAAGGAGGAAGGACTCTTTCCTGACTCATTCTATGAAACCAGCATCAGCCTGATACTAAAACTTGGTAAAGACAATTTTTAAAAAACTGCAGGCCATAGACACAAAAATCCTTCACAAAATACTAGCAAATCGAATCCAGCAGCACACCAAAAAGTTAATTCACCATGATCAAGTAGGCTTCATTTCTGGGATGCAAGGTTGGTTCAACATACACAAATCAATACATGTAATTCACCACATAAACATAATTAAAACAAAAAAATCATACAATTATCTCAACAGATGCAGAAAAAGCCTTTTATAAAATCCAACATCTCTTCATAATAAAAACCCTCAAGAGACTAAGCATCAAAGGAACATACTCCAAAATAATTAGAGCCATCTATTACAAACCCACAGCCAACATAATAGCAAACAGGCAAAAGCTGAAAGCATTTGCAACTGTTCCTTAGAACTTGGATAAAACAAGGACGCCCACTATCACCACTCCTATTCAACATAGTACTAGAAGTCCTAGCCAGAACAATCAGGCAAGAGAAAGAAAAAAAAGCATCCAAATAGGAAGAGAGGAAGTAAAATTCTTTGTCTTCACTGCTGATATGATTCTATACCTACAAAACCCTGAAGACTCTGTCAAAAGCTTCCTGGAACTGACAAAAAACTTCAGTAAAGTTTCATGATATAAAGTCAACATACAAAAATCAGTACCATTTCTATAGACCAATAACATTCAAGCTGAGAGCCAAATCAAGAATGTAATCTAATTCGCAATAGCCATAGAAAAAATACCCCAAAATTTATCTAACCAAGAAGGTGAGAGATCTTTACAAGGAGAACTTCAAAACACTGCTCAATGAAATCATAGATGACACAGATGAAAGAACATTCCATATTCATGAATTGGAAGGATCAATATTGTTAAAATGGCCATACTGCCCAGTGCAATCTATGGATTCAATTTTATTCCGATTATACTACCAATGTCATTTTTCATAGAACTGGAAAAACAATTCTAAAATTTATATGAAACTCAAAAAGAGCCTGACTAGCCAAAGCAATTCTATGCAAAAAGAAGCAGCCAGAGGTATCACATTACCTGACTTCAAACTATACTACAAGTCTACAGTAACCAAAATGCATGGTACTGGTATAAAAACTGACATATTGATGAATAGAACAATAGAGAACCCAGATATAAGCCACACACCTATGATTATCTCATCTTCAACAGAGTCAAGAAAAATAAGCAATGGGAAAGGACTCCCTATTCAATAAATAGTGTTGGGATAGCTGGTTAGCTGTATGCAGAAGAATGAAGCCAGACCCCTACATTTCACCACATACAAACATTAATTCAGAATGAATTAAAGATTTAAAGGTAAGACCTCCAACTGTAAGAATCCCAGAAGAAAACCTAGGAAATACCATTCTGGACATTGGCCTTGGGACAGAATTTATGAATAAGTCCTCAAAAGCAACTGCAACAAAAACAAAAATTGGCAAGCAGGACCTAATTAAATTAAAGAGCTTCTACACAGCAAAATAAACTATCAACAGACTAAACCTTCAGAATGGGAGAAAACATTCAGAAATTACATATCTGACAAAGTATAATATCTAGAACCTATAAGAAACTTAAGGGGGGGCGGAGCAAGATGGCCGAATAGGAGCAGCTCCAGTCTCCAACTCCCAGCGCGAGCGACACAGAAGACCGGTGATTTCTGCATTTTCAACTGAGGTACTGGGTTCATCTCACTGGGGAGTGCCGGACGATCCGTGCTGGTCGGCTGCTGCAGCCCGACCAGCCAGAGCTGAAGCAGGGCGAGGCATTGCCTCACCTGGGAAGCGCAAGGGGGAAGGGAATCCCTTTTCCTAGCCAGGGGAACTGAGACACACAACACCTGGAAAATCGGATAACTCCCACCCCAATACTGCGCTTTAAGCAAACAGGCACACCAGGAGATCATATCCCACACCTGGCCGGGAGGGTCCCACACCCACGGAGCCTCCCTCATTGCTAGCACAGCAGTCTGTGATCTACCGGCAAGGCAGCAGCGAGGCTGGGGGAGGGGCGCCCGCCATTGCTGAGGCTTAAGTAGGTAAACAAAGCCGCTGGGAAGCTCGAACTGGGTGGAGCTCACAGCAGCTCAAGGAAACCTGCCTGTCTCTGTAGACTCCACCTCTGGGGACAGGGCACAGTAAACAATAACAAACGCAGCAGAAATCTCTGCAGACCCAAACGACTCTGTCTGACAGCTTTGAAGAGAGCAGTGGATCTCCCAACACGGAGGCTGAGATCTGAGAAGGGACAGACTCCCTGCTCAAGTGGGTCCCTGACCCCTGAGTAGCCTAACTGGGAGACATCCCCCACTAGGAGCAGTCTGACACCCCACACCTCACAGGGTGGAGTACACCCCTGAGAGGAAGCTTCCAAAGCAAGAATCAGACAGGTACACTCGCTGTTCAGAAATATTCTATCTTCTGCAGCCTCTGCTGCTGATACCCAGGCAAACAGGGTCTGGAGTGGACCTCAAGCAATCTCTGGATAGAGACACAGACCTACAGCTGAGGGTCCTGACTGTTAGAAGGAAAACTATCAAACAGGAAGGACACCTACACCAAAACCCCATCAGTACATCACCATCATCGAAGACCAGAGGCAGATAAAACCACAAAGATGGGGAAAAAGCAGGGCAGAAAAGCTGGAAATTCAAAAAATAAGAGCGCATCTCCCCCGGCAAAGGAGCGCAGCTCATCGCCAGCAACGGATCAAAGCTGGACGGAGAATGACTTTGACGAGATGAGAGAAGAAGGCTTCAGTCCATCAAATTTCTCAGAGCTAAAGGAGGAATTACGTACCCAGCGCAAAGAAACTAAAAATCTTGAAAAAAAAGTGGAAGAATTGATGGCTAGAGTAATTAATGCAGAGAAGGTCCTAAACGAAATGAAAGAGATGAAAACCATGACACGGGAAATACGTGACAAATGCACAAGCTTCAGTAACCGAATCGATCAACTGGAAGAAAGAGTATCAGCGACTGAGGATCAAATGAATGAAATGAAGCGAGAAGAGAAACCAAAAGAAAAAAGAAGAAAAAGAAATGAACAAAGCCAGCAAGAAGTATGGGATTATGTAAAAAGACCAAATCTACGTCTGATTGGGGTGCCTGAAAGTGACGGGGAAAATGGAACCAAGTTGGAAAACACTCTTCAGGATATCATGCAGGAGAACTTCCCCAACCTAGTAGGGCAGGCCAACATTCAAATCCAGGAAATACAGAGAACACCACAAAGATACTCCTCGAGAAGAGCAACTCCAAGACACATAATTGCCAGATTCACCAAAGTTGAAATGAAGGAAAAAATCTTAAGGGCAGCCAGAGAGAAAGGTCGGGTTACCCACAAAGGGAAGCCCATCAGACTAACAGCAGATCTCTCGGCAGAAACTCTACAAGCCAGAAGAGAGTGGGGGCCAATATTCAACGTTCTTAAAGAAAAGAATTTTCAACCCAGAATTTCATATCCAGCCAAACTAAGTTTCATAAGTGAAGGAGAAATAAAATTCTTTACAGATAAGCAAATGCTTAGAGATTTTGTCATCACTAGGCCTGCCTTACAAGAGACCCTGAAGGAAGCACTAAACATGGAAAGGAACAACCGGTACCAGCCATTGCAAAAACATGCCAAAATGTAAAGACCATTTAGGCTAGGAAGAAACTGCATCAACTAACGAGCAAAATAACCAGTTAATATCATAATGGCAGGATCAAGTTCACACATAACAATCTTAACCTTAAATGTAAATGGACTAAATGCTCCAATTAAAAGACACAGACTGGCAAACTGGATAAAGAGTCAAGACCCATCAGTCTGCTGTATTCAGGAGACCCATCTCACACGCAGAGACATACATAGGCTCAAAATAAAGGGATGGAGGAAGATTTACCAAGCAAATGTAGAACAAAAAAAAGCGGGGGTTGCAATACTAGTCTCTGATAAAACAGACTTAAACCATCAAAGATCAAAAGAGACAAAGAAGGCCATTACATAATGGTAAAGGGATCAATTCAACAGGAAGAGCTAACTATCCTAAATATATATGCACCCAATACAGGAGCACCCAGATTCATAAAGCAAGTCCTTAGAGACTTACAAAGAGACTTAGACTCCCATACAATAATAATGGGAGACTTCAACACTCCACTGTCAACATTAGACAGATCGACGAGACAGAAAGTTAACAAGGATATCCAGGAATTGAACTCATCTCTGCAACAAGCAGACCTAATAGACATCTATAGAACTCTCCACCCCAAATCAACAGAATATACATTCTTCTCAGCACCACATTGTACTTACTCCAAAATTGACCACGTAATTGGAAGTAAAGCACTCCTCAGCAAATGTACAAGAACAGAAATTATAACAAACTGTCTCTCAGACCACAGTGCAATCAAACTAGAACTCAGGACTAAGAAACTCAATCAAAACCGCTCAACTACATGGAAACTGAACAACCTGCTCCTGAATGACTACTGGGTACATAACGAAATGAAGGCAGAAATAAAGATGTTCTTTGAAACCAATGAGAACAAAAATACAACATACCAGAATCTCTGGGACACATTTAAAGCAGTGTGTAGAGGGAAATTTATAGCACTAAATGCCCACAAGAGAAAGCAGGAAAGATCTAAAATTGACACTCTAACATCGCAATTAAAAGAACTAGAGAAGCAAGAGCAAACACATTCGAAAGCTAGCAGAAGGCAAGAAATAACTAAGATCAGAGCAGAACTGAAGGAGATAGAGACACAAAAAACCCTCCAAAAAATCAATGAATCCAGGAGTTGGTTTTTTGAAAAGATCAACAAAATTGACAGACCACTAGCAAGACTAATAAAGAAGAAAAGAGAGAAGAATCAAATCGACGCAATTAAAAATGATAAAGGGGATATCACCACCGACCCCACAGAAATACAAACTACCATCAGAGAATACTATAAACACCTCTACGCAAATAAACTGGAAAATCTAGAAGAAATGGATAATTTCCTGGACACTTACACTCTTCCAAGACTAAACCAGGAAGAAGTTGAATCCCTGAATAGACCAATAGCAGGCTCTGAAATTGAGGCAATAATTAATAGCCTACCAACCAAAAAAAGTCCAGGACCAGATGGATTCACAGCTGAATTCTACCAGAGGTACAAGGAGGAGTTGGTACCATTCCTTCTGAAACTATTCCAATCAATAGAAAAAGAGGGAATCCTCCCTAACTCATTTTATGAGGCCAACATCATCCTCATACCAAAGCCTGGCAGAGACACAACAAAAAAAGAGAATTTTAGACCAATATCCCTGATGAACATCGATGCAAAAATCCTCAATAAAATACTGGCAAACCGGATTCAGCAACACATCAAAAAGCTTATCCACCATGATCAAGTGGGCTTCATCCCTGGGATGCAAGGCTGGTTCAACATTCGCAAATCAATAAACATAATCCAGCATATAAACAGAACCAAAGACAAGAACCACATGATTATCTCAATAGATGCAGAAAAGGCTTTTGACAAAATTCAACAGCCCTTCATGCTAAAAACTCTTAATAAATTCGGTATTGATGGAATGTACCTCAAAATAATAAGAGCTATTTATGACAAACCCACAGCCAATATCATACTGAATGGGCAAAAACTGGAAGCATTCCCTTTGAAAACTGGCACAAGACAGGGATGCCCTCTCTCACCACTCCTATTCAACATAGTGTTGGAAGTTCTGGCTAGGGCAATTAGGCAAGAGAAAGAAATCAAGGGTATTCAGTTAGGAAAAGAAGAAGTCAAATTGTCCCTGTTTGCAGATGACATGATTGTATATTTAGAAAACCCCATTGTCTCAGCCCAAAATCTCCTTAAGCTGATAAGCAACTTCAGCAAAGTCTCAGGATACAAAATTAATGTGCAAAAATCACAAGCATTCTTATACACCAGTAACAGACAAACAGAGAGCCAAATCAGGAATGAACTTCCATTCACAATTGCTTCAAAGAGAATCAAATACCTAGGAATCCAACTTACAAGGGATGTAAAGGACCTCTTCAAGGAGAACTACAAACCACTGCTCAGTGAAATCAAAGAGGACACAAACAAATGGAAGAACATACCATGCTCATGGATAGGAAGAATCAATATCGTGAAAATGGCCATACTGCCCAAGGTAATTTATAGATTCAATGCCATCCCCATCAAGCTACCAATGAGTTTCTTCACAGAATTGGAAAAAACTGCTTTAAAGTTCATATGGAACCAAAAAAGAGCCCGCATCTCCAAGACAATCCTAAGTCAAAAGAACAAAGCTGGAGGCATCACGCTACCTGACTTCAAACTGTACTACAAGGCTACAGTAACTAAAACAGCATGGTACTGGTACCAAAACAGAGATATAGACCAATGGAACAGAACAGAGTCCTCAGAAATAATACCACACATCTACAGCCATCTGATCTTTGACAAACCTGAGAGAAACAAGAAATGGGGAAAGGATTCCCTATTTAATAAATGGTGCTGGGAAAATTGGCTAGCCATAAGTAGAAAGCTGAAACTGGATCCTTTCCTTACTCCTTATACGAAAATTAATTCAAGATGGATTAGAGACTTAAATGTTAGACCTAATACCATAAAAATCCTAGAGGAAAACCTAGGTAGTACCATTCAGGACATAGGCATGGGCAAAGACTTCATGTCTAAAACACCAAAAGCAACGGCAGCAAAAGCCAAAATTGACAAATGGGATCTCATTAAACTAAAGAGCTTCTGCACAGCAAAAGAAACTACCATCAGAGTGAACAGGCAACCTACAGAATGGGAGAAAATTTTTGCAATCTACTCATCTGACAAAGGGCTAATATCCAGAACCTACAAAGAACTCAAACAAATTTACAAGAAAAAAACAAACAACCCCATCAAAAAGTGGGCAAAGGATATGAACAGACATTTCTCAAAAGAAGACATTCATACAGCCAACAGACACATGAAAAAATGCTCATCATCACTGGCCATCAGAGAAACGCAAATCAAAACCACAATGAGATACCATCTCACACCAGTTAGAATGGCGATCATTAAAAAGTCAGGAAACAACAGGTGCTGGAGAGGATGTGGAGAAATAGGAACACTTTTACACTGTTGGTGGGATTGTAAACTAGTTCAACCATTATGGAAAACAGTATGGCGATTCCTCAAGGATCTAGAACTAGATGTACCATATGACCCAGCCATCCCATTACTGGGTATATACCCAAAGGATTATAAATTATGCTGCTATAAAGACACATGCACACGTATGTTTATTGCAGCACTATTCACAATAGCAAAGACTTGGAATCAACCCAAATGTCCATCAGTGACAGACTGGATTAAGAAAATGTGGCACATATACACCATGGAATACTATGCAGCCATCAAAAAGGATGAGTTTGTGTCCTTTGTAGGGACATGGATGCAGCTGGAAACCATCATTCTTAGCAAACTATCACAAGAACAGAAAACCAAACACTGCATGTTCTCACTCATAGGTGGGAACTGAACAATGAGATCACTTGGACTCAGGAAGGGGAACATCACACACCGGGGCCTATCATGGGGAGGGGGGAGGGGGGAGGGATTGCATTGGGAGTTATACCTGATGTAAATGACGAGTTGATGGGTGCAGCACACCAACATGGCACAAGTATACATATGTAACAAACCTGCATGTTATGCACATGTACCCTACAACTTAAAGTATAATAATAATAAATAAATTAAAAAAAAAAGAAAAAAAAGAAACTTAAACAACTTAACAAGTCAAAAACCAACCCTATTAAAAAGCAGGCAAAAGACATGAACAGCCACTTCTCAAAGAAGACAACAGACATATGAAAAAATTCTCAGCATCACTAATCATTAGAGAAATTCAAACGAAAACCACAGAGATACCATCTGATATGTCAGAATGGCTATTATGAAAAAGTCAAAAAACAACAGATACTGGTGAGGCTGCAGAGAAAAGAGAATACTTATATACTGTTGGTAGAAATGTAAATTAGTTTAGCCACTGTGGAAAGCAGTTTGGAAATTTCTTGAAGAATCTTAGAACTACAATTCAGTCAAGAATTCCATTACTGGATATGGATATATATATATATATATATATATACACACACACACACACACACACACACACACAGACACACACATATATATATGAATATAAATAATTCTACCAAAAAGACACATGTACTTGTATGTTCATCTTAGCACTATTCACAATAGCAAAGACATGAAATCAACCTAAGCGTTCCTCAATGGTGGACTGGATAAAGAAAATGTGGTACATCTACACTATGGAATACTATGCAGCTTTAAAAATGAGTGAAATCATGTCCTCTGCAGTAACATAGATGCAGCTGGAGGCTATTATCGTAAGCAAATTAATTCAGAAACAGCAATCGAAATACTGCATATTCTCACTTATAAGTGGGGTCTAAACCTTGGGTATTTACGGACATAAAGATGGGAACAATAGACATGGGGGACTACAACAGGGGAAAGTGAGAAAAGGGGACAAAGAGTTGAAAAACTGTCAGGTCCTACCTTGGTGACAGAATCATTTATATTCTGAACCTCAGCATCACAAAGTATACCCATATAATGAACCTGTACATGTACCCCTGAATCTAAAATAAAAGTTGAAATTATAAAAAAAAAAATAGGGAGGTAGAATACGAAAAATGACTTCCCAATATTTTCCAGCTTAATGCTATCATTCCTGTGTGTTACCCTATATTGAAAAGGGAGATTATTGAGGTATAAGTAATCTAACCACATGATCCATTTACAAGCATAGCGTTGTCTCCAGCTGAGAACAGAGAGGAAAGTCAGAGACATTCCAAGTGTGGTGAGGATATGGAGCAAGAGAAACTCTAACATTGCTGGAGGAAACATAAGATAGTACAGCAACTCTAGTAAACAGTTTGATAATTTGTTATAAAGTTAAACATACATCTTTTATAACCCACCTAGGCCACAGCACAGCAGTACCCTAGAGAAATGAACACTATATTCAATCAAAACCTGTATGCAGATATTTATAGCAGCAGATATTTATAGCAGCATTCTTCATTATCACCCCAAACTAGAAATACCCTAAATGTCCTTCAACTGGTGAGTGGATAAAAAAACTGTGGTTTGGTTGCTGAGAAGTATTCCGTGTTATAGATGAAAGACTACTCAGTAATAAAAAGGAATGAACCGCTGATACATGTAACACCATGAATGAATCTCAAATACATTGCACTGAGCAAAAACAAAACAGATTCAAAACCAAAAACCGATTCAAAGGTTGCCTATTTTACATTTCCATTTATATGACTTTCTAAAGAAACAGACACTATAGAGACAGACAGGTAGTGGCCAAAAGTTAGGAAATGGGGATTAATATTGACCACAGAAGGGTAATACTAGGGGATCTTGAGGGAAGGGTGAGTGAACTGTTCTGTATCCTGATTCTGGTAGTGGTTACGTGACTCAGAACTATACACCACAAAAGAGTGAATTTTACTGTACATAAATAAAAAATAAAAATGGTGAACTGCTTCGATTAGCTTCTACATTGTAATCTAAGATTTTAAATTCAAATTTGTATTTGTGTGGCAATGAAGGGCATGATAATACTCACCAAGTAGTTTTAGGAAAAAATGATTTACTCAGTTTAAATATTTACCTTGAAAACAAACCTATAAGGTGAATACAATCTCATTTTTAACCCTATTAAATATTAGTTTTCTTTTGTTTTTAACTTGAACTACATTGAATATCTTTTTTCTAAGCTGCCTTCATCTAATAGGCATTGCTCAGGTCTTAAAGAATCATCGAAGCATGGATTTTTTTTTTCTCTCCGCCCAGCTTTGATAAGAAAGAAAACAAAAGCCCACATATATTTGGATAAAGGGCAGCAATCTGTTCCAAATATCATGTAAAATGTCTTCAAAACCTAAACAAGCATGCTTTTTGAGCTTCACCTCCTGCCTAGTTCTCCACTCAACACTCCCACCACAATGAACTAATTAACAACAATGATATGGTTATTACAAATTATTTACCATCTTCTCTGTGACAGACACTTTGCTAGATGCTTTACATATGCCACCACAGTCCAGGTAAAATAATGGCTCCTCTTTTACAGATGAGAAAACACACTCATCTAGGTTAAACACTTGCCCAGGTTCACATACTTGGTAAGTGGACAGAGCTGTAATTTCACAGTGCGTCTGAGTCTAGATGACTATATCCTTTCTATCACTACTACACCACACTCATAGCTTTGCTATTTTCCCTTAATAGTTCTTCAAATGTGATGCCTTTTTTCACTTTATTTCTAGCAAACCAACTGACAGTCTTAGAGGAGAACACTGTCCCTTCTAGAACGTCTTCCCTAATCTGCTATGTTGAATAAAAGAATAGATTAGAACCATAAGAAACAGCCCAGTTCTTATTTCAACTCAGCTACATATTCATATTTCCACGCAGGTGGATATTTATTGAGTACCCTCTGTGTGCAAGGGACTGTGTTAAGCAATGGAGTTTAGATCAAAAATTTTATAAAAGAAATAAACCATAAGAAATTTTTGTGGGGATCTTATGAGTAGGAAATAAGCAGAAAAGTCCACTCCAGGCAGAGGGAAACAGTATTAACAAAGAAATGGAAAAATAAAAATAAAAATTCTGCTCTGAGAAACCACCCTCTCTGCCCCTTAAATGCTCTTTGCTTCTTTTCACAGCTGTCTGACAGTGGGAATTGGATGCTCTAACTGCAGTGAAACCACCAAGGCATATGGAGCTACTGAGTGGGCTGTTTGTAGAGTAATATAAGCTCACAGAACAGCTAGCTCAAGGAGTGGAAAGGGGAGAGATGGAACACACAACTCAGGCCAATGTAAATTTTTACTCCAAATAGAATTTTCATAGGCTCTTTAATTAAAAAGATACAATGCAAGGCTGGGCAAAAGCTTGTCCAATTCTGAGCTACCCAAGCTAAGTCTTTACTTCATTTAAATCCTATTAAAGCACAATCTTCTCAAATATCCTTTTATGACATCTAGAAAGTCTTATTCTTCAATTGAATTGTATGAGACTGTGGATTAAAAATATATATGAAAAACAGAAGGAATTATCCAAAAAGGCATTTCCTTCAGGAAAGAAAAAAAAATGTCCTCCACGAAGTAAAAGGAATATTTTAGTTTTATTATTTTTTGTTCTTCTTACACATGAGAAATAAAAAGAGAACAGAAAGTCTAAAAATCGGAATTAAAAGCTACTACTGCAGCTTATTTTAAATTTTATCCTATACAGCTTTCAGAGAGGAAAAGCGATTCTGTTATCACCCTGCATACTTTTTTATAGCAGAGCATAGATGTGTTGCTAATCCAATGCTGAAATGCCTATCTGGCTCATTCAGAATTATTTGAACCATTAGCTCGCATGAGATAAGCATGATATACATTAATCCTTTTGTGATCTAATCCATCAGTCTTTCTAAGTTACTAAAGCATATTCTTCAAAGATTCTTTATTCTTTTATCCTGAAAATATTCAGCATTTTGTTTATTCTGTTTATCACAAATCACAGAGAAGTTTCGTTTGCTTTCTTACTATTTCCTTTTAAAAATAAAGTAACATTTATATTGTAAGGTAAAATACCTACACAGAGGAAACCAAGAAGAATCAGCAATAATAAGTGGTTTTGAGACTAGAAAGAGAAGCAGTAGAGAAAGTGGGCAAACAGTGATGAAAATTTACTTGATTACAAAATGGACTTGCATGGGAAATATTGCCGTGATCATTCCATATTTGGGTAGGTACTATATGTAACTGGTGTTCATTCATTAGTGGGTATGATCTAAATACGGATTTCAAAATATACCATAAAATAAATTCCAGATCGGACTTTTGACTTGATTGGAATATTTCCATAAACTAAAGACCTAAAATGTTCATTAATCTCAGACCAACATTTTTGGAAAGTCTCAAACCAGAGGGGTTTGAGACTTTCTCAAACCACTCTACATTTCCATGAGGACTGCCTAGAAATGAACCTAGAATACAACACATTCATTTTTACAGGCAACTCAGAGCTTACAGTTTCTTATCTGTAAAAGGCAACATTATGCTTACTATTTTCATAGGATTAAGAGCAGAAAAATCATATGAAACTTCTACCCAACAATTTCTCTCCTAAGAAGCAGAAAATACTTAGTGAGATTTTGTTTAAGCCTGTCCTCGGGCATGATAAATCAAAAATACATCTGTGTATGAGATATGGATCCTGTATTATAAAGGAAATCTTCAGAAAGTCTAGGCTTTTCTTGTTGAAGGATAAAGCTTAGTTAACATTTTTGGGGGATGATCTAGCTAGAGAGCAACCACTATAGAAAATTATTACTTGCTTAATCAGGACTTGTGCTATTTCAGATAACATTAATGTAGGAGTGAAAGTTAATCTTATTTACTGATTTTTATTAGTAGGCCAACCAGAATTTTAACAAGATATTGGAAATATTTAAAAATACTAATGCATTTTTGAGCTTTACATTTCTACCATTTTAAAAAGAACTCTTGTTTCATAGTGTCCTGTGTTAATGAAAAGCTATTCTTACTTGTTTACACATAGACTAAAGATACTAGACATCTATTTTATTAGCCTAAGCTAGTATAACATAGTTAAAATAATTTTAAATATTTTTCTTAGAAATTATAAAAATTAAAATTGAAAATTTCATTAAGATTTCCTTTCAATTTATAATAATTATACCTGTATTCTACCAACCAACATTTATTTAGTTTCTACTGATTTGTCAGAGTAGTCATTTGATCACACTAGAGGGGGATTAAAAAATAAGCACAATTTTTTAATTTCAAATATCTTGCAGCCTTGGAGGAAGAAAAAGATATGGGCATATGTAATTACATAACAAAATAGAACCAGAAATTATAGAAAATGTGATATGTGAGTTATATAAGGGAAGCATGCCATTTGGGGAATCAAAAAAAGAACAAGATTACAGAAGAAATGTGAGATTACTCAGTTCTCCTTTCTTTTTTCTGGTCATGGAAAGGTTCAGACTGAACACTGAAAATTTTTTGGAGACCAGCTGAAAAACCATGCGATGGTCATAATTTGCCATTTTACTTCATATCTTCACTAATATTCTAATTCTAATATTTCCAATATTAGAAATAATTCTAATATTTGTATCTTCACTAATATTGAGAACGAATAAAGTCCTCAGTCTTTTCGATTCCATATCTGAAGTTAATACTCAAGATTATCGATGGTATTCTAAACTAAGTTTTGTATAATGCACTTTTCTGAACATCTAAGTTATTTGAAAACAACAGTTGTGAACTTCATTAATGTTATAGATACAGAGATTAATAAGAATTGATATAGAGGTGGATAAAACCATTGATATAGAGATTTGTAAGACTCCTGGTCTTAGAAGAGGTTCATCCATTAAAGGAAGTGGATTCAGGAACATATAAATCTAATATACTGTAATAGCACAATGTACTGGGTGATCGAAAAGAGGCTGTTTGAAAATATCACACATTTCTGAAAACCATATCTTAAAACAAAAAGTGAAATATCTAGCATAGTGTGCTAATCTTTCCACCTCTGAAGACAATGGAAAAGATTAAATTAGTAAGTAAAGGCGAGAAATGATAAAGAAAAAAACCAAAACCTTAGTAAACAGTACTAAAAGAACATGTCAAAACATGAAGGCCAGCTTATCAAGAGACCATCCAAATGCTACCTAAATAAAAATGAGGAAAAATGCAAGCAAGGCTATTGAGAGTCACAAGGACAGAATTTTACTCATATCACTTCAGGCTGATGTGGTCAAATTGATTACAAAATGTTGGAAAATGGGTCTGCAGAGTACTAGCCAATTGATGAGGCAGCATTCTATAGGGTCTCAATCTAATTTAGTATTAAATGCTAATTAGCATCACCATTTTCAGTTCCTGATATAACAGAGTAATGAATACCAGACCAAATGTCCTGCCGTAAACAACTATATGACTAGAAGTTACTATTTTCAGACATGGATAAGAGAGAAGACAAGGCTGTGATCTGTGAAAGAAAAACACACCGAGTGAGATCCACATTTTTTTTTTTTTTGATCCTGAATTGTTGCCAGGAGGCACATTTCAAATCTTGACATATGGAGTGGAGCCCATGCAAAGAGGAGCGTTCTCAACTGGATGAAGGAAACACATTGGACTACAGGGATTGTGAGGGGCAGGAACCTTCCAGCAGGGAAGAGGACAGGAGGATGCTCTGCAGATAAGGAGCTCCAGAAATCTGCTTACGAGTCTCCTAGACTGTAGTGACTATTACAGAGTACATAAGCAAGGCTAGACTTTGTTGAGGTCTAGCAGAGAATAACTTCTGGGGAACTGTGAGCTGAACAGAGTTTCTGAAGCCTGCATAATATGGGGAAATACCATACTTCTGACATTCAGAGTGGAGAGACTTTCCTAATGCCTCAAGCATTCAGCTGAAATTTCATAAAAACTGCAAATAAATAAGGATACACGAGCCTTAAAGTCGTCTTTAGACCCATTCTAACAAAGCCAAATCCAAGTCTCCACAGCATAAATCTGATTCTCCAGAAAATTAACTATCCTCTGTTAAAAAGAGACATTGCTTTTTAAAGAAAGACAGTAATATTTAGGCTCTAAATATGAAGTGACCATAATGTACATCAGAAAATAAAATAATTACTAGAACGTGAAGCAGGAAAATATGACACATAATTGGGAAGTATAATGTCAATAGATGTGGGTAAGACTCATGCTGTAATTAGCAGATAATTACAGATAAAGATTGCAAAATTAGCTATCATAAATATGTTCCATTTTTTTCTTCAAAAAGAGAAAGTAAGCATATACTTATTACCTTGATGAGATTATATAGAGAATCTCATTAAAGAAAAGCTCCAAAAAAGAATAGAAATTCTACAACTGAAAACTACAACAGAAATTTTTAAAGAAATTGTAGGCTGGGTGCGGTGGTTCACACCTGTAATCCCAGCACTTTGGGAGGTGGAGGCAAGTGGATCATGAGGTCAGGAGATTGAGACCATCCTAGCCAATACAGTGAAACCCCGTCTCTACTAAAAATACAAAAATTAACTGGGCATGGTAGTGGGAGCCTGTAATCCCAGCTACTTGGGAGGCTGAGGCAGGAGAAACACTTGAACCCGTGAGGTGGAGGTTGCAGTGAGCGGAGATCATATCACTGCACTCCAGCCTGGTAACAGAGTGAGACTTCATCTCATTAAAAAAAAAAAAAGAAAAGAAATTATATAGCTTTATCAGTAGATGGACAATGCCAAATTAGTACTAGTAAACTCGCAGACAAGGATAAAAGGAGTCATGCAAACTAAAACAAAACAAAAAAAACTGTAAAAAAAAAAAAAAAAAAAAGAAAGGAAGAAAAAAAGAAAGAAAAGAGCTTCAACGACCTGTGAGACAATGTCAAATAGTCCAAATAGTCTAATGTGTAATTGAAGTGCTAGAAGGAGAAGAGAGAGAGAAATTTGGCAAAAATATTATTTGAAGAATTAATGGTCCAGCTGCTGAAAACTTATTTTACTATTTTACTGAAAATAAAATTTTAAAAGCTGTCAGAAAAGGCACATTACATACAAGAGAAAAATGATAAGAATTGTTGCTGACCTCTTATCAGAAACAAGGCAAGTAAGAAGAAAAGGGGACACATTATAGGGCTGAAAAAAACTCCTGTTCACAGTCCAGACTTCTATACCCAACAAAATAGCTTTCAAATATAAAGGTAAAATAAAGACATTTCAGTAAAAAACTAAAGTGAGGAGAATTTGAAAGGCAAGAAATGTCATATCATAAGATTTTTATGTTAAAGGATAATGGAACACATATCTAGTTGAAAGAATAAATTGCACAAGAAATGGTAAAATGTGTAGGTAAATAGAACTTGTGTTTCTTGGAGAGTTAATATTTTGAAGATAGACTGCAATAAGTTAAACATGCACATTATAATCTCTAGAGTAATAAATAGTAACCCAAAAAGGCATGGCAAAAATGTCAATATAGGAGAGGAAATAGAACACTAAGGATTATTCAGTTCACCTAAAAGGAGGTAGAAAAGGAGAAGCTGAAGTAACAGAGCAAACAGCACAAATAGAAAGCAAAAATGAAATAACAAAGAGAAAATATAGAAAAGTAGAAAATATAATCATAGTGTGCTTAATCTAACTGTAAATAATTATATTAAGTGTCAACAGACTAAATGGCCCACTTAAAAGGCAAAGACTTGTCAGATTATGCTTAAAAACAAGAGTCTGGCTGGGCTAAATGACTCACGCCTATAATCTCAGCACTCTGGGAGACAAAGGCAGGTGGATCACCTGAGGCCAGGAGTTCAAGACCAGCCTGGCCAACATGGCAAAACCCCGTCTCTCAAAATCTTAGCTAGGCATGGTGGCACATGCCTGTAATTCCAGCTAATTGAGAGACTGAGGCAGGAGAATTGTCTGAACCCAGAGGCAGAGGTTGCAATGAGGCGAGATCACCTCACTGCACTCTAGCCTGGGCGACATTGCGAGACTGTCTCAAAAACAAATGAATAAATAAATATAAAAATACAAAAATTAGCTGGGTTTGGTGGGCCATGCCCATAGTCCCAGCTACTGAGGAGGCTGAGGCAGTAAAATCGCTAGATCGTTAGAACCCAGGAGGCGGAACTTGCAGTGAGCTGAGATTGTGCCACTGCACTCCAGCCTGGGTGACAGAGCAAGACTCTGTCTCCAAAAAAAAAAAAAAAAAAAAAAAAAAAAAAAAAAAAAAAAAAAAAGCTAGAGTCAACTATATGCAGTTTATAAGGAATATTCTTTAAACACAAAGACACAGGTCAAAAGAAAAGGGATGGAGAAAACATTATGGAACATTATGGAGATGTTAATCATGTAGAAGCCAATATAGTTATATAAATATCTTACAAATTAGACTTCACCAAGTAATGTATTATCATGGATAATGACACATATTTTATAATGTTGAAAGTGACAACTCATCAAGAAGACATAAATCTTAAATGCATTCATTTCATAGAAAATCTCTCAAACTCTCAAAGTTTTGGAACTAACGGGAGAATTAGATGCATTCACAATCGTAGTTAAAAACAATAACACCAGTCTTTCAGTAATTGTTGGAAGAAATGAACAAAAGTCTGTAAGATATAGAAGTTTTGAATAACACTATAAATCATCTTGACCTAATTAAAACATTACACATAAGAACTGCAGGATACATATTCTTTTCAAGATAGATAGTCTACCAGTTTATTTCAGACTATCAATAATCATACAGATTGTGTTCTCTGGCCACACTGTCACACATTAAAAGTTAATCATTATTTTAAGAAAATAAACACATATTTAGAAATTAAACAACACAGTTTTAAAATACTTATGTGTCAGACAAGGAAACCCAGTGGAAATTTAAAAAAATTATTGAACATAAGGAAAATACAAACACTATATATTAAAATTTGTAGAATGCAGTTAAAGCAGTTCTTCTGGGGGAAATTTATAGTGTTACATGTCTACATTAGAAAGGAAAATAAAAGCTATAAAAGCAATGGTTTAAGATTTCATCTTAAGAAGATAAAATAAAGAACAAATTAAACTGAAAGTAAATGAAAGGGAATGTTAAAAATGAGAGTGGAAAAAAAGAATAAAGGAAATCAACAAGATCAAAATTTGAAGAAAAGGTTTAAAATTAATAAAACTGATCAAGATAAAAAGGAAAAACAAGAATCAGCAGTATCAGAAGCAAAAGAAGGGACTTTTCTACAGACATTCTAAAGACAATAAAGATTATATATAATTTATGCTAATTAGTTTTACAATATAGATTAAATGGGCAGATTCCATGAAACAAAACTTAGCAAAACTAATAGAACAAGAAATGGAAAGTGTGACCAACCCTGTATACATTTTAGAAACTTAATTTTTATTAAATATTTCTTAGGCACAAATGGCTTCACTGGTGATACTATCAAATATTTAAGAACTGTACAATATCCATTTCACATACACTTTTTCAGACAATAGAGGAGATGGAAAACTTTACATTTTATTTTATGAAAATAGCATATCTTTTATACCAAATCCAGACAAAAGGGAAAAAATCCCTCAAAATCCTCACCAATACCTCTCATGAACCCAGACACAAAAATTATTAATAAAATATTAGTAAACAAAACCCAGTAACACATTTTTTTAAAAAGGTTCTATATAATGACTAAATGAATTTAGTACAGGAATTCAAGGTTGGCGAAATATACAAAATTAATAGAATTTACTCCATTAAAATATTAAAGAGAAAAAGCATATAATCATTTAGATTGGCTCAAAAAATCTATTTTTAAAAAATTAAACAGCCAATCATGGAAAAATTCTTAGCAAACTAGAAATGGGGGGAAGTCTTCAAACTAATAAAATGTATCTGCTAAAAACTTATAGCTAATGTCATACATTATAAAATATTCAACACTTCTAAGATCTAGAAAAAGACACAGATGTATATTAACAGCATTTCATTTAAAATTTTACTAGAGGCCCCAGACAGATCAATAAAGTAATAAAAATAAATGGCATAGAGATTGTAAAGAGGTAAAGCCATCATTGTTTGTAGACACCGTGATTGTGAACATGTACAGTTCTAAGAAATCTACAGAAGAAAAATTCCTGTGAAACTAAAGTGAATTCACTAATATTGCAGAATACAATCCAATCTAGAAAAACATTGGTATTCTATATACCAGCAATAAACATTTGAAAAATAAAAACAAAAAATCATTCAAAATATCATTCAAATCATAAAACATTTAGGGTTAAATTTAATGGGTGCTGTGTAAGAATGCTGATACAATTAAAATATTGCTGACAGAAATTGAAGAAAGTCTAAATAAATGGAATGATATACCATGCTTAGGGTTTGGAAGGCTCAGTATTAATAAAAAGTCTTTTATCTTTAAATAGATCTAAAAATTCAATGCAATTCTTATAAAAGTCTCAGCAGCCTTGTATTTTTAACAGAAACAAATGGACTCTAAAGTTTATATAATAGTTCAAATAATCTAAAATAGCCAGAACAATCTAAAGAAGAAAGTTGGATAACTTAAAAACTTACTGTAAAGCTTCAATAATCAAAATAGTGAGGTATTGACACTAATATAAGCAAATAGATCAATGGAACATAATTAAGAGCCCAGAAATAGATCCATGCTTACATACTCAATTGATTTGCGTCTCTGTGTGTGTGTCTGTGTGTGTGTGTGTGCGCGCGTGTGCTCGCAAAAGTACCAAAGCAATACGACGGAGCAAATAAACTCTTTTCAACAAATGGTGCTGCTGCAACTAGATATTCATATAGGAAAAAATAAGCAAACTTTAACCTCTACTTCATATCATATCGTTTTCAATGAACCAGGATAACTAAAACTATAAAAATTACACAAAAATGTACAAAAAGAGCCTTTTGGTCTTAAAGTAGGCAATAATATCTGAGGCAGAACACAATAGGCATTAACCATTAATTGAAAAATGAATAAATTATATTTCATCAAAATGAAAAATCTTCTCCTCATTAAAAGGCCTTTGCAATGTAAAGCTATTTGTTGTCTCCATGGCTGCCTGAATGCCAGCACCCACCCCACTTGTTTTGAAATTTTACCTAGTCATGGCCCGTCTCTGGGTACTCATCCCTAACATGTGTATTTTCAAGCAGTAAGTCTCATGATGACTTCATCATTTTACTCCTTCTTTCCCCTCCATAGTAACTCAGTTACATTCAGATTACCCACAAGAAGGCTTCCTGCATGCCACAGCTACTTCACCCATGACCCTCAGTAAAGCCACTTGCCTAGAGGTCCTTATTCTGTTTCGTCCCTGCCTGCCATAAGCGTTTAGCTTTTGGGTGACTTTGCATGGCTCTCTGAGCATGTGGTGTCTCCTTCTCTAGGACCTATGGGTATAATAAATCTTTTAATTTCTTATGCCTCTCCAGGTATAATTTCCATGACCATACTGGAATGAACCTTAAAGACCCCACAAGGGGTATTTGCTCCCCCACTTATGACACAGCCTTATTGAGAAATAGGCCTATAACAGATTGAAAAAAATATTTGCAAAACATATATCTGACAAATAACCTGTACCCAGAACAAATATCTTAGTAATACAAAATAAACATCTTATTTTTTTTTAAACTTTTGTTTTAGATTTGGGGGTACATGTGAATGTTTATTACATAGGTAAATTTGTGTCATTGGGGTTTGTTGTACAGATTATTTCATCACCCAGGTATTAAACCCAGTACCCAATAGTTACCTTTTCTGCTCCTCTAGGTTCTCTCCCTGCATCAAGTAGACCCCAGTGCCTGTTGTTTTGTGTTCATGACTTCTCATCATTTAGCTCCCATTTATAAGTTAGAACATGTGGTATTTGGTTTTCTATTCCTGCATTTCATAGGAATGAAAACAGAAATCTCATGGACATCTCAATAAATCATCTATATGTAAAATACGCCTTCTCTGTCTCCTGAATGCAATAATATATTCTACTTAAATAACTGAGAATGGACGGCAGGCCTTATTTGTTTTCATGGATTCCATGAAATGCAGGAGCTACATTTTCTGTTACTGCTATTGTTTGTTAGGGATTAGTACCCAGAGATAAGTACCCAGCTCCATCTGTGATCCTGCAAAAGACATGGTCCTGTTTTTTATGGCTGCATAGTATCCCATGGTATATGTGTGCCACATTTTCTTTATCCAATCTGTCATTGATGGGCATTTATTTATTTTTTTTTTATTTATTTTTTTTTTAATTATTATTATTATACTTTAAGTTGTAGGGTACATGTGCATAATGTGCAGGTTTGTTACATATGTATACTTGTGCCTTGTTGGTGTGCTGCACCCATCAACTCGTCATTTACATCAGGTATAACTCCCAATGGAATCCCTCCCCCTCCCCCCTCCCCCCTCCCCCCTCCCCCCTCCCCCCTCCCCCCTCCCCATGATAGGCCCCGGTGTGTGATGTTCCCCTTCCTGAGTCCGAGTGATCTCATTGTTCAGTTCCCACCTATGAGTGAGAACATGCGGTGTTTGGTTTTCTGTTCTTGTGATAGTTTGCTAAGAATGATGGTTTCCAGCTGCATCCATGTCCCTACAAAGGACACAAACTCATCCTTTCTGATGGCTGCATAGTATTCCATGGTGTATATGTGCCACATTTTCTTAATCCAATCTGTCACTGATGGACATTTGGGTTGATTCCAAGTCTTTGCTATTGTGAATAGTGCCGCAATAAACATACGTGTGCATGTGTCTTTATAGCAGCATGATTTATAATCCTTTGGGTATATACCCAGTAATGGGATGGCTGGGTCATATGGTACATCTAGTTCTAGATCCTTGAGGAATCGCCATACTGTTTTCCATAATGGTTGAACTAGTTTACAATCCCACCAACAGTGTAAAAGTGTTCCTATTTCTCCACATCCTCTCCAGCACCTGTTGTTTCCTGACTTTTTAATGATCGCCATTCTAACTGGTGTGAGATGGTATCTCATTGTGGTTTTGATTTGCATTTCTCTGATGGCCAGTGATGATGAGCATTTTTTCATGTGTCTGTTGGCTGTATGAATGTCTTCTTTTGAGAAATGTCTGTTCATATCCTTTGCCCACTTTTTGATGGGGTTGTTTGTTTTTTTCTTGTAAATTTGTTTGAGTTCTTTGTAGGTTCTGGATATTAGCCCTTTGTCAGATGAGTAGATTGCAAAAATTTTCTCCCATTCTGTAGGTTGCCTGTTCACTCTGATGGTAGTTTCTTTTGCTGTGCAGAAGCTCTTTAGTTTAATGAGATCCCATTTGTCAATTTTGGCTTTTGCTGCTGTTACTTTTGGTGTTTTAGACATGAAGTCTTTGCCCATGCCTATGTCCTGAATGGTACTACCTAGGTTTTCCTCTAGGATTTTTATGGTATTAGGTCTAACATTTAAGTCTCTAATCCATCTTGAATTAATTTTTGTATAAGGAGTAAGGAAAGGATCCAGTTTCAGCTTTCTACTTACAGCTAGCCAATTTTCCCAGCACCATTTATTAAATAGGGAATCCTTTCCCCATTTCTTGTTTCTCTCAGGTTTGTCAAAGATCAGATGGCTGTAGATGTGTGGTATTATTTCTGAGGACTCTGTTCTGTTCCATTGGTCTATATCTCTGTTTTGGTACCAGTACCATGCTGTTTTGGTTACTGTAGCTTTGTAGTATAGTTTGAAGTCAGGTAGCGTGATGCCTCCAGCTTTGTTCTTTTGACTTAGGATTGTCTTGGAGATGCGGGCTCTTTTTTGGTTCCATATGAACTTTAAAGCAGTTTTTTCCAATTCTGTGAAGAAACTCGTTGGTAGCTTGATGGGGATGGCATTGAATCTATAAATAACCTTGGGCAGTATGGCCATTTTCACGATATTGATTCTTCCTATCCATGAGCATGGTATGTTCTTCCATTTGTTTGTGTCCTCTTTGATTTCACTGAGCAGTGGTTTGTAGTTCTCCTTGAAGAGGTCCTTTACATCCCTTGTAAGTTGGATTCCTAGGTATTTGATTCTCTTTGAAGCAATTGTGAATGGAAGTTCATTCCTGATTTGGCTCTCTGTTTGTCTGTTACTGGTGTATAAGAATGCTTGTGATTTTTGCACATTAATTTTGTATCCTGAGACTTTGCTGAAATTGCTTATCAGCTTAAGGAGATTTTGGGCTGAGACAATGGGGTTTTCTAAATATACAATCATGTCATCTGCAAACAGGGACAATTTGACTTCTTCTTTTCCTAACTGAATACCCTTGATTTCTTTCTCTTGCCTAATTGCCCTAGCCAGAACTTCCAACACTATGTTGAATAGGAGTGGTGAGAGAGGGCATCCCTGTCTTGTGCCAGTTTTCAAAGGGAATGCTTCCAGTTTTTGCCCATTCAGTATGATATTGGCTGTGGGTTTGTCATAAATAGCTCTTATTATTTTGAGGTACGTTCCATCAATACCGAATTTATTGAGCGTTTTTAGCATGAAGGGCTGTTGAATTTTGTCAAAAGCCTTTTCTGCATCTATTGAGATAATCATGTGGTTCTTGTCTTTGGTTCTGTTTATATGCTGGATTATGTTTATTGATTTGCGAATGTTGAACCAGCCTTGCATCCCAGGGATGAAGCCCACTTGATCATGGTGGATAAGCTTTTTGATGTGTTGCTGAACCCGGTTTGCCAGTATTTTATTGAGGATTTTTGCATCGATGTTCATCAGGGATATTGGTCTAAAATTCTCTTTTTTTGTTGTGTCTCTGCCAGGCTTTGGTATCAGAATGATGTTGGCCTCATAAAATGAGTTAGGGAGGATTCCCTCTTTTTCTATTGATTGGAATAGTTTCAGAAGGAATGGTACCAACTCCTCCTTGTACCTCTGGTAGAATTCAGCTGTGAATCCATCTGGTCCTGGACTTTTTTTGGTTGGTAGGCTATTAATTATTGCCTCAATTTCAGAGCCTACTATTGGTCTATTCAGGGATTCAACTTCTTCCTGGTTTAGTCTTGGAAGAGTGTAAGTGTCCAGGAAATTATCCATTTCTTCTAGATTTTCCAGTTTATTTGCGTAGAGGTGTTTATAGTATTCTCTGATGGTAGTTTGTATTTCTGTGGGGTCGGTGGTGATATCCCCTTTATCATTTTTAATTGCGTAGATTTGATTCTTCTCTCTTTTCTTCTTTATTAGTCTGGCTAGTGGTCTGTCAATTTTGTTGATCTTTTCAAAAAACCAACTCCTAGATTCATTGATTTTTTGGAGAGTTTTTTGTGTCTCTATCTCCTTCAGTTCTGCTCTGATCTTAGTTATTTCTTGCCTTCTGCTAGCTTTCGAATGTGTTTGCTCTTGCTTCTCTAACTCTTTTAATTGTGATGTTAGAGTGTCAATTTTAGATCTTTCCTGCTTTCTCTTGTGGGCATTTAGTGCTATAAATTTCCCTCTACACACTGCTTTAAATGTGTCCCAGAGATTCTGGTATGTTGTATCTTTGTTCTCATTGGTTTCAAAGAACATCTTTATTTCTGCCTTCATTTCGTTATGTACCCAGTAGTCATTCAGGAGCAAGTTGTTCAGTTTCCATGTAGTTGAGCAGTTTTGATTGAGTTTCTTAGTCCTGAGTTCTAGTTTGATTGCACTGTGGTCTGAGAGACAGTTTGTTATAATTTCTGTTCTTGTACATTTGCTGAGGAGTGCTTTACTTCCAATTACGTGGTCAATTTTGGAGTAAGTATGATGTGGTGCTGAGAAGAATGTATATTCTGTTGATTTGGGGTGGAGAGTTCTGTAGATGTCTATTAGGTCTGTTTGCTGCAGAGATGAGTTCAATTCCTGGATATCCTTGTTAACTTTCTGTCTCGTTGATCTGTCTAATGTTGACAGTGGAGTGTTGAAGTCTCCCATTATTATTGTATGGGAGTCTAAGTCTCTTTGTAAGTCTCTAAGGACTTGCTTTATGAATCTGGGTGCTCCTGTATTGGGTGCATATATATTTAGGATAGTTAGCTCTTCCTGTTGAATTGATCCCTTTACCATTATGTAATGGCCTTCTTTGTCTCTTTTGATCTTTGATGGTTTAAAGTCTGTTTTATCAGAGACTAGTATTGCAACCCCCGCTTTTTTTTGTTCTACATTTGCTTGGTAAATCTTCCTCCATCCCTTTATTTTGAGCCTATGTATGTCTCTGCGTGTGAGATGGGTCTCCTGAATACAGCAGACTGATGGGTCTTGACTCTTTATCCAGTTTGCCAGTCTGTGTCTTTTAATTGGAGCATTTAGTCCATTTACATTTAAGGTTAAGATTGTTATGTGTGAACTTGATCCTGCCATTATGATATTAACTGGTTATTTTGCTCGTTAGTTGATGCAGTTTCTTCCTAGCCTCGATGGTCTTTACATTTTGGCATGTTTTTGCAATGGCTGGTACCGGTTGTTCCTTTCCATGTTTAGTGCTTCCTTCAGGATCTCTTGTAAGGCAGGCCTAGTGGTGACAAAATCTCTAAGCCTTTGCTTATCTGTAAAGGATTTTATTTCTCCTTCACTTATGAAACTTAGTTTGGCTGGATATGAAATTCTGGGTTTAAAATTCTTTTCTTTAAGAATGTTGAATATTGGCCCCCACTCTCTTCTGGCTTGTAGAGTTTCTGCCGAGAGATCTGCTGTTAGTCTGATGGGCTTCCCTTTGTGGGTAACCCGACCTTTCTCTCTGGCTGCCCTTAAGATTTTTTCCTTCATTTCAACTTTGGTGAATCTGGCAATTATGTGTCTTGGAGTTGCTCTTCTCGAGGAGTATCTTTGTGGTGTTCTCTGTATTTCCTGGATTTGAATGTTGGCCTGCCCTACTAGGTTGGGGAAGTTCTCCTGGATGATATCCTGAAGAGTGTTTTCCAACTTGGTTCCATTTTCCCCCTCACTTTCAGGCACCCCAATCAGACGTAGATTTGGTCTTTTTACATAATCCCATACTTCTTGCAGGCTTTGTTCATTTCTTTTTCTTCTTTTTTCTTTTGGTTTCTCTTCTCGCTTCATTTCATTCATTTGATCCTCAATCGCTGATACTCTTTCTTCCAGTTGATCGAGTCGGTTACTGAAGCTTGTGCATTTGTCACGTATTTCTCGTGTCATGGTTTTCATCTCTTTCATTTCGTTTAGGACCTTCTCTGCATTAATTACTCTAGCATTGATGGGCATTTAAATTGATTCCAAGTCTTTGCTTCTTTGCTATTGTGAATAGTGCTGCAATGAAAGTTCACATGCACATGTCTTTATGTTAGAATGATCTATATTTTTCTGGGTATATACCCAGTAATGGGATTGCTGAGTTGAATTCTAATTCTGCTTTTAGCTCTTTGAGGAATCATCATACTGCTTTCCACAATGGTTGAATTAATTTACATCCCCACCAACAGTGTGTAAGTGTTTCCTTTTCTCTACCCTGGCCAGCATCTGTTATTTTTTGACTTTTTAATAATAGCCATTCTGACTGGTGTGAGATGGTATTTCACTGTGGTTTTCATTTGCATTTCTCTAGTGATCAGTAATGTTGATCTTTTATTCATATAATTGTTGATTGTATGTGTGTCTTCTTTTGAAAAGTGTCCCTTCATGTCTTTTGCCCACTTTTTAATGGGGTTGCTTTTCTTTTATACATTTAAGTTCCTTATATATATTGGGTATTAAACCTTTGCCAGATGCATAGTTTGCAAATATTTTCCTCCATTCTGTAGGTTGTCCATTTACTGAGAGTTTCTTTTGCTGTGCAGAAGCTCTTAAGTTTAATTAGATCCCATTTGTCAATTTTGCTTTTGTTGCAATTGATTTCGGTGTCTTTGTCACAAAATCTTTGCCTTTTCCTATGTCTAGGATGGTATTGCCTAGGTTGTCTTCCAGGGTTTTCATAGTTTTAGATTTTAAATTTAAGTCTTTAATCTACCTTGAGTTGATTTTTGTATATGGTATAAGGAAGGGGCCCAACTTCAATCTTCTGCACACGGCTAGCCAGTTTTCCCAGCACCGTTTATTGAATAGGGAGTCCTTTCCCCATTGCTTGTTTTTGTCAGCTTTGTTGAAGATCAGATGGTTGTAGGTGTGCAGCCTCATTTCTGGACTTTCTTTTCTGTTCCATTGACCAGTTACTTCACAAACTGTTATTTACAACTGGACAACATGCACATGAAAAATTATTCAACATCATTAGCCATCAGGGAAAATGCACATTAAAAACACAATTGATTATCACTACACACCCAATGGAACAGATAAAATGAAAACACTGGTGACACCAAATGCTCATGAGAAGGTGAAACAACTCCAATACTCATGCACTGCTGTTGCAAGAATAAAATGGTACAGCCATTTTGGAAGTTCTAATAGTTTTTTAAAAGGTTACAAATATACTTACCATAGGATTCAGCCTTTTCACTATTAAATATTTACCCAATAAATATTAAAATCTATGTTGACATAAAGACTTGCACACAAATATTCGTAGCATCTTTATTGATCATAACCCCAAACTGAAACACCCCAAATGGTCCTCAAAAATCAAAAGGAAAATAGATAAACTGTAATAGAGTTATACAGTGAAATGCTGTCTGGAAGTAAAAAGCAAAGATCGATTGACACATGCAACATGGGTGAATCTCAAAAACATTATGTTAAGCAGAAATGTCAAACAGAAAAATAATACATATTAAAGGACTATATTATACTAAGTTCTCGGATAGGCAAAACTGACCTATGGTGAAAGGAATCAGAGCATTGATTCTCACTTGAGAGGGTGGTTGATTGAGAAAGGACCCGAGGAAATTCCTTGGGGTCATGAAAGTGTTATATCTTGGTGGAGGTGTATTAAACAAATGTTTACACTTGTCAAAATTCCCTGAATTTTACAATTACAGCATATGCATTTCACTGTAAATACATTATATTTTCATTTCTACAAGACTACCTATGTGATTAGTAATAAAACTTGATACTTGCTTCTGCCCGCTCTAGGACAGCCATTTAATTTCTTTTCTCCCCCGTTACTGGGATGTACAACAAATGATAATCAAAATAGCAGATTTTGACAGTACTGAAATTGGTCTGAACACTGGGAAGATACTGCATAAGACAAAATAACTCACTTAAATGATAAGAACCAGCTGAATTTATTTATTATCTTTTTTCCCCTAACATTTTCTACAGGTAAGCCCAACATAATACATGAGGGTATCAAGAACTTAAGGCACACTTGGAAAATTGCCATTCAGGCTTATAGATTGAACAAATACCAGATGTGGAACTACATTCTTAATCATGAAATTTTAACTTATAATATACTGTCAGACTATACAAATTATTTGGAACCTTTCCTCCCTCTTCAAACATGTAGAACTATAGGGACTAGGTAAACATCAAGGAGAAATTATGCATAAATAATACAGGCACTGTGCTTTCAAAGAGTGTTTTTCCTGGTATTTAACATTTGCCAGCGTGTCTGCTGTGTGCAAACTTCCCCCTGGGGATTTAGCTGTGGTGGCAACAAAGGCAGTGAAGTTAGGAAGATTCTCATCACTACTGTCAACAACCACATTGTGTTCAGCTTTTTGGTTGACTTAAATTGTGCAATCAGGGTCTATCCAGACATGCAGCTATATTCTGTCATACACGATGGAGCCTTTCGTGTTCACAAGTTAAAGGTGTCCAGGGACGGAAATGCAATGCCCTGACTCATTCCAGCCTTCAAAAACATAGCATTAAGTCAAGAACATCCCAGTTTCACAAGTTCAAACTTTGGTTGAAGTAATTTGCAACAGCAAAGGCCATTCCAAACTACATCTGGTGGTCCAGACTCCTTTATGTCTCTTTCTCTATTTGAAATGTTCTCCCTCCTTTTCCCTGATGGTTAAAGCCCTACTCTGCCCTACTCTTCACTCAAGACTGACAAATACCGCAACCTTTTCCCAATAAATTACACCATCAACTTTAGATATTTTAAATATATTTGCTCATGTCTCTTTTCTACAAGACTAGGAGCTCATTGAGGGCAGGTACTTTGTAATATTAATCTTTGCCCCTGGGGTCTGGTTCATAGTAAGTGTCAAATAACTGTTTGATGAGGGACCAATGACCTATAGGAAGAGAAATTTTGAAATACCATCACTCCTAAAATTAGATTAGGTGCCAACTTTATAAAGATGATTTCAGCTTAAGATATTCAGTTACATTTTAGATTATTTTTCTTGAGTTTTCCTCTACACTAATATTGCTTTTTATCTCAAGCCTAATCTATTTTCACATCTTTGAGTCTGCTTTCAATTTTGTTATAGGAAATGATGTATTTTTTTCTATTTCCTTCATTTCGAACTCTTTTGTGTTTTATATTTGGTCACCCTTAATAGAGTGTGCCATTTATCCATCATGAAACTAACTCTGTCCAGATTACTCACCATTTAATGTTCCCTGTCAGCTTTGTGCGCATCAGCAAACCTGAACACTTTTCAAGCTATATTCCTATCTAGGGCATTCATAACAGAGAGTGCTTTCTGTCATCATGAATAACTTTTCTTTCTTTCCTAAAAACAAATTGGGGATTATTGTACACAATCTCTCTCACATAAGGCTTTCTGATTTGTCTGGCTGATTTATTCCAGTATGATATGCAATATCAAAAGTACCATGGAAATCTCAATAAATTATCTGTAGCTAGAGTACCTCTTCTCTGTCTCTTGAATGCAATAATATACTCTACTTAAATAACTCTGAGAATGTATGGCAGGCCTTAGTTTTGTGAACCCCAGTTTACAAAAAAAAAAAAAAAGTGTTTTTTTTTCCAGATGACTGCATATGCATTTCACCTTTCATTTGTATACTTCTTATTGATTTAAAGTCAGATACGAAAGCAAAACAAAATAAGACACTGTCTCTGGCTGTATATCAAGCATAAAAAGAACACTGTAATTAAATAAAGTTTCAGCAAACAACCAGCAACAAGGTGGTCTAGTTCCTGGACAACAATAATGAAAGTCAATGACTTTGTTAGTCCCTCACACTTTCATGATTGGAGATAAAATTTTTAAAATCCTATGCCAACAAATCAAGGACAGTAGTGTCACTGCTTGGGTGGCAGGTGAAGTTTGCCAAATTAAAAGGTGGAAGACCTTTTCAACTATTTTGGTAAGAGCACCTTGATTTCTGTTCTTTTTGGCAAATATTTCCAACATGAAGTCTCTATGCAAGAGTTGACTTTGAATAGTATAACTATCATGGCTATTGTATTTTGATTATTCTCCCCAAATTATTCTTAATCTGGTATTTTTCAACTTTTAATGAATTCTGATTCTATTAGACTACTAAAGTAATGAAAGCGCTCTACCCTTTCACCAAGAAATATACATCTACCCATCTATAATTCTCTATACAATCTCACAGAATAGTATGATAGAAAAAGAGATACAAAACAAATGTAAATAAGAAGAAACCATGCAAATACACAGAAATTAAGTAACCCGCTCCTTTTGGGTCAAAAACTAAAGCAAGATGGAAATTAAAACATTCTTTGAACTGAACAACAATAATGACACAACCTACCGAAACTTCTGTGATACAGCAAAGGCGGTGCTAAGAGGAAAGTCCATAGCCCTAAACGCCTACATTGAAAAGACTGTGAGAGCTCAAACTGACATTCTAAGGTCACATCTCAAAAAACTAGAGAAACAAGAACAAATCAAACCCAAACCCAGCAGAAAAAAGGAAATAACCAAGATCACAGCAGAACTAAATAACATAGAAACAGACAGAAAAAAATTCAAAAGATAAATGAAACAAAAAGCTGGTTCTTTGAAAAAATAAATAAAATTGACAGACCATTAGCAAGATTAGCCAAGAAAAGGAGAGAGAAAATCCAAATAACCTCACTAAGAAACAAAACAGTAGATATTACAACTGACATGACTAAAATACAAAAGATAATTCAAGGCTACTACAAACACCTTTATGCACATAAACTAGAAAACCTAGATGAGATGAATAAGTTCCTGGAAAAATATAACCCTTCCTGCTTAAATCAGGAAGAATTAGATACCCTGAACAGACCAATAACAAGCAGTGAGATTGAAGTGGTAATTTAAAAATTACCAACAAAAAGTCCAGGACTACACAGATACACAGCAGAATTCTAAGAATTCTAAGACATTCAAAGGAGAATTGGTACCAATCCTTTGGATGTTATTGTATAAGATAGAGAAAGAAGGAACTCCCCCTAATTCTTGCTATGAAGCCAGCATCACCCTAATACCCAAACCAGGAAAGGACATAACCCAAAAAGAAAACTATGGACTGATATCCTTGATGAACATATATGCGAAAACCCTTAACAAAATACTAGATAACTGAATCCAACAACATATCAAAAAGATAATCCACCATGATCAAGTGGGTTTCATACCAGGGATGCAGGGATGGTTTAACAAATGCAAGCCAATAAATGTGATACACCACATGTATATAATTAAAAACAAAGATCACATGATTATCTTAATAGATGCAGAGAAAGCATTTGACAAAATCCAGTATTACATTATGATTAAAACTCTCAGCAAAATCGGCATACAGAGGACATACCTTAATGTAATAAAAGTAATCTATGACAAACCCACAGCCAACATAATACTGAATGGCGAAAAGTTGAAAGGATTCCCTCGGAGAACTGGAACAGGACAAGGATGCCCACTCTCACCACTCCTCTTCAACATAGCACTGAAAGTCCTAGCCACAGCAATCAGACAAGAGAAAAAAATAAAGGGTATCCAAATTGGTAAAGAGGAAGTCAAACTGTCACTGTTTACTGATGATATGATTGTATACCTAGAAAACCCTAAAGACTCCTCCAAAAAGCTCCTAGACCTGACGAATTCAGCACATTTCCAGATACAAAATTAATGTACACAAATCAGTAGCTGTCCTATACACCAATAGCTATCAAGCTGAGAATCAAATCAAGAACTCAACCCCTTTTACAATAGCTATATAAAACCAAAAATACTTAGGAATATACCTAACCAAGGAGGTGAATGACCTCTACAAGGAAAACTACAAAAACACTGCTGAAAGAAATCACAGACGATTCAAACAAATGAAAATATATCCCATGCTCATGGATGGGTAGAATATTGTGAAAATGACCATACTGCCAAAAGCAATCCACAAATTCAACGCAATTAACATCAAAGTACCACCATCATTCTTTACAGAACTAGAAAAAACAATTCCCAAACTCATACGGAAGCAAAAAAGAGCCCACATAGCCAAAGCAAGACTAGGCAAAAAGAACAAATATGGAGGCAGGCATCACATTACCTGATTTCAAACTATACTATAAGGCCATAGTCACCAGAACAATGTGGTACTGATATAAAAATAAGCACATAGACCAATGGAACAGAATAGAGAATGCAGAAATAAACCCAAATACTTAAAGCCAACTGATCTTTGGCAAAGCAAACAAAAATAAAGTGGAGAAAGGACACCCTATTCAACAAATGGTGCTGAGATATTTGGCAAGCCCCATGTAAGAGAATGAAACTGGATCCTCATCTCTCACCTTATACAAAAATCAACTCAGGATGGATGAAGGACTTAAATCTGAGACCTGAAACTGTGAAAATTCTAGAAGATAACATCAGAAAACCCCTTGTAGATGTTGGCTTAGGTCTTTCATGTCCAAGAACCCAAAAGCAAATGCAAGAAAAGAAAAAAACAATGATAAATAGCTGAGACTTAAGTAAACTAAAGAGCTTTTGAATGGCAAAGGGAACAGTTAGCAGAGCAAACAGACAACCTACAGAGTGGGAGAAATTTTTCACAATCTATACATTTGACAAAGGAACAATCTCCAGAATCTACAACGAACTTCAACAAATTAGCAAGAAATAAACAAACAATCCCATCACAAAGTACGCTAAGGACATGAACAGACAATTCTCAAAAGAAGATAGACAAATGACCAATGAACATACGAAAAAATGCTTAACATGACTAATGATCAGGGAAATGCAAATCAGAACCACAATGCAATACCACCTTACTCCTGCAAGAATGGCTGTAATCAAAAAATCAAAAACCAGAAGATGTCAGCATGGATATGCTAAACAGGGAACACTTCTATACTGCTGGTGGGAATGTCAACTACTACAACCACTATGGAAAACTGTGGAGATTCCTTAAAGAACTAAAAATACAACTACCATTTGCTCCAGCAATTTCACTATGGGATATCTACCCAGAGGAAAAGAAGTCATTATACGAAAAAGATACTTGCACATGCATGTTTATAGCAGCACAATTAGCAATTGGAGAAATGTGGAACCAACCCAAATGCCCATCAATCAACAAGTAGACAAAGAAACTGTGATACACATATGTATATGATGGAATACTACTTAGCCATGAAAAGGAATGAATTAATGGTATTCATAGCAACCTGGATGAGACTGGAGACTATTATTCTAAGTGAAGTAACTCAGGAATGGAAAACCAGACATCATATATTCTCACTCATCAGTGGGAGCTAAGCTATGAGGATGCAAAGGCATAAGAATGACACAGTGGACTTCGAGGACTTGGGGGAAAGGGTAGGAGAGGGACAAGGGATAAAAGACTACAAATAGGGTGCACTGTATACTGCTCGGGTGATGGGTGCACCAAAATCTCACAAATCACCACTAAAGAACTTACTGATATCAGCAAACACCAGCTGTTCCCCAATAACTTATGGAAATAAAAAAAAATGTAGAAAAGATAAGAAAAGGATGAGGAAATATTTACTTAATAATCCATTCAACAAATATTTATTCAGAATATTCTGTGTGCCAGATAAAAGCAGAAAATAAACGAAAGACAGAAAAACTGCAGATCTGACTACTAAATCTGATATTTTGTTCTATGGAAAAAAGTAACAACAATAAATAACAACTCAAAATAGATCAACTATTCACCAAAGGCAATTAAGAGAGGGGTACAGTACAAATACATGAAAATTGAAATTCAAAAGAAAAACAAAATTTGAGGGAATTTGTCATCAGCAGACCTGCCATGTAAGAAATGTTAAAATAATTCATCAGAAGAAGGTAAATAATATAGGTCAGAAACTAAGTTCTATATAAGAAAAGAAGAATGTTATAGAAAGAATAAACAAAAGTAAAGTAAAATCTTTTCTGCTTCTTATTCTTCAGTACTCTAATAGATAAGTTTGTTCAAAATAATAATGTATCTTGTGACAATAATTTATGGATGGGTGAAATGAATAATAGTAATGTCATAAGGGAAATGAGGGAAGAATTGGGAATACTTTAAGAAACTTGCACTACCTGTGAAGTTGTATGGTTGTATTTGAAAGTGAACTTGGATTCGTTGTAAATGTATTTTGCAAACCCCAGTGCAACCACTAAGTTAAAAAAGAAAAGAAAAAGTCTGGTTAAGAGACAGAAATCGAGCTGGGTTTTAGACACAAACTTTGAGAAACTTATTAAATATGCAAGTATAGTTGGTGGGGAAGATGAAGAGAAATAAGGTAAGAAAATGAAACATAGCAGTCAGTAAGACAGGAGAAAAACCAAGAGAGGATGGTTTCCAGAATGCCTATGAAGAAAGATTCTCATAAAAGGAGGTTAAAAAGTACATTTAAAAGTATATTATTAGATGTTGAGTACCTATAAAACAGAATTTAAACAGTAGTTGTTTCAGTGTGGTGGTTTTTGTGGATAATTTAATTATTTTCCGTTCTGTTTCTACCTTTAAAAACTATCATACAGTAAATATGCAACATTGTTGTAATAAGAAATAAAATAAAAATCATTTTTAAAGTATCGGGTTCTTTACTCTTACCCAAGAATAAACATTCTTTATTTTTACCTTTCTACTAGTGTCAGCTTCTAAGTACAATACTTAGAGATGCAATATTATAGGGAAATCTGTTGGTAAAAATGTCCTAGGGCAGCACTGTTCAATAGAGATACAATAGGAGATGCATATATAACTTTAAATTTTCTAGTATGTACAATGAAAAAATGTGAAATTAATTTAATATTTTATTAACTTACTGTATCCAATGTATTATAGTTTCAACAATATAACCAATATAAAAATACTAATGAGCTATTTCACCTTTTTTTGGATATCTTTCTTTGAAATCCTGTGTGTACTTCACACTTATAGCACATCTCAATTCATAGTTGTTTCAAGTGCTTGACAATTACAAGTGGCTAGTACCTATCATATTGGACAGTGTGTTCTAGATCCTTGCTCTTCAAAATATGGTTCACAGATCAGCTGCATTGGCTTCACCCAGAAAATGTAATAAATGCAGAATCTTAGTCCTTATCCTGGAGCTACTATATCAGAATCTCTGTTTTTTTTTTTTGTTTGTTTTTTTGTTTTTTTTAACTTTTAAGTTCAGGGGTACAAGTACAGGTTTGTTACATAGGTAAACTTGCGTCATGGGGGTTTGTTGTACAGATTATTTCATCACCCATGTATTAAGCCTAGTATCCGTTAGTTATTTTTCCTGGTCCTCTCCCTTCTCCCATGGTCCACCCCCTGAAAGGCCCCGGTATGTGTTGTTCCTCTCTAAGTGTCCATGTGTTCTCACCATTTAGCTTCCACTTATAAGAGAATATGCGGTATTCGGTTTTCTGTTCTTGTGTTAGTTTGCCAAAGATAATGGCCTCAAAGGAATAGAGATCATTCTATCATAAAGACACATGCATGAGTATGTTCACTGCAGCACTATTCACGATAGCAAAGACATGAAATCAACCTAAATGTCCATCAGTGAAAGACTGGATAAAGAAAAATGTGGTACATATACACGATGGAATACTATGCAGCTGTAAAAAAGAATGAGATCATGTCCTTTGCAGGGACATGGATGGAGCTGGAGGCCATTATCCCTAGCAAACTAACACAGGAACAGAATCTGTTTCTAACAAGCACTCAAATGATACTGTTGCTGCTGGGTTCACAGACCACACTTTGAGTAGCAAGACTACCTATATCCAGCTCAATCACTTTCTAGAAGCTCTTTACCAGTTCCTTAACCTGTTTTCTGCTGCAATTCTCTCCTCATATCCATCATTCCTCCAAAAAGCAATTATTACGTGCTGGTTACTACGTGCTAATGCTTTACAAGATCTATCATCCACGTTTTACAGAAGAGAAAACAGGCACTAATTGATTATGTAACTTGCTCAATATCACCCAGCTAGTAATTAGTGGAGTTGGGATTTGAAACCAAGTAGCCTGCTTCCAGAATCCAGTGTCTTAACCAACCATTGTTTGTTTATATATCTGTCTCTTCTACTTAAGATACATCTAGCTCTTCAAAGATATATATCTTATACATCTTTTCTCTACAACAACTATTTAATACAGTAAATGTGTTTGTAAAGAAGGGAGGGAGGGACGGCTTCATTTGTGTTTTCCTGCTATGACTGCCCTTCCAGGTCCAATTGCCCCAGAATTTCCAGTACTCAAGATCTCTGTTTTATAGGTGCTAGTGGACATATTATTGTGTGACAGTCATGGTCAAAACACCTGCCAGGTGCTAGCTCTGTGTCTATCATTTCACATTAATATTAAGAAAATATTTATGAAATTGTATAATATCCAAACAGAATTTTTGCTAAAATGTTTTCCTAATTTAAAAAAAATTAATCTAACTGATAACCTAACAGATCTGAGTTTTACAAGTAGAAGTTGTGCTAACCAGTGAAATGCCCATAAAGGAAGTAGGAGGGGAGAAAGTACAAAGCTGAGATAATTCTAAATCCAAACAACCACTTTCTTGATATCTAGGTGATAAGTTTTATTGCACATCAATTAGTGATCCTCTTTTCAGATTCTCTTGCTTTTTATTCTAATCAATCTAATTTCATTTACATTTTCTCAGTTAACATGCCTGCTTTTTAGAAAGGGTCCAATTCTTCTTCTGTTGGAACTTTCCGCACTCTATTTCTCACTTCACTGCAATAAAGTGGCTGGGATGTTCTTGAGAGGTATGGGTAGGGAAGCTCTTTGTGCCCTTAGGTGGATGCACACTTTGGCTGCCAACATCTAGTTGTTTTTTCCTAGGAGGTGTTGCCAGGTCAGAAAAAACACTTGTATCATAGATGGCCCCAGTCTTTGCCTCAAATAAAGCAGATGCCAGAAACAGGGAGAAGAATCTGCCCTTTTTGGAGAGGTATAAAGACGACCATGGTGTGCATATACCTTCACCACTTAAGAGCTGTATGCCCTCTGGCAAGTTACTCAGGCTCTCTGAACCTTATGTTTTTAACTGCGTCAACGTGAACTAGATAACCACTATGAATCGCAGGTTCCATCTGTAATTTGGCATTTTAACTTATCACCTAGGGTTTCCGACAGTAATGAGAAAAATGATGGAAAATACAGTGCAGAGTCCAGCATCTGACAAATGATAATCCATTAGCATTTTCCTTCAATACATTTCCTACTGAATCACAGGAATTTTGAGGCCTCAACTTGATATTATCCCTCTATTAAAACTTTTCTAATGGCCAACTGCAAACATGTCCATGTCAACTCCCTCCAAAATGTATTTGTCCTTTAGATGTATTTCAGATGTATTTGTTGCTGAATAATCTTTGTAAGCAACGACCCCTGTATTTACTTACAACTGCATCATCAACATCCTAGGACAGGGTCTAGGTTAGCTCGATTTCCCTTCTTGGGCATTTACTACAATGCCAGGAATAAACGGGTGCTTAGTAAATGCCTTTTGTTAAGCCAGGCGTAGTGGCTCACACCTGCAATCCCAGCACTTTGGGAGGCTGGGGTGGACTGATCACCTGAGGTCGGAAGTTTGAGACCAGCCTGACCAACAAGGAAAATCCCTGTCTCTACTAAAAATACAAAATTAGCCAGGCATGGTGGCACATGCCAGTAATCCCAGCTACCTGGGAGGCTGAGGCAGGAGAATCGCTTGAACCTGGAAGGCTGAGGTTGCAGTGAGCCGAGATCACGCCATTGCATTCCAGCCTGGGCAACAAGAGCGAAACTCCATTTCAAAATAAATAAATAAATGCCTTTTGTTGATGCTAGGCATGCCTAAAGTCTTTGGAAAACTTTCCATAACCACCCCCTCCTCTGCCCACTCCAGCTCTGCCCTGTCATCTTACTCTGGGGCCCTCCATCACAGACCTTATTCACTTAACTGCAAATTGGGCACTGTTCCTTTGTTTTTTTTTAATTATAAAACATTTCAAACATACAGAGAAGCAAAACATCCGTGATTTACTCTACCACTCAATTTTTCATGAATGTTGACATTTGTTATATTAGTTTGGTTCTGGTTTTTAAAGATCTTTAAATGTTTCTGATATAGCTGTGAACCTTCCAATTCTATTCTCTTCCTCCCTCCTTGGAGGCAACCACTGTCCTGTTGTGTCTGTAAGTTTCATTTTTGCTTTACTATAAAAAAAGGAGTTACAATACCCCTCTTAAAGGGTTATGAGGCTTAAGTAAAATAAAATTTATACTGTGACTGACAAAGAGTTAAAACAATAGTTGTCTCTGTCATCCTCATCATCACCATCATTGTTATCATCACTCTTGACCTTATTATGTTTCTCTGCACATTCGTATGTCTCCTCCAGTAAGTCTTTGCTTTTCTGAGATCTAGAACTATATATTTTCTCTATATGCCTATAGCTTAGCCCAGTTCCTGATACACAGGAAGTACACAAAACTTGCAAAGTAAATAAAGGCTGTAAAGACTGGACTGATTGCCTTCCATTCTCTGATTTCAGGCATAGTCTTAAAGCACATTAGGCATAGTTACTTACCAGTTCTCCAAAATAGTAACTTGACCAGAATATGCAGGCTAATATCCATTCATCCTCAAAAATCCAGAGTAATGAAGATCTCTTTATTCTTTCAAGGGGCCCTGATCGCCTGATTGTTAGTATCACATACGCATCTCCAATACCTGACACCAGACAAACAAAAACAACCAGGACAAAACTAAGGTTCCCAAAGTCCAGAGCCTGCACTGAAAGATAATGGATAGATGAGCACTCAATCTTCTGGCATCCTCAATATCTTCTCAGCCTTTTAGATTGTTATAACCCAACTTGCTGTTTCCTTTTCAATTATCAAGATTTACAGAATAAAAAAGCTGAACTTGCCTTTAAACATTATTTGCAATAAAATTCGATTTTGTTTACTTGATGCTAAATACTGATAGTCAAGGAAGTGGCAGGCAATCTTACTCGTTTTCCCCCATACACTAATTAAACATTTTAGTGCAGGTATCAGCATAATTAAAGAATTAGGAAACAATAAGAAGTGCTTGGGATAATTTGTAACATCGGTGCACTGATGCATTGGGTCCAGATACCAGGATTTGATTGGCAGGATTTTATTAAGTTTTGGCAGCACTTAGGTAGGCTGGGAGCTTTTTTATGAGGCTCTTGCACATTAATCCAAGCTCCTGTTCTCGTTAATACTGATGAGTGAAGGCAGTTAATTGAATTATGTATGAAGCACTGCTGATTAAATAATATTTCACTCCCCACTACAGAATTAGCTCTGCTGGATTAACATCTACTGTTGTCTCTGACACTGAATGTTGTAAGGATCTCTTCTCAAGCATACACTTTGATTCTTTCCCATCTTTTCAACTGATGCAGCATCTCAGTTGCCACTGGAACCAACTATCCTTCAGGTCTGACATGAGGTCACTTTGGAGAACTGATACAGTTATTTATTAGCATCTGTGTAATCATGAACAGAAATTCTCCCCAGTGCCTCAGGTGTTCTAAGGGCACTGTTATTTAAATTCACATGGAATGTGAAGAAAAATTCTAATAATTTATCATTGTATTATCCTTAAGGTGATAGGAAGAGAAAATAACTCAAGGTCTTCCAAATCAGCCTTAAAAATAAGTATTATTTTGAGCCGTATATGTGGTTTTGCCTAAATTTATACACCTCCTCTTCTCGTCTCTCCCAGGGGAAGATGCATTCAAGTTTCTTCTCTCTCTTATACCTCCCTCCTTCCTTTGTTCCCTCTCTTCTTTTATCGAGAAATTACTAAGTGTCAGATGCTGTGACGGGGGCTGGCATGCAGAGATAAGGAACCAGTAGTTACTCTTTTAGAGTAGTTCACATCTTAATAGGCAATAAAATAGGTACATATTTAATATCATGTGGCATATATTATATGGCATGTAACAGAGATGCACATGGATGAAGAGAGAACGACTAACCCTACTTGGTGAAATGAGAAAAACTTTGAAACTGGAGGCAACAAATGGTGAATCTTAAAGAGTGAATAGACATTGTCTAGGTTCCGACTCCATCAGAAAGAAAAAAGCACACAGTGTATTCAATTGCATGTAGCCCCATTGCCCACTGAGGTACAAGAGTAAGGATTAGGTTGATACATAATCCAAGAGTTTTGTTTCCCGCTATGACTTGGATAATATTGTTTCCTTAGACTTCCAAGGATAATGATGTATTAAGACCCTATATGGTACAATGGAAGGAACATAGATCGGGCAAGAGACCAAATTTGCATGTGACCTTAGTCAAGTCACATTTCTTTTCTAGGCTTTAATTTTTTTCAACTCTAATATAAGGAGCTTTGGGCAGGACACATCTGACTGAAGGTTTGCAGAAGTCCTGAGAGACAGTAGGAAATGAAATTGGTTTGTCTTTAGGAGAGCTAAGTTGGAAGGCTACCTTGGTGAATTTACTGTAGTTCAGTATCTGGTTTCTAATTTTGGAAGTCCAGAAACTTCTCATCAATGCTACAGAGATCTGGACTTGAGTATCTGATCTATACAGACTAAATTTAGAATAAGCTATATAAATATAGATCAATTTATTGATTTATAGTAAATATTCTTGTCAGCTTGCCCTAAAATTTATTAAAAATTATAGGGAAATATACATTTTAATCAAAAGCTACTTAAGTATGGACTTCCAGCAAAAAGAATTGAATGACTTAAATATTTTATGATATTAGATCCTAAAAGCACCTACCTCATTATATCCATATTCATGGTAGAGTTTTGTCTGTCAAGGGGAATGGTTTTAATAAGATGGACCAGAAACACTTTTCTAAAAACAGTGTTAAAGAATCACCTCTCAGACTTTGTTTTCTTCTAGACTTTTACCACTTACAAATTTTCCTTTTCTATAGGTCTTTTTTTCTTTCCTATAGTTTACTACAAAAGATGCTTGAATGGAATTGAATGTGATGGTACCCAGAAATCAACAAATAGGCATAGCCATATAAGAAGAAAGAGAATAAAACTGATAAAATATCAAGATTATGGTTGATAAACAAAGTTATCATAGAGGAGTAAAACCATGTAATATGATTTATTGCTCACATCTCAAGTTATAAAATATTTGGTACAAATAAAACAACCAAGAGAAATTAAACCCAACACCCAGCATTTGGATTATTAGAAAAACGTCATTCTTTAATTAAAATTGTTAATTGCTTTTATGTTGTGCTTCACTTACTACAAATAAGTTTAAAAAATAAGGAATAAGATGCTTGAAACACAAATGCTGAATTTTCAACTAAGAATTTTGTTTATGTGCGTTAGCATTGTTTTTATAAAAAAAGATATGCAAATAATGATTTAACTAAATAATTGAAATTCGGTCATTAAGGGAGATATCATTCAACCATTGAGAAAATTTTAAAAACCTCATCAGGCCACTTTAACATTTTCATGAAAGTTATATTAAATCCTTACATTTGGTGACATTCCCTAAATAAGGGGAATTGGGTCTAACAAAAAGAGGATGCAAACTTAGAAAAGTATAGCCAAGGTTAATTCCAAAATTTATGTAATATCTGAGAAAGTTATGTGTTCTTTGTGCAAAGGTTCTCTGACTATCCGGGCCTAAGGATGACTCAACTGAGATGGTTGGATTTTCAGAACTAATTTCCTGTGTTATTCTTGCTTTCAAACCTTTCCAGTGGCTGACTTTTAGCAGTGGAACCAAACTGGGTCAGCTTTTGTGTCCCCTCACATATTACATTTCTTCTTCCCTGGGGAGCTGTCACTTTTCTCCTCCTTGAAATAAATTCATCTAAAGAGAATTTCTCTCAATCAACTTCCCATCATCCTCTCTGGAGTCTTCAGAACTCACTATTATACTGTCAAAAGCATGCTATCCATGCATTCACTCAAACACAACTATTGAAAGTTTAATGATAATAGTAGTTACTACTTACTGAACTCCTCAGATGTGCCTTGTCACCTGTACTGTGGGTTCAGTAATAAATAAAACATTTTTGTCCTTGAGGGGCTCCCAGTAAACCAAGAGAAGCAAATATGTAAGTAGTTATTCATGTCAGAGGAAGAGTACCAATGAGGAAGCAGCTCATTCAAATACTGACTCTCCCACATTCCCTATTCATGGTGTCATCATCCACCCTGTCCTCCACACTTCACAATCATATCCCTCTCCTCTTTCACCTTTTCATATTAAATGGTGTTTTCTCCTTCAGAAATAGCTCATATCTCTTCTCGCCATCAGTGAACTAGATCCTCCATATCGCTTGCCTGGACAATTACAATAACCTCTTTGCCACTAGTATCTTCCTTCCTTAAATTATTATTATTTTTAAGCAGCACTGGTTCAAAAATTTACATCAGGTCTGACTTATTCACAAAAACAGTTCAATCTCCTTGACATGGCCCATGGTTTAACTCTTCCCAGTGTGGTCCTCTTATATTTCTCCAGCCTAATTTCCTATCTCATATTCCAGGATACATAAAACTTTTCTTAATTTCCTAAAAATGCCCTCTTCTTCAAATTGTCTGTAGCTTACAGCATGTACTTTTCTCTACTTGGTAAGAATTTCTTCATGACTCCATCTTCTTCATAAAAATGCTTATTCAGTAGACCAAAAATCACGCCCACTTGGCCTTTTTGACACCCACCTTGTAAAGGGCTAACAGACGGCTACACCCAACCATAGCAGGTTACTCCAAATGAGAACAAAAACTTACCTTGTAAATCACAGCTGAGGACCCCAGGCCAGCCAAACACAAAACAATCACAGGTGGTAAAAATGTCACCAAGAGAACTTCTGTAATATGCACAACTATTTCCCCTTGATCCAAAGATGTTTATGAATTTCTGAAAATATCTAACTTTCTCACAGCCAACAGGTGTAGGCTAGGGGTTCAGAGATTCCAGGTGACAGAGACTAGATTGTACCTTAAGCTTCATGACTTTCAATCCCTCTGTCTGGTTGGTCCCTGCTGACCCTTTAAGTTTTGGCTTATGTTCAACCTCCTCAAGAGATCTTTCTAGATATTCAACCCAGATTGATCCCTGCTATCATCTTTCTCATAGAATCTGGTTCTTTTCCTTAATAGTACTTACCCTAATTTACCATTGTAGATTATTTGTTTGCTGTATTTTTCTGCACTTGTTCATAAGCTTTGTAATGATTTGTTCATCCATCCACACCTAGCACTGTTTTGTTTATCCACGCATACCTAGCCCTAGCCTGGCACAGAGTAAGTCCTCAACAAGTATGTGTGGAATAAATATAATTCCATTTTGCATCATGCCAGGTGACATAAAAGTATAAAAAATTAGTAGATGGCATGTTCTTAGTTTGGTCCATGGATAAATCAATTATTTATGAAAATCTACTTCTATCAGGGTAGCTAAATGGTTTCCAAGAGTTTTGACTGTATGAGGAACCTATGGATACCTTGAGACAAAGAGGGAAAAAAGTACTTTGAAATTTGCAATCATGCTCAGCAAAGTTCTTCTCACACTCTCCAGGGGATGGAAAACTCATCTGGTGGTAGAAGAGAGTTAAACTGTCCATGATTCTTTCATGAAACATGTTGATTTTTGTGTGTGTGTGAGGGGGAAAGAATTTTAGATGTAACACAATGTTGAGACAAATATTATCTGACTCAAACTGGGAGAAATCATATTTAAAATAACTTGGTCTAAAAAATTAAAAGAACAGGGCAATACTTTCAGGGATCATCAAAGAAAACTGCCACCACTGCGTACACACCACACCAGAGTCCCAGGGAAAGAAGCACTCAGAGTAATGGAAGAAACTCAGCATAAGCTGTTGTAACAATGTCAGCCTCCCGTGACAACCCTCAGGTCACTTTCCTAGTGGGAACCACAGAGACAGAAACAGGTGGATATTATGGCTACCAAGTGGCAAACTGGAGAGCAGCATATTAACTGTAGCATCCGCCAAGGTAAAAGATAGGTCTCCCTGGACCCAGCCCAGTGCAGACAGACAGAGGAAGTATTGGGATGCTAAGTTGTTCCACTAGGTGGGGACCCAGGTCAAAGCCTATGTTCTTTACAGAGCCACGTCCTTTGTTCATCCACCCTAGACTGCTACATACTGGGCAACAATAAAAATGACTCCTCATGGGAGAAAATGAAGGAACAATGAAAGCAGTATAATAATTTTGTGCTCAATTACACATTCAGACTGCAGGTGCTATAGATAACTAGAGACAAGAGAATGGCCATCCAGAAAAAATGGGATAGAAGTATTTGCTCTCCTGTAGTTCTTCATTGAGTGTAGTCAGCCAAGAATAAATTTAACTTTACTTTCTTTTAATGCCTGTCCCTGGGAATTTCTTATCCCATAAAACACCAACCTTATAAAATTAGAGCACCATCCTTTCTTCCTTGAGTGGATTTCTCTTCTCATTTTCCTTTTATTAATTAAAAGATAATGCTCTAAACTCTGGCAGTACCCCCTTTCACTGTGGGCTCCCCGGCCAATTTTTGGCAGTATATCAGCTTATTGATATTTATTTGTCCTAATACCTATTATTTTCAATTGGTTTCTATTATGCAACACACCACAGGGAAAGAGTCTAATATCAAAATCACACTGTGTAGTTTAATTTCACTTTAATGCTAGGACTCTGGTTTTAATCACCTTATTTTGATCACAGAATAATTCTCAGTAATAATCCAGGGGTGTCAGGTAGGCCATCAGCTGAGAGTAATCAAATGAGTCTCTCCACCTCTTCTCTCTCTCTTCCATATAGAATAGTGCATTTCTTCCACTTCACATAAACTGGAGCTAGAGCAAGTTCCAAATTGGTCTGGTGAAATTGGAACTGACTCTCTGTTACTGACTTGTAATGGGAATTAATGGAGTGAATAATCTAAAATCATGGGTGGCTCTGAATTAATGATACTTGTCTTGAGTAACACAATACATACTTTTTCCCTCCAAAAGATTTACATTTCTTATTAAAGATGTTTTCTTGATCTCTAAGTAGACATCAAGAAAAAGAAGATAGTACTTTTTAGAATGCCAAGCCAGTACTGTTTGGAGTACTTTATAAACATTGTCTTGTGCAATCACTCCATGAGGAAGGCATTCTTCTAGTTTATGGAGTAGGAAGTTCAGAGAAGCAGAGGATTGTGGGAAAATCTCTGGGCTAAGAGTTAGGGAAAACAGTTCTAGAGCATCACACATGTATTGAAAATGGAGGATATGTGTTGTGGCAATGTAGCTAAGTTGGAATTTTGTTTTTGAAAAGTTCTTTTGCTGCAGTTCTGAGTTAGTGTGGGCCACAAGAGATATTTTGTGTGGGACTGGAAGGCAGAAGTAAGGTGTCAGCCATGTTCTTTTTATGTGGGCAAGGTTGGTGCTGAGTATGAGGCACTGCTGAAGTGCACAAGCCTTGTCACTTTTCTGCCAGCCTGAGTTGTTAGTGTGAGGCAGTGACTGGGTCTGCAGCACCTTCGGTTCCTGCTGGATATCCTCTGTGTGTTCATATCTCTGAAGAAGGGTGCCAGCTCTTCTTGCAGATCATTCCATCATCGAAGTTGAAAGCTGGGTATGGGGAGAGACTAATGTATGTTTCATCTGTCCTCATAGGTCCCAGCCTGTCCATTTTGTCCCTGTTTCCTCGACTTCACATCCCATTTTTCTTCTCTACTGCTTTACATGTGGGCTTCAGGCTCTAGCACTAAGACACAGAAGCAGTAGCTTCATGTAGACTGTTTATCCAGCACCCACAATTGCATAACATCCAATCCTTGTTATAATTCTTTACTATTTATGGCTCCTATCAGGTCTGCTTCTCTGATCAAACTCTGAAACTGTTTCTTAATCAATAATTAGTTCCTCTGGCTCTATGGTGAAAGTGAAGCATGACATAGAATTGTGCTAAGGGCTTTTTCTTTCTGTTCACAGATAGTTCACAAAATAGGCAATTTGCATTTTAAATAATCATAAGCTAAATTAACAGGTGATGCTGTTGTGAAGGTAAGAATCACCATTGGGAATTATATCTTGGACTTCATGATGTGAGCAACATTTCAAGGAAGTCCTCAAGCCCTGGGCCAGTGATGTGAAGAAGTCTGTGATGAAGATGAAGGTTGAGAGCAAGACCTATGGTTGCTGAATGTCCTGGTTTCATGCAGGTGTAGTGAAAGCAATAACTCCACACATGAGTTTAACACCTTGTTTATTTCAAGTGCTTTCACAGCTAGTGGCCACACCTGTCAAAACGTTTGCCTTATAAGGTTGCTGTGAGAAGCACATTGATAATGGATCTGGAGACCTCAAGATGAAGCTAGGCACATAGTCGTGAATTAATGGTAATTATTATATTTTACTTTTGTATGTTTCTGTGACTTTTGCTAGCTCTCTTCAATGGATCTTCAGAGTAATCTTGAAATGCTGTTAACACCCACTTTCCTTAAGAGGAAATAAGCACAGAGTATAAAAATGGCTTGCTTGAAGGTCATATGGCTGGCAAGTGGTAGAACAAGGACCAATAATCTAATTCACTGAAATAATGATGATAGAGCTGATAAGTATGGGACGTATAAGCATGTGTCAGACATTGCCTATGCATATCAGTTTATTTAATTCTCAAAAATAAGCCTATGAGGATAATAATAGTATCCCTTTTTTATAGATTAGGGAACTGAGGTTCAAATATTAAGAGAGGTTAAGTTATCTCTTCATGTTGTATCAAGTTAAATGGTAATGAGGATTAAAATCTCAACTACAGATGATCAACTGGCTGGGGGGTGGGGGTGGGTATGATGTTCTAAGCCTCAGCTTATTAATAATGAAACAGTACAGTACTTATCTCAAACTGTTTTTCTGAGAACTAACCAAGCTACGATAAGTAAGCTGCTGATACCATGCCTGACATGTACTGAGCACTCTGTTTATTGTTACTTGTCTCACTCCTGAGGGCTTAGTCTAAGAAGACCTGGTGCCTTTATTGCATATACCAGGGATTAGTTCACTAAGGTCCATGGGTCAAATCCAGCCTGAGGCCTGTTTCTGTGTGGCCTATGAGGTAAGAATGTTTTTACATTTTCAAAGGATTGTAAAAAGCAAAGAAGAATATGCAACAGAGGCCTGTGTGGCTTGCAAACCCAAAAATCTTCACTACCTGGCCTTTTATAGAAAAAGTTTGCCAAACCATAGACTATCCATGCTGTTTTTTCAACCTTGTGATGCAGAACTAAAAGAGCCAGAAAGCCTATACTGATTTAGTCTAAAAAGGCAGAGCTCAACCTAGACAGCGAACAGATCTTGGAAGATAGAGGAGTGAATGAAAGAAGTAGAAGAAAACTGTGTTTGGTGTTTTTCAGTGAAGTGAATAAGAATAAATGAGATAGTAGATATTCTCTGCCTTTGCTGTCACACCTTTCTGTAAGCAATTAAAGGATAAGTAACTATAGGGAAGTATGTGTTTGTTTTTTATAGGGGATATTGCTCCCTGTCATGCCGTGTAATCTCTTACCATTTTTAGAAGACATCCTAGTAAAGATTATTATAACTTTTTGAAAGTGGATTTGTGTTTTCTTTAGGGTACTACACTGTATAGAAATAGACCATAAGGCAGCCCAACTTTATTAGGGTTATATATGTATCTTCTCAAAACTATCCTGCCTGAAGCAGATTTTAAGTTACTACCATTCACATCTTTCTATGATAAAATGTGTTTGGGAGACAGCATTTATCTTCATGAAAAATACACACAATAGTGTTACAGCCAAGTCACTGTGCTGGAGAGCTCGGGGCAGCTTTCATTTGGCTGACCCTGAAGGCAACAGTTACCCTGAGGTTCAAGGCTACTAGCCTCCTTTCTAGGTCAAAAATAAGGAGGGGCAAGAAGCACGTAAGACAGATAACCTGATAGCCACTCTGAGATTTATCCTGGTTTTACCAAAAATATGTTAGGAAGAGAGTAAAGAACCCACAGATATTAAAGCAAACAAGTGCTTCCAAGACTCCCATGAAACTTCAATTAATGGCACATATATACATATGTAACAAACCTGCACATTGTGCACATGTACCCTAGAACTTAAAGTATAATAATAAAAAAAGAAAAGTTATAAATGAAAAAAAAAACACATTAATCTCCTGGAAATGCTTCTTGGTTGGCCCACTGCAGAGGTAAGGTGTGTGAGAAAGATAAGCAGTGATCTCTATCAATGAGAGAGGGGAGGCCAGAGGCATGTAAGCCAAGCCTACAAATTCATACAGGGCCATAAAAAGTCCAGGTGCCTCTGGGACTACATTGGGGTCATTTGAACAAAGAATGTAGAGGAGGGAAGATGGACAGTTATGGAGTCAAAGAGAGCCCAGTATCTAAACAAATGGTGAGACTTCAGGGGGTTCTTTAAATGTATGCCCACACTAAAATAAATAATGAGCACGCACTATATCTACACTTATTTATGGATTATTTTCAATGCATAATTTTATTTTATTCTTAAAATTCATGTAGGGAGAAAGAATCAAGTTCTGCATTTCAGTAATTAGAAAAGTTTCAAAAAGGTAAAGGAAACATATCCATTAAACCCCTCTGATGAACATTCAGGCACTCCATAGACATTTCCACATTACCTCATGCAAGCATCGCAAGAAGTCAGTGTGCTTATTACCGTGTATTTAGATGTTATTGTTGTCTTTTAACATATGAAAAATTTGTGACTGAGAAGTTTAGTCAAGATCCCACACAAGTAGCAAGTTCTAAAGTTGGAATTTGAGCTCTATGACTGGCTATAACCTTGACCTCTTTCCATTATACAACCCTTCCTTCTCTATGTAGGATTATCCTACCCTCAGAAATAAGGAGAGAAAGGTTTGTACAGGAATGAGGTTTGCTGTCTCCAAGTCTCTTGTTCTTTCTAGATATCAAGCTGCTTCCACTTTGTTCCTCAGGTTATACGACGGACCTGTCAACAGAGCGATCTCCTTATTGATCCCTGAATATAGTCCCATTAACCTGTGGACCACTATACATGCTGCTCCCCATTGCCACAGATAACCTGACTGTTATTTATATTTTTCAAGTCAAACTTGACCATCAGCTCCTCCTGGAAGTCTTCCCTCACCCCTTTTTCGCTGTGACACCATCATTGCTCCCCAAGGATGCCCTCCAGTTTATAAAGATGCCTGTCCTGTGGGTTCCCATAATACCTTACCATCTCCCTATCAAGCAAATACCACAGTACATTGTAAGAGCTAGATTGCATATGTATTTCTTTTATTTTACTATAAATTCTTTGAAGGCAGGGGCTGTGCTTACTGTTTCCCCGGGCTCCAGCATGGTCCCTGATTACTGTAGGTGGTCAGTTAGTATTCGTTAAAAGAATGAGTAGATGAAACCTTTGTTTTCCTTTTTAATAATTTTTAGGCTACAATTTTGAATAGATCAAGGAAAGACAAACAGGAATGTTCATTATTTTGTTATTTATCCAATGATATTGGAGTAGAAGAAGCTTCAGATAGAGAGATTTGAAAGGAGCTTGCAACTCAGGTAGAAAACAAAAGTTCACACAAAAGGGAAATGGATACATTTAGCTGCAATGGCTTTCTTTAAGGAAAAGACAGAGAAAGAGACTTCCCAACTGTCCTGTTGACTTTCATCAGCTTTTACTATGTTTTGATACTGAGCTAATCATATTAGTATCTATTCCCACTTCCATGTGCAAAAAAGCTTATTTCTAAGGGATTAAAACATTTCCTAAAAATATCCAGAATAGATACTTACAGTAAAAATCTAAAAACAACAACAACAACAAAAACTTAACACAACACCTAATAAGTATCTGTCTCTATGAGGACGACCACCAAAAATAACATGCACATCCCAAAGGGCTGCTTCCTAGTTACATTAATACATCAAAATATCTACTTATGATGATTTATTTGTAGATGTTGATGCTGAAAATCCATCTATCATTTGCAATGCAATTTGCCCAGCTTTACAGATCATAAAAATTCATTGAATTATGCTGCTTCTTATAGTATAATTTAATATCTTGTTTTTCAGCACCAGAATAAATCCCCATGATAAGTAACGATTTCCCTATGTTACCCTTTAGCAGTCACTTGCAATCAATGCATTTTATATACACACATGCATATGAAGAGTTAATGAAACAAATTTCTCACTTCATAATTTCTTAACTGGAACCCAAACCAAAAGACATAGAGAGAAGTACCCAACCTGTTTAGGAATCAGAACAACAAAATTACCCAGTCAATAAGAAAGTCAGCTGCATATTTCTAAAATAAGTGTAACATCTTGCTCATTCCACCAAAACTGTAATTTATAACCAACACTGTAGAAAAGACACATGTATGTGTTTTCTTAGAAGTTCACAGTAGAGATTCTTAGTACAGCCATTCTATGCCTTAGACATTAACCAGAGAATAAAATGATGTAACATTGGAGATCTGGAATTTATGTCTTTTGCATGATTAGTACACATGACACTATCTTACCTTATTTTCACATCATTTCTACAAAATGCTCGAAGTGTTTTAATAATTAATATGTACTTTTTCAATCTTTTAGAGAAAGTAAGGCATGGAGAAGTTCAGAGAATGCCTCAAAAATACGAATGAGATAGTGATAAACGCTAAATGATAAAACAAGACTAGGTCTTGTTTTATAAGATGACAGACCAATCACATCCTCTAATGCAAAACTCTCTATTTTTAGTATAAAATTATTAAAATCCCCAATTATTTTTAGCCTCTGAAGAAATTCGCTAATTGTTCTCAGACATCCAAAGCTAGGTCAAGAATGAGACTCTTTTTTCCCCTCAAGTCATAAACTTGTCTAAAATAAAGTAAAACGAAGACTTAAGAAATAAGACCCTCAAGTACTAAAGTGCTTTTGAACTTCAATGGTATATCAGCAAGTTATTCTGAAGTATATAACCAAGATCATGGATCTCCATAAATCTCAAGTTGTGAATACCTCTATAGCACATCATTTATCCCATAAAACGTAGTAAAGTACAAAATAATAATTCAGTGAACCCTTTAGGACCTTAATTATTCTACAAATACATTAATAAAATCGTTTAGTAATCCATAAAAATAAATTCTGCTTCCGAAATAAACACAACACCTCATTATGCTTCCACATTACTGTTGTGACATTATTGTGAAGTTACTGGAATCTTAAAAGAAACATTTAATGTCCATTAATTATTGATCTCTAAACAATGAATAATAGACAACTTCCAAAGCTTATTGAGATGAAGAAGGTGGGCAGTCCACCTGGGCTACTCCCTGGCCAAAGAGATTGGCCAGATCACACTGTGTGTTTCCAGTCTATGCCTCAGTGGTATTATACTCATCACACATTATGACTCTTTAGGGTACTTTGTCAATAGGAGACACCATGAGTGTTGCATGCTGCCTGGAAGAGCTCCCTTTAACTGGTTTGGAGAATAGCTATCAAAACCATTTCATGGACTGACAATTCTTTACCAGACTTCCATGGTCCAGGGTAGCAGTAGTGGGGAGCCATTGGGGTTTTGTCTGCTATGTTGATGTAACGATAAACTTTTCAAAAGAATCCTTTTATATCCTCACAAATTCTGTTTCAGAGAACTTTCTCTAAAATGTATTGATCTCTTGGCTCTACTGACTCATACTAATTGGTCATATGATAAACAACCAGGGTCTGGAGAATGGTGGGCCATAAATCAGATTTACTTTCAACATCTGGACATGGAAGGAGAAGAGTGATACTTGAAGAGGTAAGAAAGGTGAGGGTGAGCTGATTTAAAGGTTCAAAGCAAAAAGAAGATGAAAAAAGACTGCCTTTATGTATAAAAATTTCCATCCCACACAGAGCTTCGTTTGGTTTTAGGGGTGATGCCCTGTTGCAACTTTTATCCCATGTAATCGGTAAGGCAATGAGATGGCCAAAGAGAAGATGATGCTGAAGGCACATACTATAAAATCGCTGATCAACAGAGATCAGAGATTTTGGTCTCTGTGTCTGTACAAGGAAGTAGCACCTGATATTATTTCTATTGACTGCTCCAGCATTACACTAGCAGTTCCTACAGAAGAAAGGATGAACTCATGATGGGCAAATTACTCTATTCTGTCCCTTTGTTCCCAACTAGCTATACTGAAAAAGAAAATGGGGCAGAAAATTATAAAATATCACAATAAAATTGGGGCTAAATTTGGGGCTAAAATTATAAAATATCACAATAAAAATTTCATAAAATTTGGAATATAATATTAAAATGCTAATGCCATGTGCTTCTACTCAGATTTAGCAAATGTTAACACTTACCATTCTTTCAACAAATCTCTCTTTGTGAGAAAAATGCAAATGTAGTGGAAGATAAATTTTCGTCACTTTTAAGCATTTTTTTCCCTCTTTCCCTAGAGGTAATCAAGGTCCCAAAGCTGTTTTATATCCTTTCTGATTGTTATTCGTATATTTTTATCACCTATCTGCATCTCCGCATAACACATAGCATTTGAGTTTTTAAAAGTTTTACATAAATGTAATCATATAGTATTTATACTGCAATTTGCTTTTTCACACAAGATTGGTTGAGATTTTTCATTGCTGAAATGGAAAAATCTAGCTCATTCAAGTTCAAGAATATATTTCTTTATAAATACATCCTCTAAAAAGTATCATTGTGATTCTTGGACCCTCTTGGAATTTTAATTAGAATATTACTAAATTGGTTAATCTGAGATTAATGTCTTCATTATATTAACTTTTGCCAGTCATGCACATGTGATTCTTTCTCTTTCATCCAATCTTTTAGATCCTTCAATTGCATGTTACAGTTTTTTGATTGCTGTTAAAGGCTTTTCACACATATTATGTACATAGTTACAGGTTGCTTGTAGTCATTATTATCAATGGCAATTCTTTTCCTATTATATTCTCTATTTTGTTATGGCTGATGTATAAAAACACTCTCAAGTTTTTATATTAATCCGATGTGCAATAAACCTTTTAAACACTCTTCTAACAGTTTTGCTGGAAATTCATTTTCAAATATCTATATAATCATATCATATTCAAATAGTGACAATTTTTTTTCTTTTTTTCCAATCAACCTATAGTTTATTTTCTTCTCTTTTCTTTCCAGTAACAAATCTAAGTGCTAGCAGTAGCCCTGAATATCTTATATCTTACTAAATACCTGTCTTTAATGGAAAGATTTATTACATTTCATCCATAAGTAAGGTGTTTGCTAGAGAATGTTGGTGGATACTCTTCAATAGATTAAGTGTATTTGAACCTTAGGTCGATAAGAATTTTTATTATGAATAATGCTAACATTCAGAAATATTTTTTCCTACTTCTATTGAAGTCATTGTGTGATTATTTTCTTTAATCAATGTACAGAATTACACTGAGAGATTTTTGTGAATTTTTATGATAGTGGCTGACTGTCATATTCCTGGAAGAAAAAGGCTTTTTTAAAATAGTTCAATGTATTTTTAATACTCTGTTGGATTTAATTTGCTGGTGTTTTATTTACAATTTTGTATATATGATCACACACGAGCTTATACTTTTTTTTTCCTCTTCTGTTTTTATCTCCTCTTGATGTTAAGACTATATTGGCCTTATAAAATGAATTGGTAGCATTCTTTATTTTTCTATTCTTTGAAACAGTTTGGACTATATATATACTATCATTTACTCATATATCCATTTATATCTATAGTTTTCTAAGGAAGACATTTTATAATAGCTACTGGTTCATTTTGGTTTCAAACTAATTTTTCAAGCAAGTTTAATAATTTGTTAAGAAAATTGTCCATCTCTTAACATTTTAAATATTTGCTGTAATAAAATAACTGATCAAAATAGTACCATAGGTTTATCATTCCACTGCATCTACAGTTGCATTATTTTTTTCATTACTTATTCAGTCTCTCTTTTTTCTTAATCAGTCTTGCTTATTTATTCTTTAATACAATCAGTTTTAATTTTCAAAGGGCCAGTTTTACTTGTATTGATCATCTCTTGTTTGTTTTCTATTCATTATTGCTTCTTTCCAGGGGATTCTTTTGCAAACAAATTTCTAAACCATTTGAGGAAAACTATTACAAAGAAAGTTGATAAAATCAATGATTAAGAATTGACTATATTCCAAATGGAATAAAAATCATAGAGGGAACAAAGTAAATTTTATATGAGATGGTTCAGAATACATGACTAGATAAAAACATAAGAACTATTTTTATTGAGAAGATAAGGTATTAGAGAACAATTGCTAGGGAACAGGGTGCATAAGGTATTTAATGTATGATTGCCTTTTGGAGGGACCAGCATAGAGAAACTAAATAATTTACACATTGGTTAAGTGTGTTAATAATTTAATGGAGTACTCTAGAGGCTTTCTCATTTCAATTTTTTATTTTTTTCTATTACTGCTATGTGTTTGAATCAGAAGAAGGGCAACATCATCTTGACAACTTACATATTGTAAGTTACAGATCCTCCAGTATCTTTCTTTTACTTAAGGAAATTTTGAAAGATAACCTGTCTCAAGTGTCATGTAGAGCTTAAATACATAAAGTTCTTTAACTTGCTCAAGTAAAAAACAAAAATGGAATTGAAACAAGAATGTATTGGGCTTCCTATCTGAGCTTCTTTTTTGATCCTGCTTTTGAATACCTTTCCCTCTTAGCGAACAGATGAGCAGATGCTGCTCTTGAAGGCTTGGCATTTTTCTGCCTTCCTTTGTTTAACATCTCACCTTTCCCTCAGTTCCTCACCTAAACACTAGACCATGAACTCTTAGAGAATAGGAAGTGCTTCTTATCGTTTTGACTTTGGTGCCTACTACAGTGCCTGGCACAGAGTACTCAACAGATATTTCTCTAATAGTTACAAGTGAGTCTTTTTGCCATTTATCTTAGTCTATCTCATCTCTACAAATATGAACATAGCCCTTAAAGACACTACAAGTCTAAATCTCACTCCTTCAAGAGTCAGTCTCCCTCTATTGTAAGGCTTTTCTTTATAGTGACAACTGGAAATAATTTCTTTTAATTTTGAATTTTTTTAACATGTCTCTTTTATGCCACTTGTTGTTTTCTATGCCATAAGACAGTGATCTATGGACATAGACTTTCTTTTCTATAGGACTGTAAACTCTCTAAGACCAGGATTTGTCTAATTTTTGTTCTATACAAAGCAAAACAATTTATAAATATTTGATGAATAGATTATAACATAAAGGAAATGATCATGTTTGGATTTTTCACTTGTTTGCCTTTTAATTAATCATTTTGTTCACCAGGCCAGTATGAAGATTGCTGAACTATGGTGCTGATATGTCACCTGGAGAGCAGATGTCCTAAGGGCACGAAAATGGTGCTGGGAAAATTGGCTAGCCATAAGTAGAAAGCTGAAACTGGATCCTTTCCTTACTCCTTATACGAAAATTAATTCAAGATGAATTAGAGACTTAAATGTTAGACCTAATACCATAAAAAACCCTAGAAGAAAACCTAGGTAATACCATTCAGGACATAGGCATGGGCAAGGACTTCATGTCTAAAACACCAAAAGCAATGGCAGCAAAAGCCAAAATTGACAAATGGGATCTCATTAAACTAAAGAGCTTCTGCACAGCAAAAGAAACTACCATCAGAGTGAACAGGCAACCTACAGAATGGGAGAAAATTTTTGCAATCTACTCACCTGACAAAGGGCTAATATCCAGAACCTACAAAGAACTCAAACAAATTTACAAGAAAAAAACAACCCCATCGAAAACTGGGTAAAGGATATGAACAGACAGTTCTCAAAAGAAGACATTCATACAGCCAACAGACACATGAAAAAATGCTCATCATCACTGGCCATCAGAGAAATGCAAATCAAAACCACAATGAGATACCATCTCACACCAGTTAGAATGGCAATCATTAAAAAGCCTTCCTTCCTTTTAACAAGAATCAATCCCTCAACACTGGCTTTGTAGCAAGGCTACATAAAATTACCAGGCTTTCAGAGTACCTCTAAAGCAAAGGTCAATTATAATTTGTTGGATAATTTCTCTTTTAAATTTATAATTCTGAGATGTTTAATTTTAGAGTGATAAAAAATTATGATTCAAAACTCACATTTTAAATCAGAATGAGCAAATTCAACAAAAATAAAGATAAATAGATGGGACTTAATTAAACTAAAAAGTGAGAGCACAGCAAAAGAAATAAATCAGCCGAGTTAACAGACAACCCACAGAGTGGGAGAAAATCTTCACAATCTATATATCCAACAAAGGGCTAGTATCCAAAATCCACAAAGAACTCAAATCAGCAAGGAAAAAAAAAAAAAAAAAAAAAGCAATCCTATCAAAAAGTGGGCTAAGGACATGAATAGACTATTCTCAAAATAAGATACACAAATGGGCAACAAGCATATAGAAAAATGCTCCACATCACTAATTATGAGGGAAATACAAATCAAAACCACAATGCAATACCTCCCCACTCCTGCAAGAATGGCCATAATAAAAAAATTAAAAAATAATAGATGTAGGCATGGATGCCATGAAAAGGAAATATTTTTACACCGTTGGTGGGAATGTAAACTTGTACAACCACTATGGAAAACAGTGTGGCGATTCCTTAAAGAACTAAAAGTAGATCTACCATTTAATCCAGCAATCCCACTTCTCGGTATCTACCTAGAGGAAAAGAAGTTATTACACAAAAAAGATATTTGCGCACGCATGTTTATAGCAGCACAATTTGCAATTGCGAAAATATGGAACTAACCCAAATGCCCATCAATCAATGAGTGGATAAAGAAAATGTGCTCTGTGTGTGTATGTGTATGTATATACACATATACCATGGAATACTATTCAACCATAAAACAAGAATTAAATAATGGCATTCAAAGCAACCTGGATGGAAGTGGAGATTATCAATCTAAGTGAAGTAACCTAGGAAAGGAAAACCAAACGTCATATGTTCTCACTCATATGTGGGAGCTTAACTATGAGGACACAAAGGCATAGAAGATACATTGGACTTTGGGCGCTGGGGGAAAAGCTGGGGGATGGTGAGGGATAAAAGACTGCACATTGGGTACAGTTACACTACTTGTGTGATGGGTGCACAAAAATCCCAGAAATCACCACTAAATAACTTAAAGAATGCCTGGGATATTTTTATGTTTTATTCAATGTGGACTTATTAATATATTTTTATTTTAGAAAAATGCATTTTTCTAAATGCATTTTTAGAATGCATTTAATGCATTCTAAATGCATTTTCTAAATGTCAGTGCTATTTCAATTAGACTCAGAAAAGCTGACGTAATCAAATCAAAAACTTAAACCCATTCTATCAGTAGATATATCATTAAGGTTTAAATTCAATGATCAGGGAATGAAGTCAAGTTTCAGCAAATTAACTGTAGAAAATGGTGAGAAGAAGCGTGCAAAGTGGAATGCTACAAACACACAAGCAGTTGGCAGGGGGAGAGGGGGCACAGAGACGGGATCCTGTCCTGAGTCAGCTAATGACCAACATGGGGAAGTTACTTAGCCCTTCTGAGCCTTACTTTCTATGCCTAAAAACTGGGAATTGTAATTGTGGCTCTGGAGAATGTTTGTTAAGAATACTAAAATGTATGTACATATGCTCCTAATACCATATATGGAGCCTATCATTTATGTTACAATTAATGATCATTTATCATAATCATTTATGATTATGAAGATGATGATGAACATTTTCCACAAAGTTAGCAATCATGGGCTTCACAGACCTATGATCAGACTTGTAAACAAGAACTTGAGTTTCTGCTTCGATGAGGTAAATGAAGTTTGTCCTCAGGGTCATGATCATGACAGTATGCTCTGGTGCAAATAATTAGGGCAATTTTTAAAATTACACTCTCAATGGTTTGGGTATTAATCTTTTATAAATAATCATAATAAAGTGGAATAGTCCATCATAAGAAGAAGTTATAGCCAAATAATTTTGTTCTATTAACCAATATATAAAACATGAGATGCTTTATTAAAGCAAATGAGAAAAAAAATCCACTTTGCCAAAAGAACATTTGGATTTTTTTCTTTACTATATATCAGTGCTCTGTAACACGGGAGAGCTATTTCCCAATTTATAATAAAAATGTATATGAAATACACATGCAACACAAGGACTGCACGTATGTTAAGTGACCAGGAAGAACTACAGGAGATCGTGATACAAACAAGGGTCTATCAACTGGCGGGGAAGAGAGAGTCATAAAGAAGACAGAGACCAGAATACATGCTAATGGAGAAATGACTTCAGCATCATAGAAGAAATAAGTAGAAACTCAGAAATGAGAATTGTTTTTCCCAGGTAACTAGTCTCAAGGGTATGGTGGTGAACACAGTTGTGTTTTAATGCAATCCACAGAAAAAGTGGCAGAATAGTCTGTGAAGCCAAACAGGGTTCACAGATCCGGGATGAATGAGGGAGGGATTGGCCAAGGAGACCTTCCACCTGGGAGCCCCAATATGCCATGAACTGAGTTGGTTATGGTAGCTTGCCATTTATTAGATTTAATATTAATACTAAGCAATTTATTACAATATCTCATAATCTTTATAATGATTTTGTGATGGTTATTATCTTGATATTACAGACGAAGAAACTGAGGGAAAAAAGATGTTAACCTTTGCCGATTCTTTCGAAATCCCTAATTCTTACAACAACCTTAATTCAGCATTATTAACCTTATTTTCAGGTAAGAAACTAAAATTTGGAGACACTGAGTCACTTAACAATGGCCACACAGAAGATAGGTAGAAAAATCAAAATTTGAGTATGGATCTGTGAGAAAACAGAGAATCACATACATGCATATATCAGGACTTGGGATAACACACTATCTCCTACTATCCAAACTGACAGAAGCCGAGTCTAAGTCACCTGGTTATGAAATATCTATTATATGCAAAGATCAAAGTTTATAGAATTTTAGAGGTGAAAGGACCTTTAGATATCTTTTATTCCAATATGCTTACTTTATACATGAGGAAGTACTCCAGGAAATGTAAATGGTTCAAAGTTAAACTATGTTCAGTATGATCAACAATTTTTAATGTAAAGAATGGAATCATACACACAGAAAATGATTGTGTCCCACCTACATGTGTAATTTTGTGATACCAAATTTAACATTTTCTAATTAATTGTCTACAATTTTTCAATATCAAATAATTCTCTTTGTAAGAGTAGAAAACTGGAGAATGGTAAGTTTGAACATAAAAAACGAAATGGAAATGTGTTAATTATAAAAAAAGTCCTATTTTAAAGTTAGGTGGCTGTTAGCATTGTGTTTTTTTGTTTTGTTTTGTTTTGGTTTGTTTGTTTGTTTGTTTGTTTTGGCTCAGGCTTGACCCTGAGAGGGCTTCCTCTGCTGTAGATAGGGAGTTAGGAAAACTATTCCTATTTATCTAAAAATGAAAATACCGGCCGGGCGCGGTGGCTCAAGCCTGTAATCCCAGCACTTTGGGAGGTCGAGACGGGTGGATCACGAGGTCAGGAGATCGAGACCATCCTGGCTAACACGGTGAAACCCCGTCTCTACTAAAAAATACAAAAATCTAGCCGGGCGAGGTGGCGAGCGCCTGTAGTCCCAGCTACTCAGGAGGCTGAGGCAGGAGAATGGCGTGAACCCGGGAGGCAGAGGTTGCAGTGAGCTGAGATCCGGCCACTGCAGTCCAGCCTGGGTAACAGAGCGAGACTCCGTCTCAAAAAAAAAAAAAAAAAAAAAAAAGAAAATACCAATGTAGCTTACTTGCTGGCCAAGGTGTATATATAGACATCAATGTCATATAAGAAATTTTAACTTAAATCCTACAATGAGTATAAGAAACTCTTAAATTGACAAAACAATCATTCTCTGGGAACCTGGAAAAGCAAGAACAAAATTGTTCTATAGAAACACTTTTACAACCATCCTCACTAGGAACTTCCACAGAAAAAGGGATATCCATTGAATAAAAGATTCCTAACCAAAATTAGAAACAACAGGAGTAAACAAATCAACACAGGAATAGTCAGAAGCTAAAATTAAACTGATAATGTATGCTGTAAGAATCAAAAATAATATATACTCTTGAAAAAGACAACATATCTATAATAAAAATGTAACAGAAGAGATAGAAATCACAATCATAATGAAAGAACAAGACCCCCTATGGGAAAAAGAAAAATCAGATTTAAAAAGAAACCAGAATAGACAGATAAAAATGAAAATTATAAGAATAAAATTAAAATGCAGTGGGTGTATTAAACAACCGCTATGATTAGCTAAAGAGGGCATTAGAGAATTGAAAAACAGAAGTGAAGAAGCCACATAGAATTCAGCATATAGAGAGAAATGTATAGAAAGATTTAAAAGACAGATGAAGAGATATGGAACATGGAAAGAATTAGATTAACTTCCAAGAAATAACTTGTTTAAGTATATACTTGTGCCTTGTTAGTCTTCCCTTATGTCTTCGATGATAGTATTTAACTGACTTCTTGTTTTGTTTTTGTGATGTCTGAGTTACTTACATATTCAGAATTAGATTACAGTCATCCCACAGTATCCACAGGGGACTGGTTTCAGAACCCTACTCTGATACCAAAATCTGTAGTTGCTCAAGTCCTTTGCATAAAATAACATAGTATAGTTGACCCTTCATAGCCACAGTTTCCACATTCATGTGGCGCTTACTGTGCTACACTGATCAAATTTCAATTCTGTTCATTTATGTAAGCATAGTACAAGTTTAACTATTTATTAAGTGAATATAAATAGAACTCTAGGAAACTAGAGGAAGCAAAGATAAATCATGACAAAAATATGATAGAAAGTGGCAGAAGTTTGACCAAATATACCAGTAATCAGGATGAAAATTGGAATTAAACTTCCATATTAAAAGATAATATCAGGTACCATTTAAAAATAACTCAACCTTATAATGAAACATTATAAATTCATATTAATTTATGAATGAAAAATTATAAATTCATATGAAAAAGGAAAGCACCAACACAAGTCTAGAAATATAAGGAATGATGACTAATTATGCCAGATGATATTAGGACCTATACAAGTAAAAGTTGTAGACAACTAGACCGATGGCAGAAGGGAAAGCCCAGAATCACATGCATTATGTGGGAAGTTGGAATATGAAGAATGTGGCATTAAAATCAATACAGACTTAAGGATAGACTATTTAACAAATTTTAGTGATTCAACTGGCTGTGGGAAATAATTGGATCCCTACTTCATATTAATACAATTCAAGAATTTCATACAGATAAAATACCAAAATGTGAAAAGAAAAATTATAAAATTTAGAGAGAAATATAACATTTCTATAATCTTAGCATAGGGAAGGATTAATGAAATAAGGTACAAAACCTATCAACTATCAAGGAAAAGTTAGTTAAGTAGATAAATGTGTCATATTAACATTTTAAATTGTCATTTAAATTGTATAAACAAAGTTAAATGCCTGAGACTGACAGAAGATATTTGCTGGGCACGTAAGTGATATAATGTTAGTATCCAGAACTCTGACACATTGATAAAAAATAGGCAAATAATATAAACTAAAAACTCACAGAAGATACCCAAGCAAGTAACTAGATGCTCATTTTCACTTGTAATTCATAGAAATGCATATTTGAAAAACAAAGATATTTATTCACATCAGCAAAATCTTGCAATTAATTGGGCAAACATGTCAGAGAAGAAAATGGATGAATAATTGTGGTACATTTATACAATGTAATCCTCAAGATCAAATAAATAAACTATACCTACATATATGAACATGAATATATTTCAAAATATAATTTAAAAGGTAGGTTGCAAAGGACACATATAGTATGTGCAATAATTATGAACACAACACATATATGTACCAAGAATAAAAGGTGATGTACTAATTTCAGTGTAGTGATCCCTTCTAGTGACCAAGAAAACACAGAACACAAAAAACAAACAACAAACTGGAATGAAGAAGTATATAAATGTATAACGACACTTTTTCTAAGAACAAAACCTCTGAGACAATACTTGATTATTTTTTGTTGCTGCCATTTGTCCTTGGAACTGACATCCTGCTCAGGTTGGGTCATGAAGCTGATGACTTGATGTAAGTTGCACGGATGTTGTTAGTTTCCTCTTCATTTGCCTTTTAGCTCCTTAAAGGCAAACAGGGAATTTGTCCCAAATAGTATATTTTCAATGACTGATACAGTTCATAAACTGTGAGTTGTCAACAAGGAGCATGATGCGGAGAACACTGAAGAAATGAACAAATCCTAATAAACTTAATAGCTAGATCTTGAATGAACTGGAGAGAAAGTTATCCAAATTGAAAACTAAGGCTTAAGGAGGAAGGTAATTGCCAGAGGTGCAAGTGACTGATGAGAAGTAAGGATTTATAAGCCACAGGTCTCAAGTTATTTCTTCTAAGCCTGTGGTACATAAAATTCTTCGTGTCAGAGACTTCCTTGAGAGTCTGAAGGAAGCTTAAAGTCTCCATTTCACCGTTTCTTCAAGAAACGAGCACATATATGAAAAATTTGCATATAATTTCTGAAGCCTAAGATCTGAAACCTTACCTAAGAACATCCACTGTTAATAATTTCTGTGGACCAGTCCTAGGCTACAAGTTGTTGGCATAGGATCTAATTGTGAATGCTGCTTTTTATTTAAACAAATCAGATATTCTTTCAGGTCAACCACGTTGGATGTGGGGAGGATCATTTTTAGAATGGAAACTCCTCAGAGAAGGTAGTTTCCAGTTGAGTGGAAGTAGACATCAGAGTTCCAGGTGAGTGGAGGTAGACATTCCGTTCACCTTGTCTACTTCTGCTCACCTTGGAGTAGACACTGGAGAAGGGTTGGGATGGATGGAGAAAGAGAATCCTTCGGGAGAGGCATTGGAGTATCTCAGTTCATAGCTTGAACTGAGAGCTTTAACAGGCTGGGGCTTTCAGACATCAGGATTCAAAGCAGCTCAGAGCATCTCTATGCAAAGCATCCAGAGTGCTTTGTAGCCAGCCTTTCCCATAATACAGGCAATCTTTCTGTTCTTAATTGCACAATTTGTCCTAAGAAATTAGAAGAAACAAAGAAAAGCCTTACAACTACAGGAGAGAGATATCTTTTTAAGGAAGGACCATTCCCACCATTTCATTAACTCTATTTCCAGTGCATTCCTGATTGCTGGGAATTTCAATGACCACTCAGTAAATGTATTCATTGCATTGATTGCAAAAAGCTAATTTGCTTTGCTTTGGATGTTTCACCTACTCCAAATCTCATGTTGAAATGTGGCCTCCAATGTTGGGGTCTAGAGGAAGGTGTTTGGGTCATGGGGGTGGATCCTCATAAATGTCTTGGTGCTGTCCTCAAGGCAACAAGTGAATTCTCACTCTGAGTTCTGTGAGACACCTGACTGTTTAAAAGAGCCTGGGGCCAGATGTGGTGGCTCAAACTTGTAATCTCAGAACTTTGGGAGACTGAGGTGGATAGATCACTTTAGCTTAGAGGTTCAAGACTAGCCTGACCAACATAGTGAAACACTGTCTCCACTAAAAATACAAAAATTATTCAGGCATGGTGGCACATGCCTGCAATCCCAGCTACTCAAGAGGCTGAGGTGAGAGAATTGCTTGAAACCAGCAGGTTGAGGTTGCAGTGAGCCGACACTATGCCAGTGTCCTCCAGCCTAGGTAACAGAATGAGGCTCCATCTCAAAATAAATAAATAATTTAATTAATTAAAATAAAATAGCCTGGCACTTTCTTTCTTGCTCTGTTGCTCCCTTTCTCACCATTTGACCTGCTTCCCCTTTGTCTTCCAACATGCTTGGGAGATTCTTGAGGCTCTGACTAGAAGCAGATGCTGGTGAGATGCTTTCTGTACATTCTGCAGAACTGTGAGCAAAATAAACCTCTTTTCTTTATAAATTACCCAATTTCAAATATTCCTTTATAGCTATGCAAACCAGGCTACCACAGAAGATTGGTACTGTAGCATGGAACACTGCTATAAAGATACTTGAAAATGTGAAAGCAGATTTGGAACTTGGTAACTGACAAATGTTGGAAGAGTTTGGAGGTCTCAGAGGAAGGTGGGAAGATGAAGGAAAGTTTGGAAATTCTTAGAGACTTGTTAAGTAGTTGTGACCAAAATGCTGATAGAAACATTGGCAGCAAAGTCCAGGCTAATGAAATCTCATAATGAAAATGAGGAAGTTATTGGGATCTGGAGTAAACTTTACCCATGTTACAAGCTAGCAAAGAACTTAGCTGTACTGTGTCCATGTCCTAGGGATCCGTGGAAGTTTGAACTTAAGAGGGATGACTTAGGGTATGTGGTGGAAGAAAATGTCTAACAGTAGTATTCAAGATGTGGCATGGCTGCTTCTAACAGCCTACAGTTAATTAGATGCGCATGCAAAGGAATGACTTAAAGTTTGAATTTATAATGAAAAGGAATGCAGAGTGCAAAACTCTGGAAAATTTACAGCCTGGCCACATAGTAGAGAAGGAAAGATCATTTTCAGAATAGTCCAAGCAGGCTGTGGAGAAACCACTTGCTAGAGAGATTCACATGACTGAATGGTAGCCAAGCACTCATAGCCAAGACAACAGGATAAAGTCCTCAAAGGCATTTCACAAGTTTCTGAGGCAGGCCTCCCACCACAGGCCCAGAGGCCCGGAAAGGAAGAATGGTTTCATGAGTCAGACCTGGGGCGTTGCTTCCCTATACAGCCTCAGGACATTGCTCCCCACTTCCTGGCTGCAGCTCAAAGAATCCCAGGTACAACTCCAGTCCCCTGCTTCAAATAGCACAAGCTGTAAGCCTTTTCAGCTTCCACACAGTGCAAAGTCTTCAGGCCCTCAGAGCCCAAGAGTGAAGGAGGCTTGGCAGCTTCCACTCAGATTTCAGAGGACGTATGGGAAAGCAGACAGAAGCCTGCTTCAGAGGATGAGCCCTCAGAGAGAGCCTCTGCTAGGGCAGTACAGAGGGGAAGTGTGGGATTGGAGACCCCATACAAAGTCCCCACCAGCACACTGACTAGTGGAGCTATAGGAAGGGTCATGCTGCCCTCCAGATCAAATAATGGTAGAGTCACTGACAGCTTATATCCTCAGTCTGAAAAAGCCACAGGTAACAGACTCCAACCTGTGAGAGCAGCCATGTGGGCTGTACCCTGCAAAGCCATAGGGACAGGCCAATCCAATGCCTTAGGAGGCCAACCCTCGTACCCATGTTCCCAGGATGCAAGAAACAGAGTCAAAGGAAATTATGGTGGAGATTTAAGATTTAATGTCTGCTCTGCTGTGTTTCAGACTTGCGTGGGGCTTGTTACTCCTCTCTTTTGGCCAATTTCTCCCTTTGAAAATAGAAATGTTTACTCAATGCCTGTACCACCATTGTTGTACAGGAAATAAATAACTTTTTTTGATTTGACAATCTCATAGTCAAAAGAAACTTGCCTTTAGCCTCAGAAGATACTTTAGACTTTTGAGTGATGCTGGAATGAGTTAAGATTTTGGAGGACTATTGGGAAGGGATGACTGTATTTTGGAATGTGAGATGAACATGAAATTTGGACCAGGGAAGAAATAATATGGATGTTTTGCCATCTCCAAATCTCATGTTCAAATGTGACCTCCAGTGTTGGAGGTGGACCTAGTGTAAGGTGTTTCGGTCATGGAGGTAGATCCCTCATGAATGGCTTGGTGCTGTCCCCATGATAATGAGTGAGTTCTCACTCTGTGAGTTCACATATCTGGTTGTTTAAAAGAGACTGACACTCCTTCCTCTATCTCTTGCTCCCTCTCTTACCATGTGACATGTTTGCTCCCACTTTCCTTCCACCATGATTGGAAGCTTCCGGAGGCTGTCACCACAAGAAGTTTCTGATGCCGTGTTTCCTGTACACCCAGCAGAACTACGAGACAAATAAACTTCTTTTCTTTATAAATTACAAAATTCCAGGTGTTCCTTTATAGCAGCACAAAACAGACACACAGAAGTCTAGGTTCTTTTCACAAACACCAAGATTCAGACATTTCAGTGGTTCAAAATTAGGGTCAAGATTCTTATTGCCATTATTCTCTTTAATGAACAAAATGTTAGTTGTGAAATTATATATTTTAATGAAATTTAGGGTAGCCACTTATGTTAATTTGTACATTGTAAATATGTTAATATTTCTCTGCATTGTCTCTTATAGCAAAAACGTTATTTTTGACTGATTCACCCTCTCTGAATACTGGGAGAGAAGGGTTATTTTGGTTTGGTTTTAATTTGTCAATCCCACAAGCAGTTTTCAGCAGATAGAAGGTATTTGGATATTTTCTTACATGAAACAATCCAAGCATACCCTTTATAATTTTTTTACTATGTTTAAATTGATGTATACAACACATGCAGAAAAGTGCACAGATGAGCATATAATCCGATTCATTTCTACAAAGTGAATACATCTATGTGTTTGCCACCGAAAATCTAGGTCCTACACTAAAAAATAGAGCATTACCAGCATCCCAGAAGCCCCAGATCAAAGTAGGCATATGCAAGAAATATTTTGTAATTTCCAATGTAATTGCTTCTTTGATCCATGGGTTATTTAGAAATACGTTGCCTAATTTTCCAGCATTTGGGAATAACATTTGGGAATTTTCTAGTTATATTCCTGTTATTTACTTACAGTGTAATATCACTGTGAAGAGAATATACATACATATATATATATATATATATACACACACACAATCTGCTTTGTGTTTTCTGGATTTTTTTTAAAAAGTTTGTTATATCAGTTGTTGAGAATTGTTACAGTCTCCTACTATAATTATAGATTTCTCTATTCTTCACTTAGTTTTGTCAATTTTTGCTTTATTGAAATTAAGTCTGATTTAAGGTGAGTACAAATTTTGAACTGCTACATCTTTTTAGTGGATTGACCCTTTTATCATTATAAAATGTCCTGTTTACCGCTAGTAATATTTTTTGCCTTAAATCTACATTACCTCATATTAAACAATTTGGATGACATATTTTCAGATATTTTTGGCACTTCCTGAACAATGCAAGTTTCTTAGAAGCTTCAAATCCAATGATGCCCTTTCCATATTTTATGTCATTGTTTTGGGGGGTTGGTATTTTAATTCTGTATAAATTTTAAACTCAAAACAATATTAGTAGCATTATATTTTAATATCACCTTATACGGTCAATATTAATTTATATGTCTACTTTTTCCTCATTACCTTCTGAATTTCCTTGCTTCAATCTAAGATCATTTTTCTTCTGCCTAAAGAATTCACTTGTATTTTGTTTTCTACAAATTTGTCAGCTTTTGTCTAAAAGTGTCTTTATTTTGTCTTTACACTGAAAGGATAATTTTACTTGGTATAGAATTTCAAAATTTCTGTGATTTGCTTTAATTCTTAAAAAATGTCATTCCATTTTTTTTTTCCTTCCATAACTTTTATTCAACTTCTATTTTAGATTCAGGGGGTACATGAGTATGTTTGTTACATGGGTACATCGCATGATGCTGAAGTTTGGGGCATGATTGATTCCATCACCCAGGTAGTAAACATAGTACCCAATAAATAGTTTCTCAACCCTTGCCTCATCCTTCTTTACCCCCTCTAGTAGTCCCTAGTTCTATTGTTGCCATCTTTATGTCCATGTGTACCTAATGTTTAGCCACCATGTATGCATACATGTAGTATTTGGGTTTCTGCTTTTGTGTTAGTTTGCTTAGTATAATGGCTTGCAGCATCACTCACTGTTGCTGCAGAAGACATGATTTTGTTCTTTTTTTTATTGCCATGTAGTTTTACATGGTTTGTATGTACCACATTTTATTTATCCAATCTACCATTGATGGGTATCAAGGTTGATTCCATGTAACAAACCTACTCATGTACCCCCTGAATCTAAAATAAAAGTTGAATAAAAGTTATGGAAGGCAGAATAAATGGAATGACATTTTTTTAAGAATTAAAGCAAATCACAGAAATTTTGAAATTCTACACCAGTCATGGGGATTGAGGTTGATTCCATGTCTTTGTCATTGTGAATACCACTCCAATGAACATATGAGTACATGTTTCTTTTTGGGAGAATGATTTATTTTGGAGAATGATTTGGAGATATACCCAGCAATGGAATTGCTGGGTTGAATAGTAGTTCTATCTTTAGTCCTTTGAGAAATCTTCAAACTGCTTTCCACAGTAGCTGAACTAATTTATATTCCCACCAACAGTGTATAAGCATTCCCTTATCTCTGCAGCCTTACCAATATCTGTTATTTTTCTATTTTTAATAGCCATTCTGACTGACTTGAGATGATATCTCATTGTAACTTTGATTTGCATTTCTCTGATAATTAGTAATGTTGTATGTCTTCTTTTCAGAACTGAATAAAATAAAAATCTATACAAATGATTAAGAAAACCAAAGTTTTTTTTTTGTTAGGATAAAAAAAATCAATAGACCACTAGCTAGATTAACAAAGGAAAAAAGGGAGAAGATCCAAATAAGCACTATCAGAAACAACAAAGGTGACATTACAACCAATCCCATAGAAACACAAAAGTTACTCAGAGATTAATATGAACACCTCTATGCACACAAACAGAAAATCTAGAGAAAATGGATAAATTCCCAGGAATGCACAACCTTCAAAGATTGAATCAGGAAGAAACTGAAACCCTGAACAGAACAATAACATGTGCCACAATTGAATCAGTCATTAAAAGACTACCAACCAAAAAAGGCCCAGAACCAAATGGATTCACAGCCAAATTCTACCAGACATACGAAGAAGAGTTGGTACCAATTCTTACTGAAACTATTCTAGAAAATCAAGGAGGAGACTGCTTCTCGGCCTTTTGGCTAAGATCAAGTGAAAATCAAGGAGGAGAGACTCCTCCCTAATTCATTAGATGAAGTGAGCATCAGCTCAACATTAAAGCCCAGCAAAGACGATGAAAAAAAGAAAACTACTCTCGCTGACAAACATAGATATGAAAATCCTCAACAAAATACTAGCAAGCTGAATCCAGCATCACATCAAAGTGTTAATTCACCACAATCAAGCAGGTGTTATTCCTGGGACGCAAGGTTGGTTCAACATCCACAAATCAGTAAATGTGATTCATGACATGAACAGAATCAAAATATAAATCACATGATCATCTTGATAGACACAGAAAGATTTCAGTAAAATCCCTTCATGATAAAAACCCTCAACAAAATAGGCATTGAAGGAACATATCTCAAAATTATTGGCACCATCTGTGACAAACCCATAGCCAACATCATATCGAATGGGTGAAAGCTAGAACAATTCCCCTTAATAACTAGAACAAGACAAGGATGTCATTCTAACCACTCCTATTCAACTGAGTACTGGAACTCCTAGCCAGACTAATCAGGCAAGAGAAAGAAATAAAATGCATCCAAATAGGAAAAAAAGTCAAATTATCTTTCTTTGCTTATGACATGATTTTATATCTAGACAACCCTAAAGACTCCACTAAAAGTCTCCTAAAACTGATAAACAACTTCAATAAAGTTTCAAGATACAAAATAAGTGTACAAAAATCAGTACCATTTCTAAACAGCAATAATATTGAAGCTGAGAGCCAAAGCAAGAACACAATCCTATTAATAGTAACAAAAAAAAAATAGCTTGGAATACATCTAGCCAAGGGGGTGAAAATTTTCTGCAAGGAGAACTACCAAACACTGCTGAAAGAAATCACAGATGACACAAACAAATGGAGAAACATTCCATGCTCACAAACTGGAAGAATCAATATCATTAAAATGAGTATACTGCCCAAAGCAATCTACAGATTTGATATTATTCCTAGCAAACTGCCAATGTCTTTTTTCACAGAATTGGAAATATCAATCCTAAAATTCATATGGAACTTGAAAAGAGCCCAAATGGCTAAAATGGCTAAACAATCCTAAGCAAAAAATAAAAGTTAGACTTCATCACATTACCCAACTTCAAACTATATAACAAGGCTACAGTAACCAAAACAGCAATGGCACTAGTACAAAAACAGGCTCACACACCAATGGAACAAAATAGAGAGCCCAGAAATAAAGCCATTTCCCCACAACCAACCAACTGATCTTTGACAAAGTCAACAAAAATAAGCAATGGGGAAAGGACTTTCTATTCAATAAATGGTGCCGGGATAACTGGCTGTGCATATGCAGAATGAAACTAAACCTGTATCTTTACTGTAAACAAAAATTAACTCAAGATGGATTAAAGACTTAAATGTGAGACCTAACACTATAAAAATCCTAGAAAAAAACCTAGGAAATACCCTAATGGACATGGCCTTAGCAAAGAATTTTGACTAAGTCCTCAAGAACAATTGCAACATAAAAACCTCCAACATTTACAGATGGGATGTGATTCAACTAATGAGTTTCTGCACAGCAAAAGAAACTATCAACAAAGTAAACAGACAGCTTACAGAATGGCAAAAAAAAAAAATTTGCAAAGTATGCATGCAACAAAGGCTTACTATACTAACCCGAATGTAAACGGAACTTAAACAATTGAACAAGCAAAAAACGACCCCATTAAAAAGTGGGCAACGATATAATTTGTGTTGAATGAAGTCTGCATTTTATTTCTTTTTCTTTAAAAGTTATGTCTCTTTTTTCTTCTGTCTCTATTTAAAATTTTTACTTTTTTTTAAACAGTTTTACTATGTTTTACCTATATGTAGTTTTATTTTATTTTATTCTTGTTGGGGTTTGTCAAGTTTATTGTCTCTGTGGGTTAGTGTGTTTATCAGTTTTAGAAAATTCTCAACCATTATCTCAGCAAACATGGCTCCTACCTTATTCTGCACTTCCCTTCTATCTGGGCTCTTGGCTGCTTAGGGCTTGGTAACCTCAGTTACTCTAAAATCCCTTCTGGGATATTTTTAAATCATTTTATGCACATTATCTAGTTCTCTGTGAAAGGATCAATCTGATCTAAGCTAATCCTCCATAGCCAGAAGGAGAACATCCCCTTTTGAGGTGATACTTCTTATACTGTCATAATCCTAGCCATAGACTGAACACATAATATACTTATTTTTACTTAGACGTAGTCACATATGTGAAATGTGAGCCAAATTTAAGTTATGTAAGAAGATAATAATGTTGAGCCTATTAAGTAACATTAAGATCTGCAGTCCTAGTCACCAGTTGCCCTAAGTGAGAGTACTAGGGCAATGTGACCTCACTATAAACCCATGCATGCTTGAGAGGCTGCCAAATCACAAGCTGGAGTCAGTGGGGGGTGGGAGGGGGTAAAGCTACTGCCAGAAATCCCAAGCCAAAGGGAAGCAGAGGAAGGGAGCCAGGTAAAGGAAGTAACAGCGTGGTATACTGTGTCTTGGAAGATATCCAGAAGCACTTTGGGGCCCTCACAGGCTACTTCCTCATTCACAGATGATGCCCAGGCCTCCCTCTATAAGCAGATAACTTTTTGTCTCTAAGCTTCAGATTTCTTAAAATGATAATCATAAATAATTATATACTACAGCTGGTAGTGACTGTAAATAACAAAGATGCAAAGTGCTTAGAATAGTGTCTCATTCATGGTAACTGCTTAATAAGTCAGAGCTATGATAATGGTGATAGTGAGAATGATTATTGTGTTTAAGATATTGACGACTGTGATGACGGTCATAAAGTAAGAATGATCATCATTACCAGGAAGAAAGAGGATATCCTATATACAGTATATGTATATATACAGTCTCCCAAAAAGTCAGCTATGACAGAATGCTAGACTTCCCCTTTTACCTTCACCTTAATATACAGTAAGTATGTATGCTTAAATCATCCCAAAACCTTCCCTCCCAACCCCGGTCCATGGAAAAAAATGTCTTAAATATACACACATACTGTATATTAAGGTCAAGGTAAAAAGGGGAGTCCAATATTTGCTGCTTTTAAAACATGTTTTCTACTGTAAAGTGGTCATGCTTCTGAGCCTCTATCTGACTGAACTTGCTGAGTTCTAATCAGGGCGCCAGTGCCCTAAACAGGGTCTCTGTGACATAGGACATGCCTCCACCTGGGTCCACCTGGGTTCTACTCCATTTTCCCTCATACCAGTAATGTCAAGGAGAGAATAAAGCTTCCTCATTGTCGTAGAGTTTGAAGAAGGACTTCATACCAGTTTATATAGCTCAGAGTTTCAGGATGATTACTAAGCAAGGTTCCAAGGAGAAACAGCACATACTTCAGAAGAGACACATTCCTCACTGTGGCTCTTGCTGGAAAATATCGATAATAGAAAGCAATTTTCCCAAGGCTCATTTACATAGGACTAGATGGATTTTTTTGCTTCAAATTCACGGCATTTTTAGAAGAGGATAATTTAAAAAAAAAATCTAACTGCCACTTAAACCAAATGGGTAAGGCACCTAGATAGAAAATGATAAAATCAGGACACTGCCATTTCTATTCATGAATGCCTTCCCTGTCTTCATTTAACTTAAGATATTTTTGATTGTAGAGAAGTAAAACATGCATAAAACACCAGCCTTTTCAGCATGTGATAGGCAACTTTGTTGATACAAATGGACTTGATGTTTGCTTTTCAAGCTGTAGATAAAGACAGAATTGATGGTGACAGGGAAGAGATGGAACCCATACGGGAAAGGCTGAGGAAATAAACTTGGCCAGGATGTACTTTTACGCTTTTTTATGTACAAAGAAATATACACACATAGAAATATATATATATATATACACACACATAGTATATATGTATATATAATGTGTATATTACATACGTGTGTGTGTGTGTGTGTACACATGCATGTACACACAGAAGGAAAATACCTTTTAAATTGAGGGAAGAATAACAGTTTTCCTCTAATCTGGCTGAGGTTAAGATTCTAGCAAATATGGGCTCCCATTCATAAGTTAACTTGTCCCAGTGAAGACAGAGGAAATTGTCTAAGAAAGCTAAAGGGTCTTCCACTGAGGTGGAACAGAGTGACTTGGGTTAGGGGCCCCATGCAGCTGAAGATTCTTCATCAAAGTGAGTTGTGGAATAAATGTGCACTAGAGTAAAATTACATAAGCCTCAAAGTCTCCTCTGAACCACCACTGTCTTTCTAGATTTGAGGAATCTCACTTTCCTCTCTCATACTAGTCCCATAGTTCTCTACTCAACAGCACCTACTATGTCCTTTTTTCTAGCTTAATCCTCCCAGAGACCTAGAGTTTTCAAAAACAGAGGCAGGTGATGAGAGAAAACCTCCTAGAGCAGCAGTCCCCGACTACATTGGTCTGTTCACCTGCTGCTAATAAAGACATACCCAGGACTAGGTAATTTATAAAGGAAAGAGGTTTCATTGAGTCATAGTTCAGCATGGCTGGGGAGGCCTCAGAAAACTAACAATCATGGTGGAAGGGGAAGCAAACAGATCCTTCTTCACATGGTGGCAACAAGGAGAAGCGTCAAACAAGAGGAGGAAAAGCCTTTTATAAAACCCTCAGATCTTGAGAGAGCTCACTATTACGAGAACAGCAGCATGGGAGTAACCACCTCCATGATTCAATTACCTCTCATGGGCTCCTTCCCACAACATATGGGGATTATGGGAACTACAATTCAATATGAGATGTGGGTGGGGACACAGCCAAACCATATCATCAACCTTTCTGGAATGAGGAACCAGTTTTGTGGAAGACATTCTTTCCATGGACCTGGGTTGGAGGTTGGGGCAAAGGTTTCAGGATGATTCAAGCACATCACATTTATTGTGTGTTTGATTTCTGTTATTACATTGAAATATTTAAATAATTATACAACCTCACCATAATGTAGAATCAATGGGAGTCCTGAGTTTGTTTTCCTGGAACTAGGTGGTCCCATCCAGGGGCGATGGGAGACAGTGACAGATCATCAGGCATTAGATTCTCATAAGAAGCACACAACCTAGATCCCTCACATGTGGGTTTGCCCTCCTATGAGAATCGAATGCAGCTGCTGATCAACTGGAGCCGGAGCTGAGGTGGAAATGTGAGTCATGGGGGAGTGGCTGTAAATGCAGATGAAGCTTCCCTCATCTGTTGCTGCTCACCCTCCTGCTGTGTGGCCCAGTTCCTAACAGGCCTCGGACTGGTATGGGGGTAGAGGGTGGGGGTGTTGGAGACCCCTCTTCTAGAGGAAAGGAAATGCAACAGACTGGCTTTCTTCTTGGAATCCCCTCATTGGTTCTCGGTTTTCTCATCTATAATAAGAGGGGTTTGAACTATAATTATCTGAAGTCTGCCCCAGCTGGGTACTCTGAGAGTCTAGGATCTAAAATTGGGGAAAGACGACATGCACATAGGAGAAGTTATATTTTAAAAATCTATGTAGTGTAGGAAGGAAGGGAGCCCTGAGGCTGAAGCAGTGACTATGCCACTCTTCTTACAGAAGCTATGTTCAGGAGACTTCATTCCCTTTTGCAGACCCTCATTCACTTTTTTCCCCTCACCCCTACTCAGAATCAGAGCTAATTTTTCTTAGGAAAGAATCTCTTTCCAGAAGTGAGGTAGATACAACGCTTTGCATTTTTCAGATAAGAAAACTGTGAGTCAGAGTTGAGTAATTTGTCCACAGTGACACAGTGTATCTAATAAGTGGTAGAGAGAAACAAGTAGGAGACAGAGACAGTCATTTGACAGAATCTCTCTTCCCTCGAACCCTTGTGTCAGGAGCTTCTGGGATCCTACTTTCAACACTGGGAGGCTGGACTGCTTTTGGCTGAGGTGAGTTCTCTCTAAAGCCATCTTGCTGACCATCACTTTATATTGGCTGACCTCTCAGAGTTTCCTCTCTGTAAATACAAGCAGCAATATCTGAGTCCATACCTCCCAGGGATAGTAAGATAAATGAGATAATAAAGGTGAGAACCAAATGAGCTCCTCTTAATGATGGTGTTAAAAACCCCATGAGGTACTATGATGTTATTAACAAAATGCAGAGGCTGCAGAGTTACATTTGGCCAAATTCTTACACTTCTCAATTTTTTAGCAAGGAGATATAGATATGAAATCAGTATTTCCCAATAGTGAAACTGACTACAAGTGGGTTCTCATTTTTAAACAAACCTATTCTATGCAAATACAATCAACAGAAAAAGCATCAAGGATCTATACGTATAGCTGTCTTTCACAAAACTATTCTAGTTTTCCTTATTAAAAAACTTCAAAATATTTCATGCTTTGTGGCATTTCAGTGAAATTGGAATTGTAAAATAATGATTTCCTGAAAACTTTTTAAAGGTACAGATCTGGCTGGCATGAAGTGAGGTATGACTGAAGTTCCTAGACAACCATTTGAGATTTTGGCAGTGGAGCCCTCCCAAGAGAAGATTCTACCAGCCAGTTGCATCACATGCAAATATTGGAGGCCGTTGCTCTGGAAAAGCAACTAAAAATAATACCTGGGTGTGGACAAAATAAGTAGGGAGCCACACTTAGCTATGAGCCAGGGTATTGCAAAGGGCCAGTGTTGGTCAAGAGCAGTGGGGTCATCACCTTGATTTAGACGTACTGTCCACTTCTCTAATGCAAACCCACAAAATTATTGACTCTTAGAGTGCCCACAAAGCTTCTGCTGTGATGATAGGACTTTTAGAGCCATGAAGAAGCTAACACTAACTCTTACATTTCAATTTTTCCCTTTTCCCACATAGCTTACACTAAAACTCTTCCCAGCTTGTGGCCTGGAGAACGTGTTTTTCTGGCATTACATTTCGTTTCCAACATTATTCCTGTCCCTCAACCCTGTTCAGTAATATTATTTAAAATGACTAGATAATTCCTTTGAGGGTGCTATCATAGCCCAAATATGTCAATGTCTAAGGTTTTTCACTAGTAAACATTGAACATCTTCAGTTTTAAATTATAAGTTAATTCTATAACTTACTTGAGCCCATTTATGTTTATTCATTGCTGAAGTTCCTCTTAGATCTTGCCTTCTCATAACTTCTCTAAACCCAAGAAGGAACCCACCTAGATCTCCTGGACCCCCTCTTGCCTAATTTAGGTAGACCATCATAGGAGACGAGCAGTTATCATCTCACGTTTAAGTTTTCAAGAGATGGTATCAAAACATGCTTTGGTCAACAAGCCCAATCTTATTCCCACAACTTCTGAGTGCTCTTCCTGATTCTAGAGCAAACACACTGATTTAGATAGAGCACCATGTTTCTGAACCTTGAATAATCCTGTTGAGATTGAAACAGGGGTGTATTAATACAGCACAGGTCTTGGAGTTAAAACACACCCGCCCCCGGCCCCCCACCACCCTACAACAGGCTTAGGAAGGTTGCTCAACCTCTCAAGGCTTCTGCTGTTTCTCATCTGTAAAATACCAAAGATTGCCATCCCCATCACTGTTGTGGGAGATCAGCAAGACATAAAGTGCCTGCCAGGATGTTTGGCCAATAGTGGTACCTGATTCAGTCATTCAGTGACTTTCACAGTCACCTTGAGCTTGACTCTCTCAAGAAAAGTAAAGAAATTAAGAAATTAAGAACCTTGATCACAAATATTCTAAGAAACTTATAACTCCTTAGCCATATGTTTCATTTCAAATCCAAGTATGAAAAAAGCTATGTAACTGAACTAAAAAGTGGATCTACTCTATAATTTATTGTATTATAATACATATGTATACATCTCACACACTATGTATTTATACTTTAAGAGAGAAAGACTTTTATAAGACTTTTTACGTCAAGTGAGGGCATCTGTTCATTTGTGTAGAGCACATACTGCTTTGCTGCAGAGTGCAGAGAGAATGACTTTGCTCTTCATACCCTAAAATTGAGTCCACCAGGGATGAAACACAGGCTTGTAGTAGCAAAGGCTTCTGTCCAGCTGAGCAGTAAATCCTGGCTGCCCCTGATGATCACAGGGACTGGCTCCTGGTAATAATTTTGATGTCATTATCCTCTCCTAGAAATGCATGAATGGTTCTGGCCTTTAAAAACAGATTTAAGAGAATGCATTTATCTTGACATTATCAGCCTTTTAAAGATCATGCCGTAGGGCCTGTTGACCTTTCTCGCTTAACGATGAGTTGCAAAACAGTGGGATAACATCAATGGATGAAAGGAAGAAAGAGTGTGTACCCAGAAGCAGCACCCATGGAGAGGAGGAGGTGGGACAGGGATGTTCAGGCTGGCAAAGGAAACTTGCTTTAGTCCTGTGGGAATTGAAGAATCCCACGTAAATGGAAGCACAGGAGGTACAAATGGGATTCCATTTCCATCTCTGCTCTAAATATGCAGGCTTTGGGTACTGTGATGGTTAATTTTAGGTTTCAACTTGACTGGAATAAGGAATACCTAGAAACTTGGTAAAGTATTATTTTTAGGTGTCTGTGAGGGGGTTTTCCGAGGAGATTAGCATGTGGGTCTGAGTAGAATAGGTGGGGAAGATCTGCCTTCGATATGAGAAGGCACCATTCATCCTTCCGAGTCCAGAAAAGGTGAATGTGTCAATCTATTTGCTCAAACCGGGATACACTCTTCCTCTCTTGTTCTTGGACAAAACCTTCAGGCTCCCAGCCTTTGAGCTCCAGAATTTATACCAGCAACCCCTTTCCCCACCTGAGGCTCTCAGGTCTTTGGTCATGGAATGGGAATTGTCACAAGCTTCCTTAGTTCTGAGGCCTTTGGACTTGGACTGAGCCACACTACTGGCATCCCAGGGTCTCCAGCTTGAGGATGTCATGGGACTTCTAAGCTTTGATAATCACATGAGCCAATGCTTTTAATAAATTTCTTCTCATTTATCCATACATATTTTATTGATTCTGTCTCTCTGGAGAACCCTAATAGAGGTATATATCAAGGCATAAGTCAAGAGAAATAAGATATTTGGCTTATTAAGTGGTTGGCAATGACTTCAACTTTTTTTTTGTTTTTGTTTTTGTTTTTTTTTAGATGGAGTCTCACTCTCGCCCAGGCTGGAGAGCAGTGGCATGATCTCAGCTCACTGCAACCTCCGCCTCCGGGGTTCAAGTGATTCTCATGCCTCAGCCTCCCAAGTTGCTGGGACTACAGGCACGCACCACCATGCCTGGTGAATTTTTGTATTTTTAGTAGAGATGGGATTTTGCCTTGTTAGCCAGGCTGGTCTTAAACTCCTGACCTCAAGGGATCCACCCACCTCGGACTCCCAAAGTGCTGGGATTACAGGTGTGAGCTACTGTGCCTGGCTGTGACTCCAACTCTCCGACAGGTAAAGCACAAACACATTTACTTAACTGTACCCAATCTTGTAAATTTTGACACTTTTAGAATATAGGTAGTGTTCACCAATTCACCACTGTGTAATAGGAATAACATGGGATTCTGTGACTGTTCATGTAAAGGATTCATATAAAGCTCTATCATTTTCTAGTAGAGTTTCTCAAAATATTTTTTTTAAATATCAAGGGTTTCTAACATCTCAAGGATTAAAGACAATAATAAGTAAAGAGTTTTTTACACAGTTCTTTGCTGATGCCATGTGTTTAATTAATGTTAATATCTTCTCCCATTCCCCCGAATTTCCCTTTTGCAATAACTTACTCAATCTTTAAATCAAATGATGGAGAAAACATATAGTTGATAAAAATTAGAAATTGAGAATGTCTGGCTTCCCTGAAATTTTTGAGATATAGTTACCATGACCACATATTTAGGGCAATACAGAATTTTGACAGAGGGACAGAAATTTGAAATTGAAAGCACTCTGAAAAAATACAAGAGCTGCCACGAACACAGTAAACATCTCTAATACACACAAATAAACATCAAGTAAGTTAAAAGCACTGGCTTTTCTGCCCTCTCAACCCAACAGAGAGGTCATATCAATGCACAAACTAAAATGTATAATTCTGTGCTTACCCACTATTGCTACAGCCCAGTGAATGGTTTAAATCCTAGACATGGTTAAAAATATAGCTGGTTATGTGATTTTCTATTAAACCTAATATAGTGGGATGAACCACAGTACCTTATAGGAGCCGATTAACTAGTATTTCCAAGGCAATCAAAGGATATCAATATCACTTTATTATTATTATTATTTTCATTTTGCAAAGAACCTTCCTTGAAGAGCAATTCCTTTTATGCATTGGTCTGCTTGATAGCTTTCTGAATAATTGTAATCCATAAGGCTTTGTACCTCTTTTTGCATGCCAGAAACACGCTGACTTAATCTATCTCATGAAACTCAACTCTTAAATAAAGCTTGAAGTAAAATTACAAAGCAGCCTTTTTCTTTTCCTTTAGTTACTGTCTTCATGGTACCTTCCTTTTGGCTGGTTGCTCATAAGAAAATGGGCTATGCCTCTGCACAGAAAGGGTTCTTTACACTTCTCTCTGGCAAGGAAAAGTTGGGTTTGGGCCAAGTCAGGCCCCATGAAAAGATAATAAAGTATGACTGGAACCCTTCCTTCTGGATGACAAAGGAGTGGCTGGCTAGAAGCAAACATTTATTGAGCAAATATTGGAAGTCAGGCACTTTGAAAATATCAGTAGTCTAAGAGATCTCAGATTTGCCAGAGAGAAAAATGGGCCAACATGGGATGTCAATGTACTCCAATAAAGCCCATAATAGAGTTAGCATAAGGGTCAATATTGATTCATTATCCAAACAGGGTGACATTTGAGAATGAAAGGGGGCAGTATCAATAATTCTGCAAGGACAACTGACATAAACATTATCCTAATTAGGATCTAAATGTCTTGAAACACAAAGGAGAACCCTAACTGAGGTATACATCGAAGCATTAGTGAAGAGAACTAAGATATTTGGCTTATTAAGTGGTTGGCAATGACTCCAACTCCAACCATGGATTTGGAGGAAGGTGGGCCACTACAGGTTTCAGAAAAATTTTTGCATTGGATCACGAAGGAAAAATAGATGTTGTTAAGTGGAGAATCAGAAGAATGTTTCATACAAAATGAAACAGCAAGGACAAAGATATGGAGTAGTACAATTGGATGCTGTGGCTCATACCAATTTGAACCCAGAGAAAACAATTAGAAGATTTCATTTTTCCCCTTCACACCGAAAAAATACAAAAGACTGACAATGCCAAGTACCGATAAAGATGTAGATTAATACTCCATGTATAGATAGAACTAATTTGGAGAACACTGCAGAAGTGTCTAATAAAATTGAAGATGCACATACCTATAATCCAGAAATCAAATTCCTGATATAAACCCACGTGTGTATCCAAGAATACAAAAGAATGTTCATTGAATATTGTTTACCATAATGAAAAATTAGAAATAACTTAAGTTTTCATGAACTGCAGAATGGAAAAATAAATTGTAGTAAATCCATTTAATAGGGTACTATGCAGCAGTTAAATGAACTAAAACTCAATGGATCTATCAAAATAAATGAGTCTCAACAAACATATTAAGTGGAAAAAGAAAACAACAAGCTACAGAAAGATATGTACTGTAAGATACCATACCAATAAAGATTAACAGCATGGAAATGGTACCACAAACTGTTTAATATATACATTAAAAGGCTTGCATGGCTATTGTAAATAATGCTGCAATGAACATGAGAGTGAAACTATCTCTTCTTGATCAATTATATACAATAGGGTTTGCACTCCTATGAGATTATTCAGCTTTTAAAAAGAAGAAAATCCTGCCATTTGCCACAACATGAATGATGCTAGAGGACATTACGCTAAGTGAAATAAGCCAGATACAAAAATGCAAATACTGTGTGATATCAGGTATATGTGAAATCTAAACTAGTCAAACTCATAGAAGCAGAGTGAAATGGTGGTTGATAATAATTCGGGAAGGGATAAGTGAGGAGGTATTAGTCAAAAGGCACAAATTTCACTTTATCCACACTTGGAATACACAAGTCCTAGAGATCTACTGTACAGGATAGTGCCTATAGTTAACAGTATTGTATTGTATACTTAAATATTTGTCAAGAGTGTAGCTCTTATGTAAAATGTTCTTATCACACACAAAATACTAGAAATAACGATAAAGAGAGCAGAAAGAAACTTATGGAGGTGATAGGTTTATGGCATAGATTGTGGTGATGGTTTCATGAGTGTGTGTTTATCTCTAAACTCATGAAGTTGTATATATTAAATATGTACAGAAAGTTTTTTAAAGCTTGCATGAGAATGCAAATATAGAGTCTTGGACAGTGGTTTGATCTAGGTAGAAAAGCAAAGAAGAGAATCAGTTAAGATGTACATAGTTGCCTTTAACTGTGACTGCATCTTTTTTTTTTTTTTTTTTTTTTTTTGAGACGGAGTCTCACTCTGTCGCTCAGGCTGGAGTGCAGTGGCGTGATCTCGGCTCACTGCAACCTCCGCCTCCCGGGTTCACGCCATTCTCCTGCCTCAGCTTCCCGAGTAGCTGGGACTACAGGCGCCCGCCACCACACCAGGCTAATTTTTTTTTTTTTTTTTGTATTTTTAGTAGAGACGGGGTTTCACCATGTTCGCCAGGATGGTCTTGATCTCCTGACCTCATGATCCGCCCGCCTCGGCCTTCCAAAGTGCTGGGATTACAAGCGTGAGCTATCGCGCCCGGTCGCATCTTTATTTCTTAGAAGAGGGAAATGTAACACAAATTGGCAGGCTTTTTAGATCTGATAGAGCTGGGGGATGGTTACATACCAGTCCCCTCTATTTTATGGGGAGATTAGTGGGGATCTGCAGCCAAGCTGTCTGAGTCCAATCCAGTCCAGCTCAACCATTTCACCAGTGCATGACCCCTTGGGAGAATGATTTTACCTCTCCAAGTCTCAACTCCTTACCTATAAAATATGGCTAATAACAGTGCTACAATGGCTAAATGAGTTAGTGTTTGAAAGCTCTGAGAGACTACAGGAATAAATATAAGTGATGGTGAAATAAAAATAAACAATGCAGTGCACAGCTCAATTAGGTAGAGGACAGGAGAGCTGGGATGGGTGATGATAACCTTATTTCAATCTCATTTTTCATGACAAGAAAACTAAGGTTAGGGGAGTAGAATTAACTTTTATTACAAGGTAGAAACAGAGATATCACACTGGGCTCATAACAAAAGAACTATATACCTGGAAGGCTCCTTGGTGATACTACCCATAGGGACAGGAGGCAGAGAAACTCTAGCCAGAAAAGGGTGGGTCTCTGGTGAAGCTCTACCTTCAAGCTGAAAAGCCTGAAACAGCAGCCCAAAGTAAGAAATTCTATCCCTGCTTTTCCACTTGAATATTTCCTTTTCATAAAGTACCCATGGCCCCACCACGCCTCATCCTGTGCCTATAAAGACCCCAGATTCAGCCAGCAGAGAGGAGGAGCAGCTGCATGTCAGAGAGAAGCGGCTTGACTTCAGAGGGATGGCTTGATAGAGTAACTTCAGAGAATAATCTGGCCAGAGATGGCTAGACTTCAAGGGAAGATTACCTACCCTCTCATCCGTCCCCTTTTCAGCTCCCCTTCCCAATGAGAGCCACTTTCATCGGCAATCAAATCTCCTGCATTTACCATTCTTCAATTTGTTTGTGTGACTTCACTTTCTTGGATGCTGTACAAGAGCTCGAGAACCATGAGTGTGGATACAAAAAGCTGTCGCACTGGCCCTTTGCCCTCGCTGGCGGAGGGCAGCTGCCTCACACAAAAAGACAAAAGATTCACTGAGCTGTTAACATTTAAGCCATCCACAGAGGGCAGTGCTAAAAGGGCACTGTAACACATCCTCTGGGGCTTCAGGGGTCGCAGGCACCCCCGCCTGGATGCTGCCGCGGGGCCCACATGGAGTTCACCCCTGCTGGTGCAGATGCAGCCTGTCAGTTCCAACACTGATACACTCCAGTTCCTGCCTTGTTCGCTCATGAACTCTCTCCTGCGAGGAGTTGAGGGCAGCGGGCTAAGTAAATGAGGCACCCGTGTTGTGAGTCCCACGAAGGGGTCAGGGAAATATCCTGCTTCACTAGCATTTAATGCAGAAGTTGGCAAAACTTTTCCATAGAAAAACAGGCCTTGGGTAGGATTTGGTTCATGGACTCTCAGGCTGTAGTTGGCCAACGCCTTGTCTAGTGGTTCTCAAATATTCCACGCATCAGAATCACCTGGAGAGCTAAACACAGATTGGTGGGCCCCACTCCCAGATTTTCTGATTCTGTAGGGGTAGAGCCTGAGAATTTGCATTTCCAACAAGTTCCCAGAGGATGTCGATGCTGCTGGGCCAAGGACCACATGTGGGGGTGTCCACTGTTTTAATGTAACTTTCTCATTTTATACATGAATAGAATGAGGCCAAATTGGATCAATGAATAGAACTGATCCAATTTTGAAAGTGAGGTCAGACAGCAAGTAAAAGAATTTGGGTTTCACTCAAAATCTTGTTTATTTTAAAATAACATATAAAGTGACAATGGTATCCTGGGTGCTGTGCTAGACTCTGGGTATATAAAGATAAATGTGACATGGCCCTTACCTTCTAGAGGCTTGCTGTCTAGTGGAAGAAATGAGATAATAGATGATACAGTATGTAAGACTCCTGGGAGCATAGGAAACATTGGGACCCCAGATAATTACCTGGTTTCTTGAAGGAGGGGCCACCTGGAGTATCTTGAAGAATAAATAGTCATCGAACAGGAAAAATAGGCAGGTAAGGGGAGGAAATTCCAGGTAGGGGGAACAGATTGTGTAAGGCATAAGAGAAGCAACATGGCATTATGTTTCACAGTAGGAATTCTGGCTCTGCCACTTACTAGCTGCAAGCCTGGGTCAGTTATTTAACCTGTAAACCTCAGTATCTTCTTCCAAATGTAGGGATAATAAAAGAACTGACCACCTAGGGTTGATGTGTGAATTACATAAGATAATGAATGTATAGTGTTTTGGCCTAGTGCCTGAAACACAATTAGTCCTTAATAAATATGGGCAATTGTTATTAGTGTTGTTATCATAGCCAGTGATGTATCAGAGCATGATACATTCAGTCATTAATGAACTAGAGTATGAGGTGCAGGTGGAGCTACTGAGGCGGGCAAGGCCAGAAAATGAAGGACTCTAGTCCCTGCCTGACTCAGGGAGGGCAATGAGCAGAGAGTGGCAGAAGAGTGGCATGCTAAAGTCTACATTATAAGTGAAGGAGCAGAGAATGATTAAGACAAGTGATGTGGTAACCCAAGAATTGGGAAAAGATTTTGAAGAAAAGATGATGATGTCAATTTTGGAAATCAGTGGGATATCGAAATGGAAATGTCTGGAACTCAAAAGAAAGATCTTGGCTACCCAAATTCGAAATCCCCGGGTTGGCAGTTGAATAGATGGAAGTGAAATATCACCCTGCAATACTATGTAGGGAGAAGAGAGTTCACACCAATGCTTAAAAAGTCAGCATTGAGAAGTAGAAAAGAAGAATCATGAGACATCATCCAAGTAGCTAAGAGAGAATAATTTTAAGAAGGAGTTGCCGTCAACAATATAGAATACTCCAGTGATCAAGCAAGATAAAGATCAGTGAGTAACACCTAGATTTAGAACCAGCAGAGGCAATTTAGACCTCTGCTTTATACTGGGTGGAATGCATTGTGTACATTTCATAAAGAAATAAACACTTGCATGTAAGAAGGTAAAAGGGGATAAGCAGAAATTAAGTCAAAGCGCAATTTTTCTCCCCATAATGAACAAAGTACCCTCCTCCTAAAAACCTCAAGAAGAATAAAAATCTGAAAGCTTTACTCTCACCCTCTCCCCAAGGACATTCCAAGCTCTCTGTGATCGCCAGACAACACTAGCCCAGCCTCACCTACCTCCTTAGACATTTTTATGAAGATTGTCTTAACCATGCAGAGTCTGTATTTTTCCAATACACACCATGACTCCTCTGTGCCTTTGGTCATCCTGCTCCTTCAGTGAAGAATTCCCTTAACTTTTCCTAAAATGAGGAAATAATTCTCTCATACCTTAAAGCTTGATTCTTGCTCCATACCAGACCCTCGTTATCTTGCCCACCTACTACTATCCTCTGGCCCAACACTCTTTATAGCATTTTTTTTCCACAACCCATGCTTCTTTTATTTACCTCCTCAGTGCCTCAAGGTGAAAAACGACTCCCTCTCTGTTGGTCTGTATTCTATCTAATTGTTCTATTGTATCCAAGTGCCTGATATACAGAAGGCACTCAATAAGCAGTATTGAAAGGATGGAGGAAATAGGTGCCATGCTTAAAATGCATTTCTAAATAATTCAGGACAAGCAAAAGAAAAGTAATCAAGAAGTTATTCACATAAACTAACAACTGAGTGGGATACAGAGAACTGAAGTTTAGAGAGAGGATGTGGGAGTGGGGATGGCTTACAAAGAAGAGGAAAGTAACCAGGTACCTACTAGGCACACTTATCACAAGTAATTTCATCATCACATAAACTTTAAAATAGTGTTATTATTCCCATTTCAAGAATGAGTGCACAGAAGCTTGGAGAGGGTACCGATTTGTTGCCCAAATTGAGCAGCTTGTGTCAGTACACAATTGAATATGATTCTTATAATACTTCAGTATTCTGATACCATGTTGCTTTTAGGAATTAGAATACACAAGATTGAACTGAATTAAACATTAAAACAAGATGCAAATAGAGACTTGGCATCCATTAACTGATCTAGTAAATGGCATCTGTACTGCTGAGGCAAGAAGAGATACACGTATAAAAAACGGATTTATAAAGGAGAGAAATCAGATCTGTCCCATCTGCTTGCCTCATACAATTGTGATGAGAAGCAAGTAAGACAATATATTTTGCAGGCATTGTGCAAAACTGGAACAACTCTATGTATCTAAGAGACAATAAATTGTAGGACTCTTGACTTCCTCCCTGCTCTACACTCTTCAAACATTTCTCTTGCCAATTTTTTGCTTATCCTTTCCTTTTTGCCTTAGCATCAAAATATGATTGCAAGTAAGACTTGGTGTTTCTCTGAGTCCTGTTTTGAATTAATTTAATAACATGGTATATTTCAAGAAATATTTCAATAGTGTCATAGAAATTTTGACTGGGGGTCAGAAGGCCTTTTCCGTCACAAACCAACTATGTGGCCACGTGGAAATAATTTTATTTGTCTTCGCCTCTTTCTTTACCTGTAAAGTGAGAGAATGGAATTAAATCATTTCTAAAATTTTCCCAACTCATGTATTTTATAATTATTTACTCTTCTGAAATTCCTGTGATAAGGGAAATGTAGATTAATTCTCCCCCATCCTGACAATTTGGTTCTTAGGAATCTGAGAGTGTCTTTATTTTCTTATTCTTGATATGATTCCAAGAAAGTAAATACATACTAGACAAATTTCTCTATGAGTATTATTATTATAGCACTGAAATCCAGGATGAGTAACTTTTTCCTCTAAATATTGGATTAAGTTCCTATTCTCACTGTTGACAGCGATTAAAAACATACTTCCATTCCACACAGCACCTTTTGTCAGCTGGAAGCTGACAGAAAATTTCAGGGGAGAAGTGATCATCTTAAACAGTAGGCCCTGGCTTTAATTCAGGGAATGAAAGTTACATTGATTTTTTTTAAAGTGATCTGAAACCAGCACGAATCTCTATCCAAAGCCCAGACAGATGGATGAACCAATGGGCTCCCTGTGATCATCTCTACTACCCATATATCAATTGGGTAGAAAATAAATATGTTTTAAATTACATTCAGTTCCAGACAGACCTAGAAATTAAATCTCTACACATTTGAAAAAAGTTAATACCACCTTAAGCTGCATTAATAGAAATCTAATTTCCTTGTCATGGGAAGTAATTGACTCATTCACTCTATATTTAAGTTAGAGTATTCATTTCTTGTAATCATCTGCTAAGTGTAAAAGTAACACATCAGAGTTTGTCCAAAGAATAATGGGTAGCACAGTAAGAGGGTCTGAAAGTCATGTTCTCTATAAGATGACAGAGGATTGTAATTCAGATAAAAGACGATTTAAGAGAGACCTCATAATGGTCGTCAATTATTCATGTTGAACACAATACATTCTATGTTATTCAGGAGGACATGGCAGATAAACAGGAGGAAGAGATATTTGATTAAATGGTACAGAGAAGATTCCAAAGGATCAAGCAATCCTGCGTTAGAACAGGTCCTCTCAGAAGCTGACACTGACTAGACACACAATGTGTGTAAGGAGAGGTCAAATGGCTATTAGTTGGAGATGATATAGCTAGGAAGTAACAAAGATTCTTTATAGAATTAAGATCCCTTTTTTTCTTCCTCTTTTGTTTTTGGAGTCATTCTCAAGTCACCTTCAAAATCAATAACAGAAAAACCACCATCTCCCCTGGAAGAAAGACATGAGCTTTCATCTTCATCGGTAAACATGGAACTCTGATATCAGGTATCTGTTCTACTTATGAGTGCTCATGTTTGTTTTCCACTAGTGGTATCATTTTTATTACAGGTACTGGGGGCCCTCATATCCTTTTCTATGATAGTAATTTGCTTCCTGTTTTTCCTTGAAAGGTTTCTCTGCATTCTAGAGATGTTGAATGTAGGTCTTCAAATAGAGAATGATTAAAGAAACTTTCATTTCAGACCACCATGGAATGACAGGAATGAGATTACCCTCATGCCTTAAACAATTAGATAATTAGTATAGATACATAAAAAGTGGTTTTCAGACATTAGACAGCTGGCTCTGCAGGACAATGATCCCTGAAAGAAGAGAAACAAACAAGATGGTCCTTATAAATGGCCCAGAGCATCATCTGAAAAATATGTTTCCAGGTCAAAGCACAGAGAGGGAGAACCCAAACCAAATCCAGTAGCCTCACCGAGTGGAGGGAACAGAGTTCAGAGTTTGGAGAGACCAAGGCAGCTAGAAATCATGGTGCATGTTACTGAAGAGGAAGGAACTATACCAAGATGGACTGCCAGAAATGTGCAGATGGGGCAGATGGGTCTTTTTGAGTCTTTGGCTGAGGATGAATGTTAGCATGCTTGAGAGAAGACTACCCAAAGCCTGGGGAGAAAACTGAAAAGATGTAATCACAACAATTTCTGAAGGTAATAAAGGGCTGGGAAGAGTTTGTATTCCCAACAGGTAAAGAGGAAATACACAGGTAAATAATACACATAGCATCAGGTAGAACCCATTAAAGGGCATGGTCTTGGTAGAGGGGCTAAATTAGCCTTAGAATGATTTCTGGAACTACCCTAATGAAGCAAAGCTTCCAAGGCTACAAGAGATTCCAAGTAACTTAACTGCATACTGGAAGAAAATCCAACACTAGAAAAGGAATATGACAAAATCCAGCAACCCAAAAAGTAAAATTCGCAATATCTACCATCAATTCAAAATGGCAAGTCATACAAAGAAGCAAGAAAAGATAACCTATGCCCAGGAGAAAAATCAGTCAATGGAAACAAAAGCAGAAATAACACAAATGATGCAATTAGCAAAGAGAAACATTGAGATGGCTATTATCATGATTTTCCACATGTTCAGGAAGTAGACAAAAGTATGAGCATGATGAGAAGATAAATGGAAGCTTTTTACTCCCCAGCTTTATTAAGGTATAATTGACAAATAAAAATTGTATACATTTAAGGCACACAGCATGATGATTTGATACATGTGTACATTGTGAAATAATTACCACAATCAAATTACATGCATTATCTCATGTAATTACCCTTTGTGTGAATGTGTGGTGAGAACACTTAAGATCTACTCCTTTTGTGAATTAAAGTATATAATATGATATTAAATACAGTCACCACGCTGTAGATTAGATACTCAGTACTTACTCATCTTATAATGAAAGTCTGTACTCTTTGAAGAACATCTCCCCATTTTCGCTGTATTCTGCTCTTTCCCCTTCTCCAGGCTCTGACAATCACCATATTACCCTCTGCTTCTATGAGTTCCAATTTTTTTTTTATTTCACATATAAGTGAGATCATATAGTACTTGTCTTTCTATGCCTGGCTCATTTCATCTTATGTAATGTCCTCCAGGTTCATTCATGTCATGGCAAGTGACAGGATTTTCTTTTTTACATCTGAATAATATTCCTGTGTGTGTGTGTGTATGAGAAAATCACATTTTCTTTATCCATTCATCCATCGATGGACACTTAGCTTGTTTCCATCTCTTGGCTATAATGAATAGTGCTCCAATGAACATGACACTGCAGGCATCTTAGAGATACTGATGTCATTTCCTTTGGGTATATACCCAGAAATGAGACAGCAGGATCATGTAGTAGTTCAATGTTAAAGTTTTTTGAGGAATCTCCATACTGTTTCCATACTGGCTGTACCAATTTACATTTCTATCAACAGTGTATAAGGGTTCACTTTTCTTTCATCTTCACCAACATTTGTTATCTCTTGTCTTTTTCATAATAGCCATCCTAAAAGGTATGAAGTGATGTCTTGTTGTGGTTTTAATTTGCATTTATTTTATGATTAATGATGTTAAATGCCTTTTCATGTACCTGTTAGTCAACTGTATGTCTTTAAAAAAAAAATTATCTAGATAATTTGCACAGTTTTAAATTAGGGTTTGTTTGTTTGTTTGGTTTGGTTGCTATTGAATTGTATAAGTTTCTTATATATTTTAGATATTAACTGTTTATCAGATGTATAATTTGCAAATATTTTCTCCCATTCTATAGTTTGCCTTTTCATCTTGATGTTTTTCTTTGTTGTTCAGAAGCTTTTTTTTTTTTTTTTTTTTCTTTTTTTGAGATGGAGTCTCGCTCTGTTGCCCAGGCTGGAGTGCAGTGGCACAATCTTGGCTCATTGCAAGCTCCGCCTCCCGGGTTCACACTGTTCTCCTGCCTCAGCCTCCCAAGTAGCTGGGACTACAGGCGCCTGCCACCATGCCCGGATAATTTTTTGTATTTTTAGTAGAGACGGGTTTTCACCACGTTAGCCAGGACGGTCTCGATCTCCTGACCTCATGATCTGCCCACCTCGGCCTCCCAAAGTGCTGGGATTATAGGCGTGAGCCACTGCGCCTAGCCACTTTTTAGTTTTATGTAGTCCAACTTCTTTATTTTTGTTTGTGTTGCCTGTGCTTTTGGTGTCATATCAAAAAAGTCATTGGCAAGACCAATATCAAGGAGCTTTCCCTCTACGTTTACTTCTAGGAGTATTAGTTTCAAATGTTACATTTAAGTCTTAATCCATTTCAAGGTTTTTGTATGTGTATGATGTAAAACAGGGTCTAATTTCATTATTTTGCATGTGAATATCTATTTTTCCCAACACCATTTATTAAAGAAACTATCTTTTTCCTGTTGTGTATTCTTGACATCCTTATCAAAGATGAGTTGAGTGATGCAAACAGGTTTATTTCTGACCTCTTAGTCTGTTCTATTGGTCTGTTTGTCTGTTTTTATTCTAGTACTATACTGTTTTGATTACCAGAGCTTTGCAATATAGTTTGAAATCAGAAAGTGTGATGCTTCCAGTTTTGTTATTGTAACTCAAGATTGCATTGGATATTCAGAGCTGTTTGTGGTTGCATGTGAAATCTAGGATGTTTTTTCTGTTTCTGTGAAAAAAAATCCACTGGAATTGTGTTGAATCTGTAGATAACTTTTCATAGCATAAACATTTTAACAATGTTAATCCTTCCAATTCATTAACAAAGAATATCATTCTATTTATTTATGTCTTCTTTTATCAGTATCTCATAGTTTGCACTGTATAGATCATTTATCTCCTTAAATTTATTCCTAAGTATTTTATGCTTTTTGGTGCTATTGTAAATTTGTTTGTTTTCTTAATCTCTTTTTTGCATATTTTGTTGCTAATGTACAGAAACAAAATTTTTTGCATGTTGATTTTATATACTGCAACTTTACTAAATTTATTGGTTCTAACAGGTTTTTTTGGTGGAGTTTTAACATTTCTATAAATAAGATCATGTCATCTGCAGAGAGAGACCATTTAACTTCTTCCTTTCTGATCTGACTCTTTTATTTCTTTTTCCTAATTGCTCTGGCTAGAACTTCCAGTACTATGTTGAATAAAAGTTGTGACAGTGGGCACTCCTATCTTGTTTCTGATCTTAGAGAAAGAGCTTTCAGCTTTTCACTGTTGTGTATAATGTTAGCAGTGGGCTTGTCATATGTGGCCTTTATTGTGTTGAGGTACATTTCTTTTATACCTAATTTGTAGAGAATTTCTACTATGAAAAGATGTTGATTTTGTCGAATGCTTTTCCCCCATCTGTTGAGATAATCATATGTTTTTCATAATCCATTTTGTTATGTGGTACATCATGTTTACTGACTTCTGTATGTTCAACCATCCTTGCTTTCCAGTGATAAACCCTACTTGATCAGGGTGTATGATTCTATTAATGTGCTGTTGAATTCAATTTGCTAGTATTTTGTTGAGGATTTTTGCATCTATGTTCAGCAGGGATATTGGCCTGTAATGTTCTGTTCTCCTAGTGCTCTTATCTGGCTTTGATATGAAAGTCATGTTCTCCTTGTAAAATTGGTTTGGAAGAATTCTGTCCTCTTCAACTTTATCAAAGTGTTTGACAAGGACCGGTATTAATTCGTCTTTAAATGTTTGGTAGAATTCCCCCATGATCCATCTGCTCCTGGGTTTGTCTTTGATAAGAGGTTTTTGATTACTGGTTTCATCTCTTTTCTCACTATTGGTCTGTTCAGATTTTCTGTTTCTTCATGGTTAGTCTTGATAGGTTGTATGTTTCTGGGAATTTATTTTTTATTTTTATTTAAGACAGAGCCTACCTCTGTTGCCCATGCTGGGGTACAGTGGCATGCTCATTGCTCACTGCAGTAGCTTCAACCTCCTAGGCTTCAAGCAATCTTCCCACCTCAGCTTCTCAAATACCTGGGACTATGGGTGCATGTCACCATACCTGACTAATTTTTGCATTTTTTGGAGAGATGGGGTTTTGTCATGTTTCCCAAGCTGGTCTCGAACTCCTGAGCTCAAGCCTTCCACCTCCCTCAGCCTCCCAAAGTGCTGCAATTACAGATGTGAGTCACTGCCCCCAGCCTGGGAATTTCTTTAGAGAAATGGAAGCTTTACAAAATATACAAAGGGAGCTTCTAGACATAAAAAATTTAAATATATGAAATGAAAAAAATACACTTCATGAGATTAGTAGCAGATTACATGCTACAGAAGAAAAGATTTTGAACTAGAAGAAACAGCAATAGAAACTATTAAACTTTAAGTGCAAAGATAAATAAAGAAGAAAATTGAACAGAATCTCAACCTGTGAAACATTATCAAGCAATCTAAGATATGTATAACTAGAATCCCAGAAGGAATCGAGGTTGGAAAGTGGGTGACGGTGACAACTGTGAAGAAATCATGGCCAAATCTTTCCAAATTTTATGAAGACCTACAAATTCAAGAAGCTCAATGAACCATAAACAATTGAACATAAATAAAACCATAATAAGATGCATCATAACTAAATAAATGAAAACCAGAACAAAGAAAAAATCTTAGAAGTGGGCAAACTAAAAAGTATATTATATACAGAGATACAAAGAATGCTAGCAAACTTACTTAAAACTATGCAAAACAAAACTAACTGATGCAATATCAAATACAGAAAACCAACTAACCAACCAACCTACTTAGATTTTGTTATCTAGTAAAAACACATGTTATAAATAAAGGTTAAATAAAGCCCATTTCAGGAAAAAAAATATTAAAAAATTCATTGGTGAGAGCTCTGCAATATTTCAAACAACTATTTAAGGAGGTACTAAAATCATATAGAAAATGATAGTTTTATAGATGGAAATTTGGATCTACACAAGGGAATAAACATAATAAAAGTTAAATATTTGGATAAATAAGATTTTTCTCATTTTTAATTTCTTCAAAAGATAACTTTTGATTTAAAGTGAAAATAACAATTGTAATACAGTTTATAACACGAGTAGGAATAAAATATATGACATTCATACCACAAAGCCAAGAGGAGGGCAATGGAAGTGTACTGTTGTAAGGTTTCCATATACTAATAAGAGAGCTTCAAAATACATAAAAAGAAATTGCTAGAACTGAAAGAAGAAATACGGAAATCCACAAGGATAGTTGGAGATTTCAGCACACCTTATTAAATAATTTACCTAACAATGAAAAAATCAGTTAATGTATGGAAGACTTGAAAAACACTTTCAACCAATGGAACCTAAATGACATTTATTTTAAAACTCCACCAAATAACAGCACTATATGTATTCATTTCAAGTGCACATGGCATGTTTTCCAATTCGATCATACTCTGAGACATAAAACAAGCCTTAAAAAGTTAAGACGTGTGACAATCACAACAGAAATGAACTAGGTATCAGTAATAGGAATATACCTAGGAAAATTTTAAGATATTTGGAACTTAACTAGTGTATTTTAAATAACGCATGAGTCAAAAATTACAGAGAAAGAAGAAAATAGTTTGAATTGAATAAAAATTAAATCATACATACTAAGATTTGTGGGATGTTGCTAATGTAGTACCTACAGGGAAATTTGTAGCACTAAATTCTTATATGAAAAAATAATGCATGCAAGGTTTTTAGCTTTCAGCTTAAAAACTAGAACAGAGAAAACTGAACCCAAAATAAAGAAAAAGATATAATAAAGCTTGGAGGAGAAATCAATGAAATGGAAAACAAAGAAAAAAGAAAATCGGTGACACCAACCAAGAACTGTTCTTTTGAGAAATTAATAAAATTGGTAAGCTTCTAGTTAAAAAAATTTTTTAAATAAGAAAATAATATATAAAAGGTACAAATTATCAATAGTACAAAGGGAAGGAAGGAATTTATCACTAAGATTCTACAGACACTAAAAGTATACTAAAGGGATATAATGAGTAATGTTATGCTAATAAATTTAACGACTTATATGAAAAGGACAAATTCCTTGAAAATACTTTCTACTACAGCTTATTGTAGAAGAAATAATCTGGATAGTCATATAACAATTCAAGAAATTGAAGTAGTAGTTATAAATCTTTATAGAAATTATCTAGGCCTAGATGGTTTCACTGATGCCTTCTACCAAATATTTAATCTTCTGGAAAATAGAAGATGATGGAACACTTCACAGTTCATTTCATGAGACCAGACACAGAATCCCCTTGATACTAAAACCAGACAAACACATTATATAGAAAAAAAACTTTTAGACCAATTTACCTCTTGAACACAAGTGCAAAAATCCTTAACAAAGTATTAGCAAATGGAATACAACAATATATGAAAGAATAATATATCATAGTCAAGTGCAGTTTATCCCAGAAATACAAGGTTGGCTCAACATTCACAAACAAATCATTAATTCACCACTTTAACAAACTAAAAATAAAAGACCACACAGCCATTTCCATAGATGCAGCAATTCCTCTCCTAGGTATTTAATCAAGAGAAATGAAAACATATGTTCATACATGGACTTTTCAGATGAATGCTGATACCAGTTTTATTCCAGATAGACAAAATCTAGAAACAGCTCAAATTGTTCATCAATATGTGATTGTGATGTATGTATAGAATAAATCACTATTCAGCAATATAAAGGAATGAACCGCGAATACAGTCAACAATATAACATGGATGAACCTTAAAAGCACCATGCTAAGGGAAAGAAATGCTGCAAAAGATTATATGCATATGTTTCTGTTAATATGAACCTCTAGGAAATGTAAAATTATATTGGTTTCCAGGGATGAAGGGGTCAGAGGAGTTCATCTACTACAGTGGGGCACAAGGGAACATTTTGGGATTATAAAAATATTACATATCCTGCTTTTACAGTACTGTATACACTTCTGAAAACTCATAAAATTGTAAATTTGAAATTAAAGAATTTTACTGTAAGTAAATCATATCTCAATAAAATAGATTTTTAAAAGACTACAAGGTTTTTGCAAGTCTTAAATTTTAGACTATAAACTCTCAACATCTCCCTTTTTCATAAGTCTTTTTAAATGAAAGACTTTAACAAAATTTTAACATAAAATTTTAACAAAATTTTCACATAAAATTCATGCAAATTATTTTTAAAGATAGAAAATGTAGAAATGTACAAAAAAGACAGTAACTATCATCCAGAGATAAATACTTATTTTTTGCAGCTTTCCTTCCAGAGTTTTTCTTATACAGTTATGAGAGAATATAAAAAATTTAATCATACTATATATGTGATTTAATATCTTGCTTTTATTACTAAAACTACAAAATTAAAACTTAATATATGTTTATTTTCCTGATATGAAAACCCAGAATATCTAGCCATAAGTATTGCAAAATAACTCTTTCCAACTTAAAAAATTCCAGTTAGAAAATATGTTTTATGGTGAAAAAATATTAGTAAAATAAAAGCCTGAAAAAGTTTCATTTGGTCTTATTTAGATGAAAACAAATGAATTTTCAAGACTTGCTTCTAATCTATACACCAATGGCTCCCTCCAATCTCCCACACCCACACACACACCCACACACACACCCACACACACACACACACACACGCACACAAAAACCAAACCTTTGTTTTTGGTTTTATTTATTTTGCTGAAGCATCAGAAAGGCAGTTTGCTGAGAGCCCAACTAGGGGAAAAAAAAGTCTTGTTTAGAGTTCACCCTGTCTGCAAAAGGCTTAACTTTGGAGTCAGTCACTTAACATTCTTGGTTTTAGTATATATTTCAGGAAAAGACGTAATAAATCACTCCAAGATACAAATGCCTCTGGGAAGCAGAAGCATTCCACTGGAAAGCAAGACAAAGGGGGCAGTGCTCTGCAGGTACTAATCAGATAGAAAGAAGCAGCTGAGAGCGATTTCTTGCATCTGTTTATCAAGTACATAAATACTTTAAGCACCTACTGTTAGCCAGGCACCGTGCAGGCAGTATAGCGGGTGGAAAGATACAAATTACTCGCCCTCTAGGACTTGACAATCTGTACACAAATTCCTATAATGTGATGTCTATTGTAAAGAGTACAAAGAAAGTTTAAGAATTCAGAATAGAATTTGATCACTTCCAGCTGAAAAACCAAGGAGTCATGAAACGAGGGACTCTAAAGCTGGCTTGTGTGGAACGAGTCAGATTCCAACAGGCAGGTATAGGAGCCCTCAGGGTGGGGTAGAGTAGGAAAATAATCTGAATATGCTGAGAGGCATGACAAAGCTGCTGAGCTGAGAATGCTGAGGACATACCCAGGGAAGAGTTAATTAGTCCAGGTTGACAGCAGTAGCTACATGCTGGGGGAATTGTGACTGATGAGCTTAGAAGTTGAGGCCAAATTGCAGATGGCTTTGGCTACCAGGAGAGAAGTGTAGACATTACCCTACAAGAAATGGGAGGTCACTGAAGGTTTTGATCAAGGATATAATAGGATGCTGTTGTGCTTCGATTAATTTTGTTGTAATGCCTAAAAAATAATTGGAGAAAATAAAAACAAGGTAGGAGTTTATCACAATATTCTGAAAGCCTGAAACCACAATGGTAGCAGAAGGCATACAATAAAATGACATATATACGAATTATTTTGTAGTTAAAAGCTATGAGTTTGAGCAATATTGACTTTAAGTGGCGGGAGTTAGGAAGAATCAAGATCCAGAAGGCTAACAGGAGCAGATGTACTTTCATTCCCATCTCACATATTCACCTATGATTGCGAGAATCTCACTGAATCCAGGTGTGACCACGGGATGCTCAGAATAGTATCGTGGCAGAGTACTCAATGTGAATTCTGCAGCTGGACTGCCTGGGTTTGAGTCCTGATTCTGCTACTTACTAGCTATGTGACCTTGAGTAAGTTACTAAACCTGCACATGCCTCCTCTCGTAAAATACGGCCAACAAACATAATAATTCCTTTATGTGAAAGTTATGAGAAATAAGTTAAAATTTGCAAAGTGCTTGGAATCATGCCTGGCACAAAGTAAGTGTTTTACAAGTGTTTGTTAAAACAAACAAAACCTCGCTATGTTCACACAGTCCTATATTAATGTGAGTTGCCATAGTGGGTGAAACTTTTGGCATCTCTGCCCATCTCCTAAAGTGTTGTATTTTCTTCATTCTTAATCTTTTGTTTGAAAGCTATATTTTCTCTTTAGTCAATTTCATTCACTCAGTGGATATAAATATCTTTTGTATGTTGGCAGGAGACAAATGTGTATGTCCCCTCAGACTTCTCTTGCCAACAAGATGCCTTCTTTTGAAAGTTTCACAAGTGCATCAAAATTAACATGACTAAAACAGAATACAGTTATGTACTACATATGGACGTTTCAGTCGATGGTGGACTGCATATACAACCATAATCCTATAAGATTATACTGGAATACCATATTTTTTACTGGACCTTTTCTATGTTTACATGTTTAGATACACAAATACTCACCATTATGCCACAATTGCATACAGTATTCAGGACAGCGATTTAATGTGTAGGTTTGTAACTTAGGAGCAACAGGCTATACCACATAGCCTAGGTGTACAGTAGGCAATGTTGCATAGGTTTGTGTAAGTACACTCTATGGTGTGTTCACATGACAATGAAATAGTCTAGCATATTTCTCAGAACATATCCCCAGTGGTAAGTGACACGTGACTATTTGACTCTCCCCACCCCAAACCTGAATTCAGACAACAGCACCATCATTCATGGAGGTGTTGAAAATCCAAACTTAAGATTCATCCTTCATTGCTTCCCCCACCCCCCCGGCATTCAATACATCAGTATGTTCTGGAGACATTATCTCCAAAACATTTCCACAGCACTTCTGTAATTGACATCTAATCAGTTTCTCCAGCTCCACGCTTGCCCTCTTCTAGTCGATTCTCCTCACAACGGCTAAACAGATTGGTCAATAATGTATATCATGCATGCCACTACACTGGTTAACACTCTTTAATCGCTCACTACTGAATAAAGACTTAAGCTTCAATATTCTCACATGGCCTACAAGGCCTCTTCTTCCTAGCTTCTCATTATCTTTTCATGTCCTTCATTTCCTTCCTTGGCTTTCTCTATCATCTACCAACATGCCAAGCTCTCTATCACTTCAAGGACTTCTGAGGTTTGTGCTCCACCTTGTTGCAACTTACTAACCTTGCTGGTTCACCGAACAAATTCTACTTAACCTTCAGGGCTCCCTTCAAATGGCATCTTCCCAGCAAGGCCCCCCAACTCTTATTTCCTTCATAGAATGTGCATACTTTGAAAATATGTATTTATTATAGGCTTGTTTGGTTGATATTTGCCTCATCTCCTAAATTATAAGCTGAGAGGACAAGACCATATTTGTTTTGTTCACTGCTATACACCCAAACCCTGTATAGTACCTGGGTTGAAATGTATGTTTTGACAAGAAAGAAAAGAAAAAAAAAGGGAAGGAAGGAAGGGAGGGAGGGAGGGAGGGAGGGAGGGAGGGAGGCAGAGAGGGAAAGGAAAGGAAGAAATGAGGGAAGGATGAAGAGAGAGAAGAAAAGAAGGAAAGAAACAAGGCACACAAACCCTGGAAGACAACCTAGGCAATACCATTCAGGACCGACATGGGCAAAGATTTCATGATGAAGACACCAAAAGCAATTGTATCAAAAGCAAAAATTGACAAATGGGTTCTAATTAAAGAACTTCTGCTCTTTGCAGATGCTGCCCCCCTTCCACTTGCACTATGAGTAGAAACAGCCTGAGGCCCTCATCAGATGCAGATGCTGGTGCCATTCTTCTTGTACGCCAACCTGTAAAATTGTGAACCAAATGATCTCTTTATCTCAAAATTATTTATGAATTAGCCAGCCTCAGGTATTTGTTTATGGCAACACAAATGGAATAAGACAGCCTCCAAGATTCCTACCTCCTAGTGTACACACCCTCTAGTATGAGTGGGATTTGTGAGTATAATGGGATTTCACTTCCTTGATTAGATTGTCGTTTCTGGCAAAGATGAAGGGATTTTGCAGATGTGAATAACGTTCTTAATCAGTTGACTTTGAGTTAATAAAAAGGCATGTTGTACTGAGTAGGCTTGACCTTTAAAAGAGAGTCCAGGCCTTCTCAGGATGCGGAGATTCAAAACTTCTGCAGAGCAAAATAAACTATCAACAGAGTAACCAGACAACCTACAGAATGGGAGAAAAATTTTGCAAACTATACATCTGACAAAGGTCTAATATCCAGCATCTATAGATAACTTAAACAAATTCACAAGAAAAAAACAACTCCATCAAGAAGTGGGCAAAGGACATGAACACACATTTTCGACAGAAGACATACCTATGGCCAACAAGCCTATAAAAAATAGCTCAACATCATTGATCATTAAAGAAATGCAAATCAAAACCACAGTGATACCATCTCACACCAATCAAAATGGCTATTATGAAAAAGTCAAAATATAACAGATGCTGATGAGGTTGTGGAGCGCCTATACACTGTTGGTGGGAGTGTAAATTAGTTCTACCATTATGGAAGACAGTGTGGCAATTCCACAAAGATCTAAAGAGAGAAATACCATTTAACTCAGTAGCCCCATTACTGAGCATATATCCAAAAGGATATAAATCATTCTACTATAAAGACACATGCATACATATGTTCACTGTAGAACTATTCATGATAGCAAAGACATGGAATCAACCTAAATGCCCATCAGTGATAGACTGGATGAAGAAAATGTGGTACATATACACCATGGAATATTATGCAGCCATAAAAAAGAACAAGATCATGTACTTTGCAAGGACATAAAGGGAGCTACTGGCCATTATCCTTAGCAAACTAACACAGGATCAGAAAATCACATACTTCATATTCTCACTTATAAGTGGGAGCTAAATGATGAAAACACAGGGACACATAGAGGGTAACGATACATACCAGGGCCTTTCAGAGAGTGGAGGGTGGGAGAAGGGAGAGGATCAGAAAAAATAACTAATGGGTACTAGGCTTAATACATGGATGATGAAATAATCTGAACAACAACCCCCCATGACACAAGTTTACCTGTGTAACAAACAAACCTGCATTTGTACCCCTGAACTTAAAGGCTTTTTCTTTTCTTTTTTTTTTTTTTTTTAAAGACAGGCATTCACCAACCCTGACTAGTAGCCATTGACTTGCTTCTCAGATCTGGCAAGGCATTGAAACAATGGAGTTAAGAAGGATAAACCAGTTTGGTATGAAAAGAGGACTCACTAAGTTTTGGCTCATTATCATTCAAGGCACACATATTTACTCTCTCCTCCATGCATGCTCCCCACATGTAATTACAGAAAAGATATTAGAAAAGAAATGAATACATAACAACTTCAATAAACATGAACAAGTGGTACTTGTAGGACCAGGAATTTTGAGGAGTTTTCAGAAGATATCAAGTGGATAGGATCAGATTTAATAAAATAATAAATAAATAAATAACTAGGACTGAGAATAAACTCCTTGCAGTATAATAGCTTTTCTTCCTAACTTCTCACTGGCTCCTTAGATAAAGGTTAAACCTGCTGACAAAAGTACTGGGAGCAGAAGCAGCTTACATAGGGCAATAACTAGAGTACAACCTATGAAAGCCTTGGCTGCTTTTCTTTCTCCTCGTTTGCATATTAATGCTAAGACTGGATATGGCATTTGCTCCCATATTGAAACCATGTAAAGGGCCTTCCAGTAAAGCAATACAGCGTGTGTGAGTATGTGTGTGTGTGAGAGACAGAGAGAGAGAGTGAGTATGAGTGATGTGTGTGTGTGGTGGCTTCCTACTGTGTGCCTGGGGCCAGAGAGAAGCAGACCAAACCAAGGTAACTTCAGAATCATACAGCTGACACAGAAATGAAAAAATAAGGACAATTCTTTAGAGGACTAAAATGCAACCATACATATCACTTCCTAATGTTTTCCTTACTTTAGAAATAGATTTCACAACTTGTCTCTTTATCCTCTGCTCCTGTATCTTGAAGGAAGATAGTGCAACCAGCATTGTCTCCTTTTTTCTCATTAAAAGTAGGGGTCTATCATAGGCACAGGTATAACTGCAGAGGAAATCATACCAGCTTCCAATACCAACTGAGCTCTTTGTTTAAAGCAGGAACAAACAGATAAACATAACCAGACATCTGACGGAAATCAACAGCATGAGAAAGAACCACCAAGATTAACAAAGAGAGGTAACATAAAAAATGAAAGAAAACTTTTAAAAAGTTCAATCAATATACTTGCAAGAATTTAGCAAACTAATATGTCTATAAAATAAGAAAATACTCATAAACAAATAGAAAAATAAAAAGTTTTTGGAAATTAAGATATAATTGTCAAAATTGAAGATGGTAATAGAAGTCCTGTACAAAAGAATGGACATTGTTGAAAGCCAAAGAAGAAATATGGAAGATAAAGAAAGGAAATCTAAAAATTAATATTAAAAGGCAGATAGAAATTGAGTGCAAAGAAATGATATGGAAATTATAAATGGAAAGAAAAAAAAGGCATAAAAACCCATGTGTCACAAAACCTACCCAGAATGAGAGAGTAAGGGTAACAGATGGGAGAAGATAATCAAAGAAATAATAGAAGAAAATTTTTCTAAGAAGTGACTTGAATATTCATTTAGTCGGTAAGATTTAGTGAGCTCTTACTTTTTGCCAGGCATTGTTCTTAGCATTTATAGATCAGGAAACAAAACAGGAAAAAAAATCTCTGCCTTGCACAAATAATTAACAAACATACACACTTAGATATATCGCAGTGACATTTTTGAACTTCAAGAATAAAGATGATATCATAAAAGCCAGTAAGGCCTGGTCTGGTAGGGAACATTTATCTACAAAAGCATCAGGCTTATCTGGGACTCTTCAAGCTGGCAATAGAGTAACACCTAGGAATATCTTAAGGAAGGAAGGTAATTTTGACACTAGAATTTTATTACCAGATGAACTGTCAATAAAGTGTGAGGGTGAAGAAAAACCTTTTATTGGACACCTGAGGACCCAGAAAATTCATCACTCATATACCCTTCCTGTGAAAATCAAAGCAAAGCAAAACTGAAATATAGAGTTTCCAAAACTATAAAGTGAATTTAAATGTATATCACAATATATGAAAAAGAATAGAAATAATCTAGGCAGTAAAACAAATTTAGTGTGATATCTGAGAAACAAGGTTAGAAAGCTATCATTAGAACAACATGTTGGAGGCTCCAATAATGTCTTCAAGAAAAAGTAGTTGTCATAACACCAAATGCATGATTAAAAATCAAGAGTGTAAATGCATTGTGAAACTGATATATTATTGTGTGATATATTATAAAAAGTTTTATAATAATATATTACTGATACAGTTTCAGACTGATGAGATGAAAGGTTGTTATCTCCTGATTACCCATAAAAAGGTAATATTTTCCTAGTAAAAATAAATGCAAGAATGGCATGGTCTGAATATAAAACTCTTTAAAATGAGACATAATTCTGGGCAACTGATATAGTGTCAGAAAGATCCTTCAGGGGGAAGCCACCATATCTCCAAGAATAAGGCAGATAGCCTCAAATAAAGCATAATAGCATTTATAATTGATATTAGCTACACCCTGTGAAGTTCAGGTGCTCACATGGGGAGGTAAAGCTGACCAAATTCTTGGAATATGAGGAGGTAACTGGGAAGTGACTGGAACTAGGGTGGGAGATTTTGTAGTAGTTCACATAAAGCAGGTGACCACTGATGGAAGCTGTGAGAAGAGGAGATGGCAGATGAAGAGGCTCTGGAAATCTACCTTTTAGGAGGTGACATGAGGAAGAGCAGGCACAGCCGGCTGCAAAGGAGCCCTCAAACCTAGAAATGTGCACTCCTCCAGAAAGGAATAGGAGGTGTCCAAAATGAGAGTGATTGGTGGTTGGTGATTGGAAAGGAGGCAAGGGCACTTGGCAGGAACTGACGACCCAATTCCGTTCAGTGAGGGAAGAAGGCAGCTTGCAGGGCAATTTGGAGTTGGAATGCAAAAATCATCAGTCACCATGGAGTCTATTCATAAGAAGTCATGAAGTGGGTTGGTGGGGAGAAAGAAGCCCCCTAACCTCAGCCATGATCATCAAAACGGGTCCTTCAACTGAAACTGGGCTGGGAAAGAGGAGCTGGCTTGCTTGTGTTGTGAAATTTTCAAAGTAAGAGCATCCCATGTTGGATACTTGCTGCATAAAAGCTTTTGCTATATAGTTTGTCTTTTTTAAGACTGTTATAGAAACTACATTTTGTAAGTATCCACAGGCATATCACTGTCATGCTTTTGCAGTTATAAGAAGTAGAATTCCTGGTTGGGGGTTATAGTCTTGCTGTCTTTGATTTTCTTCTACCTGACAAAAAGGAATAACCTGAGGTGAAAGTATCCTGCTGTGTATTCTGTAAACAATCCCATTATCATACAACAACACAATGAGTACTACTTACCCTTACAAAGTATCAACAGATAACCAAGCTGCTCTTCAATAAAGCTGTACCTGATTTTAAGTAGAAATAAAAGCTCCAAATAGTCACACAAAATGACATAGTTGATGTAATTCCAGTTCTGTTCTTTGTGTTTACAATCACAGGGCTATTGTTCATTTTATATGAACTGCTGAAATTCAGGAGTATGTAGTACAACAGGGATTGGAGACACGACTTGTCCTACAGTGGCTCCACCAATCTGGAACCCTTTGGAATGTTCTCTTGGAACAAAAGTCATGTAGCTGAATGCCTCTGTGTTGGAGGCTAACTGAATAATGAGTTTCCCCAATCAAATTCTATGTAAAATACAGCGCTTAGTAAAGAAACGGTAACAAAAACGTTCAATTGACCCTTGAACAACACGGGGTGTGAAATACATAGATTACAATAATACACAGATTATTTTCAATAAGTTACACCGAGGGTGCCTGCCTCTCCTGCTTCCCCATCTATCTACCTCCTCCACCTCTGCCACCACTGAAACAGCATAACCAACCCTTCCTCTTTTCCCTCCCCCTCAGCCTACTCAACATGAAGACAAGGATGAAGATCTTTATGATGATCCACTTCCACATAACGAATAGTAAATGTATTTTCTTTTCCTTATGACTTTCTTAATAACATTTTATTTTCTCTAGCTTTCTTTATTGTAAGACTATAGTATATAATACATATAATGTATAAAATATGTGTTGATGAACTATTTGTTATCAGTAAGGCTTCTGGTCAACCATAGGCTCTTAGTAGTTGAGTTTTGGGGGAATCAAAGTTATACATGGATTTTTGGCGGCATGGGAGTCAGCATCCCTAATCCCCACATTGCTCAAGGGTAAATTGTATTGCTAAAATTCAACAGTAACTGGCCGGGCACGGTGGCTCATGCCTGTAATCCCAGCACTTTGGGAGGCCGAGGCGGGCAGATCACGAGGTTAGGAGATCGAGACCATCCTGGTTAACACGGTGAAACTCCGTCTCTATTAAAAATACAAAAAATTAGCCGGGCATAGTGGTGGGCGCCTGTAGCCCCAGCTACTTGGGAAGCTGAGGCAAGAGAATGGCGTGAACCCAGAAGGCAGAGCTTGCGGTGAGCCGAGATCGTGCCACTGTGCTCCAGCCTGGGTGACAGAGCAAGACCCCGTCTCAAAAAAAAAAAAAAATCAGTAACTACAGCAATTGTTTAAAACTTAGACCAACAAAAGGTTTTTCGAAGTACAGTGTTTTATCATTGGCATTTTTACAATTTCCAGCACCTGGGGATAATAAAAAGCAGGTCAAACTTTCGGTGGGTTTCATTATTATTATTAAATGTCTCTCCAGACAGTGCATGCTGTTACTGCCTGCACCCAGCATGGAAGACTCCCTATGTTCCTTCCTTCGTGCACTTCTGACTGTGTAGGTCCTGAATTTCCAAAGTGCTTCTCAAGAGGTTGATTAGCTGGAACCACTTGTGTTGATTGGCCAGAAATTTCCTGGTGTGACCAGGAAAGCCATGAACCTCTGAGAAGGATTGGTACAAAAGCCTACCCAACAGGAGTACTTCATATTGGATGGTTGCAACATGACCCAAACCCTCTCAGTGCTGAAATATATATGCAGGTTTATATATACTTACACGAGGTGGTGTCTGTAAGTACAATACACTGTCATTGGCACATACTGAAAAGCCTTACACGTGCCTCCCTGGATCAGAAGGATGTGTTAGGAACTCAGTAGTGGCACAACTGATCAGGTTGCTTTTATGCAACTTTAAATAGCCTAAAGCAAAATTATAATAATAAAAATAGTAATGTCTTTGTATACTTTCATAGTCTATGATGCAGGACTAGCTCTAATATAAAATTTTATTTTTACAAAAATGTTTGAGACACAGGTCTTACTGTATTTTACAAATGGGTAAACTGAGGCTCTGAGACATTAGGTGATTTTCAAACATTACTGTTTATCAAATGGTTGGAACACAATGGAGTGGGATCCAAAGCATGACCTTCTGGGTCCAGTGGGCTTTCCACCATGCAGCTCTGATGTGTGGTAATAATAGGGACTTTCACAGATGAAATGATAAATAGGACTGCTTACTGCTTACATAAAGTTTTCAATCTGTTATTTCGTAGTAGTTCAGATTTCACTATGTTTAAGCCACCAGCAATGATCTTTTCTATCTTGCATACCTGGCAGATGACTATTCATCTTTTAAGTCCTATGTCAAGAGAAGCCTTCATCTGCAAAGCCTTTTCTGACCCCACAGGTGGGGTTAGTTGTTTTCTGTTTTCTGCAGCCAATCCACATGTGTGGATCCCACCACTCATGTCTCACATGCTTTATTAGGCTAAACTGTAACTCTTAATTTGCATGTCTGTCTCTAAACTCAACTGTGAGCTCCTAAGATCAGGAGTTATCATTTATTCTTATTTGTATCCCTAGTGTCTGGTAGAGTGTCTGGCACATCAGGCTCTGAGTAAATTTTACACACTATGCATCCCAATTTCTGGGGAAAAAAAGTATTTCTAATTGAGGGTGAGTCAGTGTAACATCACCCTCTCATACTGAGAGAATATATCCATTAAATTCTGCTTGCTTCCTCCTGAAGATGAAAAATCAGAAATCTAGAGAGAGATGTGCATCACTGCCTCCACTTACAAACACTGATATTGAGAACATAATAAAATTATCCTGTGAATGAAATCAATATTCTATTCCTTAAGGCTGCTAACTATAACTTCCAAATCAATCTTAGCAAGCTCACAAAAAATATCAGAGCTGGAATGGTTATTTGAAAACCACACAGCTCAATACCCCGATTCTATATGAGGAAAACAAGGTCCTGATATACTAAGTGACTCACCTAAGATCTCATGTTCGGTCAGTGGAAGACACAATCCACTGAGCATTTTCCAAAACCCGTTGCTGCATCTATTATCCAAAGGAGGAAGACAGTTGACAACAAAAACGAAGTCTGGGGGACAAAATACTGGTGTGCTCACCCACACACTTCCTGCCCAAGAAAATTCAATGGCTGAAATATGACTACCTTCAATGGAAAGAGTTATTCAGTATGCCACAGGGCTTGTTAAAATGCAAGTTTTATTCTTAAGATAACTTGAAACAAAATTCTACTCTCAAACACAAAGGTTTATATACACTTTTGTAGCAAAACAATTGATGTCCTAAAGTAAAACATCAGGAGGGGCTTTGGAGTACAGTCCAATTTGAGAAGTACTACCTGTTAATACAGGTGATCTGGTTCTAGGTCCAACTCCATCATTCATTTGTTCTACAACTAAAGATCAATCTCTAGCCTTGTTGAATCTTCCACATTTACTGATTGGTGACAGAAATACGTGTCTTTTTTTTTTTTTTTATAAGTTGTCACAAATGAGACAAACACATGTTGATATCACGTACCCTCTGATAGGATGTAATGCAAATGGAACTCTATCTCCAGGAAACTTTTCCCCAAAACTCACAATCCCAGATTAATCAAAGCATCAAACACACGGAAATTCAGGAATTTTATACAAAGTAGCTCACCAGTATTTCTCAAAACTGCCAGCCATAAAAAATCAAAAGATTAAGAAACGTTCACAGCCCAGAGGAGACTAAAGAGACATGAAGGCTAAATGTAATGTGGTATCCTAAATTGGATTATGCAACAGCAACAGGACCTTAGTGGAAAAACTTGGATATTTTAAAAAATCTGTAGTTTAGTTTAACAGTAATGTATCCAGGTTGGTTTCTTAGTTTTGACAAATGTATATGCTAATGTAAGACATTTAAATTAGGGACCTTGGATAAAGAGTATATGGAAGCTCCCTGTATAACTTTTCTGTAAATCTAAAGTCATTCCAAAATAAAAAATTTATTTTGAAAGATGACACCTGGAAAGGCTTTCTAAAATGTAATAAATAATATCCAAATGCTAAATCATGTCTAGAGAGAAGATAGATTTGTGTTGAGTTTTCAGTGGATTAATCTGATATATAGCCTTTTATTTTATTTTTGCCTCTAGTTCATTTTTTTCTAGAATATAAGCAGAACAGTACTATTGTCTATCCAAGAAGAGGTATCATTTGTTACTCATATTTATACATATTTGTAGTGGAAAGAGCACTGGATTCGAAATGTGCTTATTTACAAACCTGCTTCCATGTTGATCTGCATTGGAAATTTAGACAATAACTTTACTCAACTTGTTTTCTCATCTGGAAAAAGGGGAGTATGAGTGCAAATTTTGTAAGGGCTGAATGAAGTAACATGAGTGAGGAAGCATTGACAACTACAAAATCGAATGTTCATGTGATAGGTTATTGTGCTTCCATTAGCTTTGGAGACAATGTGAGTATGAAAAAAAGAATAAGAGTCTTCCCTAAATGTCCATATTCTAGTCCTCCAAACCTGTGAATGTGTTACTTTATATGGCAAAATATACTTTGCAGATATGATTATGTCAAGGATCGTGTGATGGGGAGAGCATCCTAGATTATCCAGGTGGGCCAAATGCAATCACATTCTGAAAAGTGGGAGGCAGAAGGGTCAGAGATAGAGAAAGATGTGTGATAACAGAAGCATGGGCTGGAGCCATGCAAGGAAGGGACCCTGAACTAAGTAATGCAGGTGGCTTCTAGAAGGTGGAAAAGGCAAGGGATTGATTTCTCCTCAGAGCCTCCATAAGGCAGGCTGCCCTACTGACACCTTGATTTTAGTGTGTCCAACTTTAAAATGGTAAGATAATAATTCTGTTGTTTCTAGCTACTAACTTTAGGGTAAATTGTTATAAGAGCGATATGGTTAGCCTTTGTGTCTCCACCCAAATCTCATCTTAAATTGTAATTCCCAGGTGTTGAGAGACGTAGAGGGAGGTGATTGGATCATGGGGGCAGTTTCCCCACATGTTGTTCTCATGATAGTGAGTTCTCATGAGATCTGATGGTTTTATAAGTGTTCGATGGTTCCTCCCTTGCTGGCTTCTTCTCTCTCCTGCCTTGGGTCTTTGCTTCCCTTTCACCTTCTGCCATGATTGTGAGTTTCTTGAGGCTCCCCCAGGCATGTGGAACTGAGTCCATTAAACCACCTTTGTTTATAAATTGCCCAGTCTTGTATCATTATAGCAGTAGTATCATTATAGCAGTGTGAAAACTAGTACAAGGAGCTATAGGAAACTAATGCAATGACTTTAACTATCATTTAATGCGGATGTATTGAAGGATAAGCTTACTGGCTTATCAAAGGGAGACTGAATGTGGGTCTCTTGGAAGGGGTGGTCACATAGTGAATTTCTGAGGCTTTCTCCCTCGGAGGGAGAAATTCACTATATGCTGCAAAGCAAAGCTTTCAAGAAATGGTATAGCTTTTTTTGTTTTGTTTTTTTGAGATGGACTCTTTTTTGTTGCTCAGGCTGGAGTGCAGTGGCACAACCTTGGCTCACAGCAACATTCACCTCCCAGGTTCAAGTGATTCTTATGCCCCAGCCTCCCAAGTAGCTAGGATTACAGGCACCTGCCACCATCCCTGGCTAATATGTGGCTACTTTTAACAGCTTACAGTAAGATATGGCAGCAAAGGAATTACCTAAAGGTGGAATTTATAATTAAAAGGAAAGCAGAATATAAAAACATGAAAAATTTACAGTCTAGCAATGTAACAGGAAAGGAAAGAGTGTTTTCAGGAGAAAAATCCAATGGTGCTGAGGGGTAACCACTTGTTAAAGAGATTAGCATGGCTAAAAGGGAGTCAGGTGTGAAGAATCAAGAAAATTGAATAAAGGTTTTTCAGAAATCTTTGTAGCCCCCTCCCATCATAGGCCTGCAGGCCTAGGAGACAAAATGGTTTCAGGGAACAGGCCCAAGTTACCCCGAAGCCACTTTGGTATGCTTTCTCAACATTCAGGTTGCTTCAGCTCCAGGTGAGACACAAATAGCCCCACATACTATTCCAGCTGCTGCTCCAGAAGGTGCAAGCCATAAACCTCAGCAGCATCCACTTGGTGCTAAGTCTGTAGGCTCCTAGAATGCAAGAGTGGTGGAAGCTGCCAAGCCTCTAGATTTCAGAGGATGTATTGGAAAGCCTGGGTGCCCAGGTAGAAGCCTTCTGCAGGGGAGGAACTCCTATAGAGAGCCTCTACTAGGGCAGTACCCAGGGGAGCTGTGGGAAAAGGGGCACCACCCTTCAGACCCCAGAATTATGTAGCCACTGGCAATGAGCCACACTAGCATGGAAATGTTGCAGGTACTAGATTCCAGACTGTAAGAGCAGCCATGTGGGCTGCACCCAATAAAACTGTGGGGGCAGGGCTTTCCAAAGGCTTGGGAGCCCACTTCTCATATCAGTGTGCCCAGGATGCAGGACATGGAGTCAAAGAAGATTATTTTGGAGCTTTAAGATTTAATGTCTGCCCTGCTGGGTTTTAGACTTTCATGAAGACTGCTACCCCTTTCTTTTGGCCAATTTTTGTCTTTGTGAATGGGAATGCTTACCTAATGCCTGTACGACCATTACATATTGGAAGTAGAGGCATTGCTTTTGATTTCACAGGCTCATAGGTGGAAGGAACTTGCCTTGAGTCTCAGATGAGATTTCGGATTTGGGACTTCTGAGTAGATGCTAGAACAAGTTAAGACTTTGGGGACTATTGGGGTAGAATGATTGTATTTTGCAATGTGGGAAGGATGTGAGGCATGGAGAGCCAAGGGTGGAATGCTACGGTTTGAATATTTGACCCTTCAAACCTCATGTTGAAATTTGATTCGCAATGTTGCAGGTGGGGTCTAATGAAAGGTGTTTGGGTCATAGAGGCAGATCCCTCATGAATGGCTTGGTACCATCTTTACAGTAATCAGTAAGTTCTTGCTCTATTGGTTCCTGTAAGAGCTTGTTGTTAAAAAGAACCTGGCAGTTTCTCTGTATCTCTTGCTTCCTCTCTCACCATGTGCTCTTTGCAGATGCTGCCCCCCTTCCACTTGCACTATGAGTAGAAACAGCCTGAGGCCCTCATCAGATGCAGATGCTGGTGCCATGCTTCTTGTACGCCAACCTGTAAAATTGTGAACCAAATGAATCTCTTTATCTCAAAATTATTTATGAATTAGCCAGCCTCAGGTATTTGTTTATGGCAACACAAATGGAATAAGACAGCCTCCAAGATTCCTACCTCCTAGTGTACACACCCTCTAGTATGAGTGGGATTTGTGAGTATAATGGGATTTCACTTCCTTGATTAGATTGTCGTTTCTGGCATAGATAAAGGGATTTTGCAGATGTGAATAACGTTCTTAATCAGTTGACTTTGAGTTAATAAAAAGGCATGTTGTACTGAGTAGGCTTGACCTTTAAAAGAGAGTCCAGGCCTTCTCAGGATGCGGAGATTCAAAGTAAATGAGTCACTTTTCTGCCAACCTTGAAGATGCAAACAACTGTGTTGTGAACTGCTTATGCAGCAGTGGCAGGCTGTAGGAGACAAGGGTCTCAGCCCTACAACTGCATGGAACTGAATTCTGCCAAGGACCTCCATGAGCTTGACTTCAGATGAGAATGCAGCCAGAATGACACCTTTTTCAGCATTATGGGACTCAGTAGAGGATCCATTTAAGCCATGTCCAGATTTCTGACCCAAGGAAACTGAGACAATAAATGTATGTAATTATAAGCTACTGAATAAGTGCTAATTCTTATGTAGCAACCAAAAAATCAGTGCAGGTACCACTTACTCCATGAATTAAGGAATGAAGAGCATACACAGCCCCAGGCTGGCCATCCTGGATCAGCAAGTAACCCTCACCATCCAGCCAGATTTCTTTCCTGGGAGTATTGTGGAGAAAGAAGAGCTTATACTCCTTACCTCTGTTAAGCATGAGACTTTTTTAAACAAAACAAACAAACAAAAAAGAAAATGGACATTTTGATAAACAGACATCAGTGGTAACCTGTAGATGGTTGGGTATAATTACCTTCATTGTCCAATAATCTTTACATTTTAAAACTACCCAAAAAGAGATGGGAAATAGCATGTTGGGAGGGTTATTGACCTGGGTAAATCATTTGTACCCAATTTATAGAATGCAACAGATGATGCTGTCTTGAGCCAAAGTAGCCTGCTGGGTCCAATGCTGATCAGAAATGGCAGCAATGAGTTTCTCTATTAATCATTCAGAGGAATTCTGTATTACGATTTTAAGCTGCCGAATAAGTTATGATCTAATTCCTCAGAAATCCCTGCTTCCCAGATCTCAGAGGAAGAATAAATTGCTTATAACTATGTATTGTCCTTTATTTCCAGGATCTCCATTCAAATACTTTATGTGGCCCACAAGACCCTCTATGAGCTGGCTCCTGACCACCCCAATCTCCAACCACTTTGCACTCTGGCCACAGTGAGCTTTGTTCCATTTCTCATATATGTCATGCCCATGCTTGAGGCTCATGCTTCTGCCTTAAACAGCTGGTCTAAGACCACTCTGCACTAGCAATGCCCTTCCTTAGCTAAGCTTCTCCTAGATTACACAAGGAGGCTCTCCTTGATTTCCAGACTATTTCTACTAGGCTTTTCAAAACCTTGAGTATTTTCCCTTTATAGCATGTACTGCAGATTGTACTGATGTATTTGTTATTATTATTTTATAACTCAATTTAAGGGTTGAGGAACAGCCCTTGACTGTCTCCAGAGTCAAGCCTTTGTCTTTTTCTTTAAGGAACAAAGATTGCTGTCTGTTCTGACCCAAGTTTGTTTGGCAAACATTGAGTCCCTGGTGCATGGAAGCCCTGAGGTATATCCTGGAGGGATAGGGTGTGGAAAGAGACAAGGTCCCTAACCCTAGAAGCTGCACCCTCCCCAGACCCCTCCCCTGCTCCTATCTTAGCTCATATGGCCCTCTTCTCTGACTTTGAATTCTGTAAGAGTTCAACCTCTCCTTTGATTCTTTAGGGTAAAATCCAAACTTCTAGTTCCTTTCGGGTAAAATCCAAACTCCCAATTGGTATGGCCCTCCATAATTAGGCCCCTGCTGCTCTTAATTACCAGAGCTCTTCCTGCACTAGTGAACATTCTCTTCCAAGCTTTCAGGCCTTTGCCCATTGATATGGTTTGGCTGTGCCCCCACCCAAATCTCATCTTGAATTGTAGTTCCCATAATCCCCATATGTTGTAGGAGGGACCTGGTGGGACATAATTGAATTGTGTGGGCAGTTACTCCCATGCTGTTCTCTTGACACTGAATGAGGTTTCACCATATGTGGTGGTTCCTTTGCTCAGCTCTTCTCCTTCCTGCCACCTTGTGAAGAAGGTGCCTTGCTTCCTCTTCCAACATGATTGTAAGTTTCATGAGGCCTCCCCAGCCATGCTGAACTGTGAGTCAATTAAACCTCTAATCTTTATAAATTAACCAGTCTCAGGCAGTTCTTTATAGCAGTATGAAAACAGACTAATACAGTAAATTGGTATCACAGAGAGTGGGGTGCTGCTATAAAGATACCCAAAAATGTGGAATTGACTTTGGAACTGGGTAACAGGCAGAGGTTGGAATGGTTTGGAGGGCTTTGAAGAAGACAGGAAGATGTGGGAACTTCCTAGAGGCTTGTTGAATGGCTTTGATCAAAATGCTGATAGTGATATGGACAATAAAATACAGCAGGCTAAGGTGGTGATACAGTTAGGCTCAGATTTCAGTGATGGTGATATGATTTGGCTCAGATCTCAGATGGTGATATAGTTTGACTGGGTCCCCACCCAAATCTCACCTTGAAATGTAATAATCTCCACATGCCAAGGGCAGGGCCAGTGGAGATAATTGAATCATGGATGTGGTTCCCCCATGCTGTTCTTGTGGTAGTGAATGAATCTCATGAGATCTGATGGTTTTATAAATGGGAGTTCCCCTGTACAAGCTCTTTTGCCTGCTGCCATGTAAGACAAGACTTTGCTTCTCCTTCACCTTCCAGCATGATTGTGAGACCTCCCCAGCCACTTGGAACTGTGAGTCAATTAAACCTCTTTCCTGTATAAATTACCCAGTCTTGGGTATGTCCTTATTAGCAGCATGAGAACAGATGAACACAGAAGATAAAAAAAAAACTTGTTGGAAACCCGTATAAAGGTGACTCTTGCTATGCTTTCGCAAAGAGACTGGTGGCATTTTGCTCCACCCCAGAGATCTTTGGAAGTTTGAACTTAAGAGAGATGATTAAGGGTATCTGGCAGAAGAAATTTCTAAGCAGCAAACCATTCAAGATGTGACTTGGCTACTCTTAAAAGCAATCAATTTTATGCATTCACAAAGAGATGGTTTTGAATTGGAACTTATGTTTAAAAGGGAAGCAGAGTATAAAAGTTTGGAAAGTTTGCAGCCTGATGATGTGATAGAAAAGAAAAACCTATTTTCTGAGGAGAAATTCAAGCTGGCTGCAGAAATTTGCATAAGGAGCCAAATTTTAATAGCCAAGACAACGGGGAAAATGTCTCCAGGGCATGTCAAAGGTCTTTACAGCAGCCCTCCCATCACATGCCCAGAGGTCTAGGAGAAAAAAAAGTTTCCTCAGCTGGGCCCAAGGCCTTGCTGCTTTGTGCAGTCTCTGGACTTGGTGCCCTGCATTCCAGCTGTGACCAAAAGGGGCCAACATATAGCTCATGCTGTTGCTTCAAAGGGTGCAAGCCCCAGGCCTTGGTGGCTTAGGTGGCTTACATGTTGTGTTGGGCCTGTGGGTGCACAGAAGCCAAGAATTGAAGTTTGGGAACCTCTGCCCAGATTTTGGACGATGTAGGAAAATACTTGAATGTCTGGGCAGAAGTTTGCTGCAGTGGGGAGCCCTCATGGAGAACCTCTGCTAGGGCAGTGTGGAAGGGAAATGCAGGGTGCAAACTCCAACACAGAGTCCCCACTGGGGCACTGCCTAGTGGAGCTGTGAGAAGAGGACCAAGATCCTCCTGACCCCAGAATGGTAGATCCACCAACAGCTTGCACCATGCACCTGGAAAAGCTGTGGACCCTCAATACCAGCCTGTGAAAGCAGCTGGCAGGCAGACTGTACCTTGCAAAGCCACAGGGGCAGAGCTACCCACCTCTTGCATCAGCATGACTTGGATGTGATACACAGAGTCAAAGGAGATCATTATGGACCTTTAAGATTTGACTGCCCTACTGGATTTTGGACTTGCATGAGGTCTGTATAGCCCATTTGTTTTGGCCAATTTCTCCCATTTGGAATCGCTATATTTACCCAATGCCTGTACCATACAATGCCAATTGTATCCAGGAAGTAACTAACTTGCTTCTGATTTTACAGGCTCAAAGGCAGAAGAGGCTGGCTTTGTCTCAGGTGAGACTTTGGACTATGGACTTTTGAGTTAATGCTGAAATGAGTTAAGACTTTGCAGGACAGTTGGGAAGGCAAGATTGGTTTTGAAATGTCAGAGACATGAGGATTGGGAGGGACCCAAAGTGGTATGGTATAGTTAGGCTTTGTGTCCCCACCCAAATCTCATTTTGAATTATAATTCCCATAATCCCCACATTTCAAAGGAGAGACCAGGTGAAGGTAATTGGATCTTGGGGTGGTTTCCCCCATGCTGTTCTCATGATAGTGAGTTCTCACAAGGTCTGATGGTTTTGTAAGGTGCTCTTCCGCCTTTGCTCAACACTTTTCCATCCTGCAGCCTTGTAAAGAAGGTATCCTGCTTCCCCTTTGCCTTCTGCCATAATTGTAAGTTTCCTGAGGCATCCCAGTCATGCTTAACTGTGAGTCAATTAAACCTCTTTCCTTTATAAGTTACCCCATCTCAGGCAGTTCTTTAAAGCAGTATGAAAATGAACTAATACAATCCCTCTTTGCCTGTACTGTCAAATATTCCTCACATTCCCACCCTTCTCCAATTTGAGTATTCCTGAACCTTGTCAGGACTTCTAACTTCTTTTCTTCCTTTAGCCTTGTAGTGAGATGCCTGGCCCTAGAAGACTGCTTTAGGCTGTAAGTAACAGAAAGTCTGACTCAAAGTGGCTCGAGCAGTAAGAAGTTTGTTACATCACTTAACACAATAAGTGGTGAGGCAGTTCCATGGTGAATTCAACCCTTAAGTGAGCCATAGAAGATATGGAATTTTCTCAACTCTTCATTTTGCCATCTTAGTGTGTCTTTTGTACCCAAGTTTATTCAGAAGGCTTCTCCTTACATGGCGTGAATAGAACTGTGTATCACATGTGCATGTCTATATTAGTGTATTACTCTGGGTTCTCCTGAGAAAGAGAATCAACAGAATGGGGTGACAGTGAGAGATATATTTACTTTAAGGAATTGACTCACATGATGGCTGGCAAGGATGATGCGTACAGGGCAAGCCAATAGGCAGGAGGCCTAGGGAAATGTTGATATTGCTGCTCCTGGCCTAAGGCTTCTGGAGGTAGATTTCCCTTTTTCTTCAGGGACCTTGGTCTTTTTCTCTTAAGGCCTTCAACTCATTGGATGAGGCCCACACATATTATACAGATAATTTGCTTTACTCAAAGTCTACTGATGCAAATGTTAATCTGGTCTTAAAAAGCATCTTCCCAACAACATCCAGGCATGTTTGGTCAAATATCTGGGTACCATACCTAGCCAAATGGACACATCAAATTAGCCATCACAATGTCTAAACCAATAAGAAAAGACCAGAATTACCATTGCTGGTGTAAATCTCAGCCAAGAGTAACCCTCTGCAGCTGATAAGGGGCTCCTTCCCTGAGAGTATGATGGTATGGAGGGTGAATGTGCAAGCATAGTCAGGGCTCTGCCTGCAAGACAGATTCTAGTTGTGGGTGAGGTCAGAGGAAGGCGTAGGTTTGAGCAGGTAAACAACATCTGTTAAACACTTAGGCAGGCAGAATCCCAATATTGTGTTGCCTCCTTTACATTTACAAACCCTACTGGAGCCCTTGTTATCCTGAGTCATGGATTTATGGCTTATCTTCCCCTTTAGACTGTAGGCTCACCTTTGAGTAAGAATCATGTGTCAGTTACCTGTTTATTAACCGCCCAAACTTGGTGCTCAGCACAAGATAGGTACTCCATAAATGCTATTGAACTGACCAAAGTAGGGCATTTGTGTGCTGAATTAACCTTGTACCCACCATTGTTATAGAGCTCATATATTTTTATCTACCACAGCTTTGTTGAAGTCACAGATTCACAACTGTTATACCAACTGACTATTCTTTCTAGACACTTTAGTGAGGAACTTATGGGATGATAAAACTAGCTCAGTCATATCAAGTTCTCTCCTATTTCACACATCCATAACCTGAAAAAAATCTCAGTAACAAATTGAAGAACACTCTTAACTTCATAGTCAAGTAATAAGAGGTAAGGGGTCCATTGTTTGCCACAACCACCCACTCAGATAAAGTAGGTCATCTGGAGTCAGATGTTAGAGCCCAGGTTCAGTTACTTAATTCACAAATTCTCATGACTCTTATCCTTTTCAACAGAGTTGGAGTTCCCAAAAGTTTAGAACATGGAATCATCAGATACCAATCTCCTCTACCAGAAAGACAAAAGGCTTTAGAACTGTTACGTTCAGAGGATGAGGAAGTCATCTTTTAGTTGTCCACTGTGTAGAAACCCTTTACCTTATAAATTCAAGCATCCCCCATGTTTCAGGCATCTTGAGAAACCCTTACACACATTATTATACTTTCCAGTTTGTAATTGTCTCCCTCTTCTCAAGCAGATACCAACAATGGACATACACTGACTCAACATGCACCAGACATTACCATATGCACTTTACCTCTGTTTTGTAATTTAATCCTCAGCAAACTTCACAAAACCGATTTCTTATCTCTATTTTACAGATGAAGAACCCAGGGGGCTGAGAATGGGTAGGTAACTTGCTGACAGTTCTACCAACAAGAAACCACAGAACGCAGACTCAAGTCCCGTCCAGTCTGACTTCAGAGGCCATAATCACACTTGCACACCTCACTGCTTCCCATGTAGTAAGGTTTACACATAGTATCTCAATTAAATTTGAGAGTAAGGAAAAGTTAAGTTCCTTTATATCAACACATAAGGGGACAATAAAAATTATTTCCTGTGGTTGTCTTAGAAGCAACAACCAACTCAAAATAGGGCCATGAACACATTAAAGAAAGAATGTGACAACAGAGAAGAAAACATCAAAAAATAAGAGGCAGACACACAACATTTTGCGGTGACCACCCAGTTCTACCCATGGACATGTCAATCACTACAGAGGATGTTCTCTTCAGGCATAGTACTAATTTAGCAAGACTTCTTATTACCTGGAGAGAATACCCTTTATTTCTCTAATTCCATACTCACAAGGTACAAGAATATAATTATAAATGTAACTTCTGAGATATCTTGAATATGACAGACTTCCTAGGCAAAAAGTACATAAACATTCTATTTCTTTAAAAGGAGTGTCCTCAGTTGTAAGAATTGAATGCCATTTGTCGATATTATTTCACATGAACATAGCTTGTGCCAATGAAATTGTTCTAACATTATCATAAGAAACCTGGTCACTTCTAGATGAGTTAATCAAGTTCAGTTTCTATGTTCACTGGGCCATAGAATAGATGTGCCATAGTAAATTTATCAAGTTAATAATGTTCATTTCTGAAGCTATTTGGCAGCCATTTGGCTTTTTCCTGGGTCACCCACTCTCCCTTACCATGCCTGCTTTCCTCCTACTGCAAAGCCTCACAAGTACGAATAATTGCCCCATCATATAAATGAGAAAAATGATGCCCAGAGGGGTTTTGTGACTTGCTTAGCTCTGCACAGCTGGTGTAATAGACTCTACAGAAGGACAGGAAAAGAAGACATAGGAGCCAAGAATGAATGAAGTGACCTGGGACACTGGTCTTTCTATTTGCCACCAACTACAGAGACCTCAACTGACATCTCCAGCCCTCTGTTTTCAGTGCCTGAGTAGGGATTGCACATTGGCTCCTGTTGAGTGCTTTATTTCTTATTCTTACATCTGAGCAGTTAAAAATACTTTGAAATATTTCACCTGCCTTCCCTTCTATCTTTGCCTTTTGCTTGCTTTTTCTCTTTACTAAAGCAGCAAAAGCAAGAGGACCATAATGAGGGTAAGAGTAGTGGGAGGAGACACAGGGACCCTCCACCTTGCTTCTGAACTAAAGTCATAATATAATCCTTGCTTTAATCTGTCTTCAGTTTTCTGTCCTCTGCCCCCATGCTGACAGGATCCACTTTGCCTGGTATTTTTAGCTGATACTTGGCCCGATGTGCTAAGTCCTGGCCATGGATGCTGCTAAAGTGACAGCATGTGTTCCAGCAAGCTCCATTGCCATGGTCAGTCTTTTCATAGTTCCTGTTTCATTAATGTTAAGAAGTGGCTCTTCCTCACTTAACCAAATGTCAGCAGACAGAGCTTCGGCCCTTAATCATCTATCCCCCTGCCCCTGAGGGTATCCTATCGATTGAAGGACATTGAGACTGCAGGCTCAGATGGAAAAAAAAAGTACTCTAATTGCCTGTTACTTAACAAACTTTGTCTTGATGGAGTATTCATTGCACACATAAATTAGACTGCCTCACCTTTTGCAATGTAAAATCCTGGAAATAATGCTAGCTTTCATTCTAATTGTTTTCAATTAAAAAAAATAAGAATTAATGTGTACTTACCTGGAACAAAGCTTCCCTGGACCACCTCCTTGTATGCCCACCAGCCTTCATGGATTTTTGGTGAATTCTGTTGAGCTAAAGGAAAAGCAAAGAAGAGAGACTAAGATGATAGTAGAGAAGCACTGTGTCCCAGCTGTCCAAGCAACAAGGGTGGATACCATAAAATAATCCTCTTCTACCCCAAAGTCATACTACAACAGAACCTTCCTTCTCCCTTCCTTTTTTTTTTCCCAAATAGATCATTGATGGGTAAATAAAACCAAATTTTTATTTAAAGTACTCAAATATTTTAATTGATGTTAAAGAGATAGTAATTATGTATTTAAGTCCCCTGCTACCTGTCCTCATCATCTTCCACACACACACACACACACACACACACACACACACACACACACCCTGCTGAAATTGAGGAGAGGAGGCATATCCCATCCATGTATGTCCTTGGAACCCTTGTTTTGGGAGAGATTGAAGTTTGCTGAAGGAGCCAGTGTAGAAGGCTGAAAGGTATACCCAGCCAGCTTTCCTTAGGTCCCAGGAAAATGAAAACAAGAATATAAATAACTGTGGTGAAGGTTTTTGACATCACAGGGCTTAAGTGCAGAGGGCTCAAGATATTAGAAAATATTGTTGAGATCTGTAAGGTCATGCTGACATGACCTCAGGGAAACCCTTGAATTCATGACAGTTGACAAGTGAATTGGGACAATGCCATTACACATGCATGCAAACCCCAAAGTATACATGCTACATAAATTTGCTTATCCCTTTATTAAACTACATTCATATTTCAATTCCTAGCCACATTGGAAGAAAATAAGTGAATCAATCATATTTGTAATTTGGCTACTATAGAGTTAATGTTAAACCTTCACTTTTTTCTTTCCTTCTTTAATTCTGGTGGGGGTTTTTTTCCCCCCTACCTTCCTCTTCAAAGTTCTAGGGGAAAGACTCATCATTCTGAGTTAGAAAGAATGGGTCTAAGACAATGGGTTTGAATGCAAAGCTTTGTATAGAGAGAAGATTTACTAGATTTCTCTAGCTTCCAGATAAGTTTGTACTGTTTAGCTTCAAGTCTCTTCTCATAGTACAGGGAAGATACTTTTTCTTTCTAGGATATTAAGAGCCCTGAGGCTTGTATCTTTGTGGTTGAAGATTTTCTGACATAGGATAAGTGAAACTGAAGCCCACTCCTTCTGGAACTGACAGTGGGCTTAGGGGACTTTAAAAACAAATAGAAGAGAGACAAAGAGCTTATTTAAGATTCTGGAAAAAATAATGCCTTTAAATTTGCCCAGCACAAATCTCGGGCATGGACACACCAAAGAACACTGGATTTCCTGGTATTCTTATTGCCCCTGTGGTGTGGATAGAGTTCAGACATTTCCATAACCCTTGAGGAAGATCCCGAGGTCAACTGAGTTGGAAGCCAGTGCATCTGCTCTGGGACAGCAGGCAAAGGAGGAAGTGACCTCAAAGCAGAAGCCAGAAATGTTCTGTCCAACCAGGGAGTCAGGCAGAAGATTCAATTGAGACTCTGGGAATTTGTAGCACCAGGGAAAGACAAGGAGATTTGAAGTCAGCCAGGAGGTCTTTAGACCTGACCAAGTCAAGAAGCCAAATCAAGGTTTGGTTATGGCTGCAAAATTCCCCAAGTGGGTAGACAAAGAACATTTCTCTAGAGTTCAGAAAGGGCTCTGATTCTTCCTCTGGGTCTTGGTATTGCCTGACTCACGCTCCTTCTCCCCGTTCATTAGACAGTCATCATAGGAGCCAGGGGAGAATCCAAAAGGCTTAGAAACCTGTGAGATCAGATATCTAATGGCCCTCTTATGAAACAACCACTTTGTAATTCTTACCTTGAGTATAATTAAATAAAATTCACAGAAAGTACAACCTACTAAAAAACAACAACAACAAAACCAAACCCCAACCCTGATAATTCACTAAACTTCAGCCTAGCTCTGCTAGACATGTAAAATGTCTCAAGCCTGGGAAAAATGCACATTTCTAAGATCTTGAAAGTTTGAACGATAAACATCACATAACAGCTTTGCATCAGAGATAAGCCAGGACTGGTTTTCCTTATCACAGGCAAAAACTTCAGAGTTCTATAAAAACTCACACCAAGTTTTATCCAATCAGGATTGCTGACTGTCATCAAACAACTTAAACCATAAATCCAGGCTTCTCTCTTTATTCTACGAGACAGTCATTGGGGAAGCTGCATTCTCTTGCATGTGTTTCATTACCCCAAATAAATATCCACTTAGCCCTCAATTTTTGTTTTACATTAAGCTTTTTATCTAATTGTTTTACAAAAAAAAAATTTTACAGTATTTACACATCACTTTAAAAATTTAATGTAGTGTTTTAACTATACTATAAATAAAAATACAAGAAATTTATAATAATATGTATTTCAATGTGAAAATGCTTGAGTATGGTTCACTAGAACAGAGATTGGAAAACTAGTGCCTACTAGCCAAATATGACCCACTGCCTGATTTCTGTACTGCCCAAGAACTAAAAATGAATTTACATTTTTAAATGGTTGAAAAAAAATAAGTTGAGCAAGAGAAAGAAATAAAGTGTATTCAGTTAGGAAAAGAAGAAGTCAAATTGTCCCTCTTTGCAGATGACATGATTGTATATTTAGAAAACCCCATCATCTCAGCCCAAAATCTCCTTAAGCTGATAAGCAACTTCGGCAAAGTCTCAGGATACAAAATTAATGTGCAAAAATCACAAGCATTCTTATACACCAGTAACAGACAAACAAGAGAGCCAAATCAGGAATGAACTTCCATTCACAATTGCTTCAAAGAGAATAAAATACCTAGGAATCCAACTTACAAGGGATGTAAAGGACCTCTTCAAGGAGAACTACAAATCACTGCTCAGTGAAATAAAAGAGGACATAAACAAATGGAAGAACATACCATGCTCATGGATAGGAAGGATCAATATCATGAAAATGGCCATACTACCCAAGGTTATTTATAGATTCAATGCCATCCCCATCAAGCTACCAATGAGTTTCTTCACAGAATTGGAAAAAACTGCTTTAAAGTTCATATGGAACCAAAAAAGAGCCCGCATCTCCAAGACAATCCTAAGTCAAAAGAACAAAGCTGGAGGCATCACGCTACCTGACTTCAAACTATACTACAAGGCTACAGTAACCAAAGCAGCATGGTACTGGTACCAAAACAGAGATATAGACCAATGGAACAGAACAGAGTCCTCAGAAATAATACCACACATCTACAGCCATCTGATCTTTGACAAACCTGAGAGAAACAAGAAATGGGGAAAGGATTCCTTATTTAATAAATGGTGCTGGGAAAATTGGCTAGCCATAAGTAGAAAGCTGAAACTGGATCCTTTCCTCACTCCTTAAACGAAAATTAATTCAAGATGGATTAGAGACTTAAATGTTAGATCTAATACCATAAAAACCCTAGAAGAAAACCTAAGTAGTACCATTCAGGACATAGGCATGGGCAAGAAATTCATGTCTAAAACACCAAAAGCAACGGCAACAAAAGCCAAAATTGACAAATGGGATCTCATTAAACTAAAGAGCTTCTGCACAGCAAAAGAAACTACCATCAGAGTGAACAGGCAACCTACAGAATGGGAGAAAATTTTTGCAATCTACTCATCAGACAAAGGGCTAATATCCAGAACCTACAAAGAACTCAAACAAATTTACAAGAAAAAAGCAAACAACCCCATCAAAAAGTGGGCAAAGGATATGAACAGACATTTCTCAAAAGAAGACATTCATACAGCCAACAGACACATGAAAAAATCTCATCATCACTGGCCATCAGAGAAATGCAAATCAAAACCACAATGAGATACCATCTCACACCAGTTAGAATGGCGATCATTCAAAAGTCAGGAAACAACAGGTGCTGGAGAGGATGTGGAGAAATAGGAACACTTTTACACTGTTGGTGGGATTGTAAACTAGTTCAACCATTATGGAAAACAATATGGCGATTCCTCAAGGATCTAGAACTAGAAGTACCATATGACCCAGCTATCCCATTACTGGGTATATACCCAAAGGATTATAAATCATGCTGCTATAAAGACACATGCACACGTATGTTTATTGCGGCACTATTCACAATAGCAAAGACTTGGAATCAACCCAAATGTCCATTAGTGACAGACTGGATTAAGAAAATGTGGCACATATACACCATGGAATACTATGCAGCCATCAAAAAGGATGAGTTTGTGTCCTTTGTAGGGACATGGATGCAGCTGGAAACCATCATTCTCAGCAAACTATCGCAAGAACAGAAAACCAAACACTGCATGTTCTCACTCATAGGTGGGAACTGAACAATGAGATCACTTGGACTCAGGAAGGGGAACATCACACACCGGGGCCTATCACGGGGAGCGGGGAGTGGGGAAGGATTGCATTGGGAGTTATACCTGATGTAAATGACGAGTTGATGGGTGCTGACGAGTTGATGGGTGCAGCACACCAACATGGCACAAGTATACATATGTAACAAGCCTGCACGTTATGCACATGTACCCTAGAACTTAAAGTATAATAAAAAATAAAGAAAAAAAATGAGTTGAAAAAAAATTTTGAAAAGTTAAAATTATATTACATTCAAATTTCAGTGTCCATAATGTTTTATTGCCAAATAGCCACACATATTTATTTACATATTCTCTAGAGTTGCTTTCTCACTACAATGGCAGAGTGGAATAGTTATGACAGAGACCATTTGGCCCACAAAGCCTAAAATGTTTCCTCCATGGCTCTTTACTAAAAAAATTTGTTGAGTGCTAATTTACATACATAATTTCAAAAAGAAAAATAATCAATATAATCAATAGAGTGCTTTGACTATAATACAAGGGGGAATACAAGGAACATAATGTAAAACAAAATATTACATATTTCAATATGTAAATACTCAGGCATGGTGCACTAGAAGAGAAAATGAAGAAGTTGGATGTTTGATTGACACAGACACAAATAACTTTGTATTCTATTAGAGATTCCAGAATCCACAAGTGGCATTACTCTCAATGGTACATGATTTTCCAAAATAGTGAACTCTTGGCAAAGATGAGAACACAATTAAGTACCACCTTCTCTTGATTTACATCTTTGCATTGCTAAAGAACCAGGTATAATAAAACTTTGTAAGACATGCTTTGTGTGCATAAGCAAAATGGAGTTTCACTGGAGGGTCAAATAAATAAAAGTTTTTCCACTCACTTGAATGTCTGTTGGGACATGGGATAATTTATTACTGTTTCTATCTATCTAATATGTTGCAGAGCATCACATCTCTGTCCCCCTTTAGTTGGTGCTAATTGCCACTCTTTCATTATAACAATCTTAAGTGCCCTCACCTATTTCCAAAATATTCCCCCAGAAACAGTGACATTCCTATTGACAGTCACTGACGTAAAGGTGCTATTTATACTACTTACGTGTGCTAAAAGAGGATAAAATGAAACATGTTGAACACTAATCAGAGGATAGTGCTTTGTCTAAGTAGACAAAAGATACATCTTTCCCCATATATCTGAATTGCAGTGTCTTACCGAATACATTTGCCACCGCATAATATGTTCAAATATTTTTTCTACTCTTTCCTGCCATTTGACCATATCATTAAGAAACTTTCATTTCTACAAGGGATAAAGCAGTAAGGAAAAAAGAGAAAGCATAGATGCGCGTTGTCAAGATGGCAAAAAAGGGAAAGCTAACTCTAATAAAACCTGAGTAAGATGACTAGGTTCTCAGATATTTAGATGCATTCCTAGTCCCTCTTTTTATCTCTTTCTTACATGTGCACATCTTCTACACTCCCCTATAAGGACAACCTATCAGTCAAACTGAAATATCAATTTAAGAAACATCTATCTAGAAGGAAGAAGAAAGAAGCCCCTGTGTAAGTAAAAGTATTGGAACTGACAAGATTATCACCCAAAGCTTCTGTTCCATCCAGAAAGTTGCAAAACACTTTGCTCTTTCTTCATCTCCAGTCATTGCTTCTTCAGCTAACCCATCCGTTCAGAAGTAGAACTATGTAAGATTTTAGCAGGTAATAAGACAATCAGACCATCTGAATAAAGCCTATTATAACAGTAGAACTGCAGAGCTCCTGTTAGCTGTCTGTGATGTGCCTCGTGAAGAACCAAATTCACCCTCCAAAAATCAATCAGCCAGAAGAGCCCATTTGATGTCTGTCAATTACAAAATATAATGGCTGCAGATTAGAGTTGAAGAAAATAAAGGTGTTTTATGTCATGTTTTCAAATGCCCTTGGACGCTCAGTCTAGCCTCATACTGTTGGGCAATTTAGAAAGGCAGGATGGCACATTTAAAAAGGTAACTCATTTAAAGTTCTGCCACAGTACTACAAGGAGTTTATTATAGACGGAGCTCCTAGAGAAATATAGGATTCCTATTTTAACGCCTCCCACCAGATCCTTGGTAGTCATCTTGTTGTTGTTTACATGTGATTTGAAGTGAGTGAAGAGCTAATTGAGAATTCCTCAGAGCAAACAGGTGAACAGAGAGCCGCCTGAGCTTTTACAGCATTCTCTCCTCCTCTTTGCCTAGGTATGGATCAGAATTTTTAATGTGCAACCAGCCCCTGGGAAAAATCCAGGTGTCTAATTAAAAAAATTGTGTTGAAAATAAAAATTGTCATCACTGCCAGAGGAAAGATATACATAGCAAGGAAAAATCTATTTCAATTTTGTTCTTGGTTTATTTTTCACTGTGGCAGTTTGAGAACTGATGAGTTTCAAAAGGAAACTCTGAATCTCAGGATTTTGAGAGACAACGTTCATTGCTCCAATGGCTTCTTATACAAATAAGCAGAATTATCTTACATAATTCTACTTCAGAATGAATGGGATAGCTGAAGAAGCCATCACTGGGGATGAAGAAACAGCAAAGTGTTTTGCAAGTTTCTGGATGGAACAGAGGCTTCTGGTGATCCCTTCTTGCACAGAGCCAACTTCTGTGCCAACTACTCAATTTGCCATTGTAGCACAAAAGCAGCCGTATACAATATGCAGGGGTGTAGCTGTGTGCCAGTACAATTTTATTTACAAAAACAGAGAGCTGGATTTGATCTGTAGGCCATAGTTTGCTCAGTCCTGTCTTGGATCTAAAAGATTTTTGTTATCCAGTTCTCTCTTACTTAAATGTTAAGAAGTGAGCTACTTTACAAAAAAGTCAGAATGTTGAAATATATGGGTTTCTGATTACATGTACCTGGTATCTAATCAATATGTACTGTAGAAGCTATGTGTCATACTAAATCTTTTCCAGATCTGAAACTGGTCACCAGCATCTACATAAAATTGAGTATTTCCCTCTCTCCACCTGATTTCCATTGGGCTAAACCACCAAAGTTGGTGGAGCCTTATATAAACAAGACCCACAACCCATGTTGGGTTTTTTTTTTTTTTTTTTTTGAGACAGAGTCTTGCTCTGTCGCCCAGGCTGGAGTGCAGTGGTGCAATCTCGGCTCACTGCAAGCTCAGCCTCCTGGTTCATGCCATTCTCCTGCCTCAGCCTCCCAAGTAGCTGGGACTACAGGTGCCCGCCACCATGCCCAGCTAATTTTTTGTATTTTTAGTAGAGACAGAGTTTCACTGTGTTAGCCAGGATGGTCTTGATCTCCTGACCTTGTGATCCGCCTACCTCGGCCTCCCAAAGTGCTGGGATTACAGGCATGAGCCACCGTGCCCGATCCCATGTTGGGTTTTTGAAACCAGTCAATAAAGACCTGAACAATATCTTAATCCCCTTTTATTCTTCCCACAAGTCCATAAACTCTCTCAAGTAAGTATGGGCCTGCCAACCAACTGAAAAAATTATGTTCCTATTCCCACTGACCACAAATACAGGCATCACACCAACAAGTCTTTCGATCCAGACTAAAACTTTCCAAAGATGACGCGATCTGGACTGTAAGTAAATCCCTATCATTAACAGAGCTTACTGCTCCAAGTCAACTAATTTAACTAACTTAGGTTCAGAGATAACATAACTGTGAAATACCTCCATTTGGAAATTACAGTGGTCTCTTGACCTGGTGGGAAACAAGACTTAAAAGCAACATCTGAGACAGCACAGTTGAGGTGGGGAAGGAAACGGTGCAACAGGGAACAGAGGAGCCCTCACAAAGGGATGCAGTCAGGGAAGGGAAATTGCTTAATAAAACTTCACCATCAGTCAAAACATACCAAACCATAAGCACACACATTGCAAAAAATGAGCTTCCAAGCTATACCTGTGCCAAGTGGTCTACAACTAGCAAAGATGGAGCCAGATATAGAGGAGAGGCAGAGTATATACACTGCTGTAGTTACCTCATTTGAATGTAATTGTAGAAGCCCTGAACAGTTGTTTCCCTCAGAAACTGCATTTCTCCACTGGAAAATTCAAGGAGGAAGGTACCAAGTCTATTGACCAGGAAACACCATAAGTTGGAAGGTAAAAAAGTACTTCTAACATTGGATGCATATCCATGACATCACTGTCTTTCCTTGAATGGCCAACTCTGTGTTTTAAGTGGGAAGCAGGAACATTGAGAAGTGTGTGGATCATCAGAAGAACCAAAAATGTCAGCCCCATTGAGCTGCATGGCACTTACTGGACCAACGGGGATAATGCCCTTCCTCAAGTGCTTGACTTTTACAACACCGGGAAGGTATTTTTCTTCTGTGCACTCTCTGTATTATGTGTGGTCCTACATTCTAACATTTAGATAGTGCCCCACACTATCGGTTTCCATATCATTCTTTTCCACCTACCCGTAACCTTCCTGAGGTCAGAGAATATATTTTATTTTAAAATTCCATTATTTGGCAAGGCGCGGTGGCTCACGCCTGTAATTCCAGCACTTTGGGAAGCTGAGGCAGGCGGATCACGAGGTCAGGGGATCGAGACCATCCTGACTAACACGGTGAAACCCCGTCTCTACTAAAGATATAAAAAATTAGCCAGGCGTGGTGGCAGGCACCTGTATTCCCAGCTACGCAGAAGGCTGAGGCAGGAGAATGGCGTGAATGCGGGAGGCAGGGCTTGCAGTGAGCTGAGATTATGCCACTGCACTCCAGCTTGGGCGACAGAGCGAGACTCCATCTCAAAAACAAAAACAAAAACAAAAACAAAAATTAGCAGGGTGTGGTAGCCCATGCCTGTAATCCCAGTTACATGGCAGGCTGAGGCAGGAGAATTGCTTCAACCCGCGAGATGGAGGTTGCAGTGAGCAGAGTTCGCGCCACTGCACTCCAGCCTGGGTGACAGAGCAAGACTCTGTCAAAAAAAAAAAAAAAAAAAAAAATCCATTATTTATGCAAAAGCTTAGTACATAAAAGTGCCAGAAAAATATTGGGTGAATGCCTGATAAATGTGGTAGTGAAGTTGTATATTATACCAACCTGCAGTCCAGCTCACACAATCCTTGGGAGGTTTTAGTCTATATCCAAAGACTTGTGGGTGTGACGCCTGTATTTGTGGTCAGTGGGAATGTGGACAAAAGTGGTTTCAACTTGGTTGACAGGCCCACACGTGCTTGACAGATGGAAGAGCACCAGGAGCTGACACCCTGCCTAGGGAAATCAAAGCCTCTCAGCAAACCCACTTTTATTTAGCACAATGTGTTTCATTTAAAAGCAAAGGGGAAAATGTGTCATACCTGGAACTATTTACATCTCTGTCATTCTTTGCTTTTCCTGAATTCTCCAGACAGGATGAAACTCATTTCTATCTCTCCACCCTATGTGACACCCCCACTTACCATAAAAACTTTAGGACACTCAGATCATCAAGAATTGAACTGGCTAATGGGTGACAAAGTAACTACTTCCAAGCAGAGAAGATGGGTATGACCTAGAATCACCTTGCAGGTTGGACCAGACCTAAGCAAGCTGACAAAATTACACTTGTGTTGGGAGATAAGAAAAAATATTGATGGTGGGTAGCCTGTATTACTTTCACCTAAAAAGCTTAGCATGATACTATTGTTAAGAAACTCAAGGCTGGGTGCGGTGGCTCACACCTCTAATCCCAGCATTTTGGGAGGCCTAGGCAGGCGGATCATGAGGTCAGGTGATTGAGACCATCCTGGCTAACACGATGAAACTCCATCTCTACTAAAAATACAAAAACATTAGCCAGGTGTGTGGTGGCGGGCGCCTGTAGTCCCAGCTACTCGGGAGGCTGAGGCAGGAGAATGGCTTGAACCCAGGAGGCAGAGCTTGCAGTGAGCCGAGATCACACCACTGCGCTCCAGCCTGGGCAACAGAGCGAGACTCCATTTCCACACCCCTACCCCCCCTCAAAAAAGAGAGAGAGAGAGAGAGAGAGAGAGAAGCTCAAAAGTAAATACAGTTTAAAATCAATAAGAGGAAGGTCCCTATTATGGCTAATTCTGAGCCTAGTATTCTAGAATTTCTGCAATATGGGTTTACCACACATTTAATATCATTTCTCATAATATTTACAAGAGTCATTCTTCCTGCTGTCCCCAAGTATACCATGTTTATTACTCTCTTCACACCTTCACTCTGCACTTTTCCCCCCTGAAATTCCCTCTTTGTCTACTTTTTCTTGACCTGGTCTTACTTAATTTTCAAAGCCTCTCCAATTCCCACTCCTTTCAAGAAAGGTGTACTGATCATTCCAACTCTACTGTAATCCCTCACTTCCCTGAATTTCAGGACTTTAGTGTCTATTCCTCACTTATCAATCTTATTAATTCAAGAAACATTTAGTGAGTACCTATGATTGTCAGTAAGTGTTCTAAGCATTGAGGGTACAAAGTTCCTGTTTTCCATGAAGTTATTAGGTGGGTGCAAAAGTAATTGTGGTTTTTGCTGTTAAGTAATGGCAAAACCACAATTACTTTTGCATAAATCTAATACATTCCCCGGGAGGGAGACAGAGAAAAGAACTGAATTCAAATATATAAGAAAAATCAGAGAAAAGTACTCTGTAATATAGAGGGTGAGGTAGTAAAGTGACTGGAAGAACATATTAGATTGTGTGACAGTGATGGTCTCTGAAATTATGACACTTAATCAGAGATTTAAATAACGAAAACAATCTGGCTTCGTGAAGATCAACAGTGGTAGTATTTCAGGTAGATTCAGAGACTGAAAGTTGGCAGAAATAAGTTTGGCTTCTTTAAGAAAACTAAAAGTGGCCAACAGGTGTGACAATAGTAGATACGGGGGAGAGAGAGGCTAAAAATGAAACCAGACAATGTAGATAGCAGCCCAGGAGAAAGATGGTGGTGGCTTCAATGAGGGCAGTGCTGGTGAAAATAGAACATCATAAGATTTAGGTGAAGCATGGATAGGACTTGGTAATGAACTGGATGAGGGAAGTTGAAGACCATACACCAAGGAAAACTCCCTTTTTTAGTCTGAGTGACTTGACAGTTACTGAGATGACCAGGGAGACTAAGGGAGGAGTAGTTTGGGAGCATAAAGTAAACAGTTCTGTTAGAGATAGCTAGTAAGCATTTATGGGGAGACAGACATCAAATAGGCCATTGGATATAAAATGAGTTCTGAGAAGTCAAGATGAGATTATGTTTACAGCTCTTCGACATATACATAATATTTAAATCCGTGAATCTAAGAGAGGTCACCAAGACTGTGAGAACTGTGAAGAAAGGAACCAGAAGGGACACTGAATGGACTCCAGGATATTCAATATTTTAAGGCTGAATAGAGGATACAAGTGCAAAATGAGACTAAGAGGAAGAGGCCACTAAAGTTAAGAAGAAGAGAAAATAGCCCAGTGCCGTTTCTGTCTCTCCCACTCTATCTTTTTGTCTTTCTCTCTCCTCTCTCTCTCTCTCTCTCTATATATATATATACACACACTCTTTATTTTATAGAAATTTGTATCTATAGAACAATTACAAAGATAATACAGAGTTCTCATTATATACTTCATACCCAGGTTCCCTGATTGTTAACATTCTATGCTGAATATGGTATGTTTGTCACAATTAGTGAACTAATACTGACACATTATTATTAACTAAAGTCCACGCTTTATTCAGATTTCTTACATTTTTCACCTGATGTCCTTTTGCCCTAGGACCTCGTGCAGTATCCCATGTTACATTTACTTGCCATGTCTCTTTAGTCTCCTCATGGCTGCAACACTTTCTTTGTATATTTTTATTGTATATTTTGCTATTACTCCTCTCTCCCTGACTAAATTAAAACTGTCTCAAGGGTAAAAATGTTGTGCTTTGTCTTCCATAATGCAACACATATCATAGGGGTATGCTCGCACAGTGTTTAACAAATATTTGCTTAATAAATCTAGGAAAGGGAGAATGACATGTGAACCTCCATTTATAAATGTTATTGACAAGTTTTACAGAAATATTCACTCTGATGACTACCCTCTATTATTTCCTTGGAATAAGTTTAATGATAAAAGGTCCTTAGAATTCAAAGAAGAGTATAACTCAAACAATAATAGTGGAACACAAAAGAAAAGGGACAAAAAGATTACCTCTAATCTCTGTAATTTTAAGAGGATAGCTATAATTTTTTTTGCTTCTTTCACCAAACATTACATCTTGTTTTTTCATTCTTATTTTTAATGTGCAGATAATAGTTCTTTTAGTAGATACGCCATAATTTACCAATTATTCCTTCCCTATTGGTTATCTACTTGTTTGAATACAGCACTTAACCTTTTCAGGTACAAAGCTTCCCTTGCTTATCCTCTTTTAGACCTTTCTTTAGCACAGTGAGCCAAAATCAGAGTCAAGGGACAGAAGTATATATGTCAAGTTACTTTGTAAAAAATGTTATAACAATCTGCATTGCCACAAAAGTATAGATTATTATTTCTGAAAGGAAAATTCTGGGGGTGCTTTCAGGACAAATACATAATAAAATAACATTAACCATTTAAATATAATTTTGACTTCTGACAAATAGGCAACTTAAGCAGCATCACTACTCTATCTAATGGATGAATCTGTTCTGTCATGAGCTCATGAGATGGACATTTCATAGAAATCTGTTCCATATTTTTACTATTATTTATCTGTTTGGAATCAGGTACAGACTTATTCTCTGTAAATATTGTAGCTCCTTTTGGTAGTAGAGTGTATTTATGTTTTTAAACAGATGGATGAAACTTCAGATCAAAAGAGTCCAAGTCCATGCCCAGGTTCATGCAGCCTCCCATAAATCACAGCCATAAGGAAAATGTGTATGTGCTGTATTCAGAATGCTAGGAGCATACTGATGTAATAAATCCATTTTTAAACTACAGTTGGAAAGAAACTATTGGTAATTCCTAAAATCAATGGGTTAGTCAATTATGGGATTAATCTCATGTCACATAAAATTTTCTATCACAGCTAAAATCTCTGAATGAGACTAAAATCTCCTTGTATCTCTCTTAAGCTTTAATTCAGCAAGGCTAAATGCAATGAAAAGAAAGGAATCAAGCAGAATGGTTGTTTTGGAAGGCAGTGTGAAATGATGGAAAATACATGGCACCCTGTAGTTAAATCACCAATTTACTACTAATTGTGTCACTTTGGGCAAATTATTTCTCTTTTTAAAAAATATTTGTATAAATTTAAAAAGTACAAATGCAGTTTTTTTGTTGTTGTTTAAATACAGATATATCGCTTAGTGGTGGAGTCCAGGCTTTTAGTGTAACCCTCACCATAAAGGGTACACTGTACTCCTTAAGGAATTTCCCATCCCTCATCCCCCTCACTCTCCCACCCTTCTAAGTCTCCAAGGTCCATTATTCCACTATCTCCATGTGTACACATATTATAGCTTATAGCTCTCACTTATATGTGATATTTGACTTTCTGTTTCGGATTTCACTTAAGCTAATGGTTTTGAGTTCCATCCATGTTGCCGCAAAAGACATGATTTCATTCTTTTTTATGGCTGAATAGTATTCCATGGTATGGATATACCCCATTTTCTTTATCCACTTACCCATTGATAGAGACTTAGGTTGATTCCATGTCTTTGCTATCGTGAACAGTACTGCTATAAACATATGAATGCAGTTATCTTTTTGATGTAATGATTTCTTTTTTAGAGTAGATACCCAATACTGTGATTGCTAGATTGAATGGTAGTCTAATTTTAGTTACCAGGAAAACTCCTGTAAAGTATGAGCCAACTTGTGGAAGAAAAAAGATAGCCCTGCCTGACGGAAAAAAGACTTCAGGAGCCTCTGAGGACATTCACGCCATTTGTGAGTAAAAGTACAGTCACTGAAGAAACTTGGGGAACAGAACATAAGACTTGCAGCAGGAAAACAACTGATTCAGGGAACTCATGCAGGAAACATTGGTCTTTGCTGGGACAAAGCCCAGAGACAGCCCAATGTCCAGTAGAAAAGTAGGTGAAATGACCTATTAAGTCAGTTTGCCATGGTGGGACATAAAGCCACATGCAAACCATAGAAAAAGGCCAGGGCAGATTTTTTAGATATATCATAGCTCAACATATTTTTGTCCTTCATTTCGATTCTGATCCACACAGCATTTGCTGAGCATGCACTATACGACAGGTGCTGTCACATACTTATAAGTGGTAGAGCCAGTGAATTATGACCATATCTGGGCTTTCCACACAAGCCAAACTAGATTTTCATTATATAAATAACCAAGACCAAACTAAAATTTGGAACTTCAATTGTCTGGAGAGTTGTATCTGAGGATATTTGAGGACCATCCCTATCTCAGCTACTACTTCAATGAGGATGATTCTCAAATTTATATTCCCCACCTGGATTTTTTATTCCAGTTCCATGCAAGCTTTTCAGCAGCCTACTAATTAGAATATTGCTATTTTCCAGGACCTCATGATCACAACTGTCTTCTGCGCCTGTGGCAAAGATAGTGCTACTAAATCCCCCAATATTTATTTCTCCTTCTTCCTTAAAAAGGAAAACTCTGGTTTGGAAAGCCAAAGTTTTCTTGTGTGGAAAGCCCAGATAAGGTCATAATTCTCTGGCTCTACCACTTATAAGTATGTGACAGTACCTGTCATATTGTGCATGCTCAGCAAATGCTGTGCGGATCAGAATCAGAATGGAGGACAAAAATACATAGAGCTATGATATACATATATCTGCTCTGGCCTTTTTCTATGGTTTGCATGTGGCTTTATGTCCCACCATGGCAAATTGACTTAATAGGTCATTTTGCCTTCTTTCCTACCGGGCATCGGGCATTCCCTGGGCTTTGTCCCAGCAAAGACCACATGTTTCCTGCATGATGTCTGGTAAGACATCACAGAATAAAGACTATGTAGCCCTATCTCCTTTGTAGCTAGGTGTGGACATGTGACTAAGTTCTGGTCAATGAGATGTTAGGAAATGTATGAGTTCCAGAAAGGGCTAAAAGAAAATGCTATGCCTCTCCTCACCTATTTCAGCAAGCTAGGATGTGGACATGATAACTAGACTTCAAATAGCCATCATGAACCATCATGCAAATGCCTTATTTTCAACATCAAGATAGAAAGAGCTGGGATCCCTGCATGATCTACATTTATAAGATGTAAATAAATCTCCCCATCTTATTTAGACTTATCCATCACTCATAGCTGAAACTAATCCTAGCTGATACACACTTGCCTTCAATACCCATGGAGTGAAAACATTGACTCTACTTCTGCTATAACTCTAATCCATTCTTTCCTTCACATTTCTACCACCTAGACACAGATCCTAGACAAAGGCCCTAGTAACTGGACTCCTGTGTCCATCCATACTCCCCGTTGTGGTCTTCACACCTCCTGCATGATTACGTTTCCTGTTTACAGCAACACCGTGTCCATGTCATCTTTCACTTTTGAGGGGCAGTGAAAGACATGCACAGAGTCTTCCTACGAAGCTCATTTACCAACTATTTACAAAGCCGTGTCCAAACTCATTGATCATCTTTCGAGGCACTCCACAAAGCCCTTCAATGAATCCCTATTGGTTACACAATAATGTGCAAGTGTTCCAATGAAACTTTCAACAAACTGTATGGTGTGGTTAACTTACCTGTTTTCCAAAACTCATCCTATCTCCTTTGGGCATCTTTTCTCTGTGCTTTCATGGCATTTATTTTATACATTTATTTATCACATATATATTTTTCTTAAATCACCTCTTCATGAGATTGTCCTCCTATCAGAATAGGTGCCCTGTAAATGTATTTGGGCTGAAGTAAATTTAGACATTTGTTTCTCACTGACTGACCCTACATCCTAGTCAGACTGAACTATCTGCTCTTGGTGATGTTTGCCATGTGCTCACACTATTTACTTTTACTGGAGTATCATATTTTTTTTTTTTTTTTGAGACGGAGTCTCGCTCTGTCGCCCAGGCTGGAGTGCAGAGGCGCGATCTCGGCTCACTGCAAGCTCCGCCTCCCGGGTTCACGCCATTCTCCTACTCAGCCTCCCGAGTAGCTGGGACTACAGGCGCCCACAACCGCGCCCGGCTAATTTTTTGTATTTTTAGTAGAGACGGGGTTTCACCGTGGTCTCGATCTCCTGACATTGTGATCCGCCCGCCTCGGCCTTCCAAAGTGCTGGGATTACAGGCGTGAGCCACCGCGCCCGGCCTGGAGTATCATATTCTTTACTGTATATCCAAAGCAAACCAACATTTCAAGTGTCTGCTCAAACACTACCTTCTAGAAACCTTCCATGGCTTCTCCAGATAAAAGAAAGCTTTATTATCTCTGAAGTTTCTTACCATATTGTATACAATTCATTTCATTTCAGTCCAATTCAATATGATTCAATTCAATCAAATCCAGAAAATATTAGTATTTAGAACATACTCATTATGTTTGAATATTCATTCTAGGTCTTTATTTTGGAGTGGTTTACAGTGCAATGAGAAATAAACGGATGTCTTTAATATATTCTAGGTTAAACTGTATGTAATATACAAATGAAGATAATGATAGTGTTGACAATGCTAGTTTACCTGAAATAATAGGCAAACTCTAGAATTTCAATGACGTAGTACAAGTTTATTTCTCATATATATAAATTTCCAAACTGGTTTTCCTGATTTGCTCTCCAAGTCAGGACCCAGGTTTCTTCTATCCTGTGGCTCTGCTATCTGCAATACGAGACTTCAAAGGCCACTATGCTGTATAGGTCAAGCCAGAATGGAAAAAAGCAGGGAGGATTTCTCAAAAGTTGTTTTCCTGGCTTAAACCTAGAAATAATATTCACTACTTATGCCCACATTTCATTGACTAGAACTTAGCCTCTTCAATACAACTAAATGTAAAAGGAGGCTAGGGAAATGTAGTACAGCTGTGGACTACACAGTGGTGTCGGATTGGATAGAACTGAGGGAAGTCTTGTAGAATCCCTCACACACCACAATGATACTGAAGAGAATTTGAAAGTTTTCCACCCTCTTAAGATGGACCAAGAAGAGGAGTAAATATGTTTTGGAGAACATGCAGCCAGAGTGGTTATAACTTCTAATTTGCCTAGAATATTCTATTTGCATTTGTTGTCCCAATATTATTATAAAGTGGGGTCTCAAAGATGTCCCAGTTTAGATGATAAATTATGTAACATCTCTACACTTAGCAGTCTTTGCCACATACAGCTTTAGCCATTTTGAAGACTCTGCCTGTAGGGAACTTAGGTTTCTACCAGATCACCCACATATTGACACATATTTTGTCTTGTATGTTTGCTGTCTAAATGAAATCAAGAATGTGCACCTTCTCTCAGTCCTCCTGCAACCTATCTCTTTCACTTGCTTTCTTACTCACCATTTGCCAGCCAATAAGTCAATACAAACAACTCAACTGGCTACAGAAGACACAATTACTAGAAACCTGAATGACCCAGATACCTTTCCTTGTATTTAATTAATTAATTATTTATTTTTGAGACAAAGTCTCGCTTTGTTGCCCAGGCTTGAGGGCAGTGGCGTGATCTCATCTCACTGCAACTTCTGCCTCCTGGATTCAAGTGATTCTCATGCCTCAGACTTCTGAGTAGCTGGGATTACAGGCATATGCCACCACACCCGGCTAATTTTTCATATTTTTAGTAGAGACAGAGTTTTGCCATGTTGGCCAGACTGGTCTCAAACTCCTCACCTCAGGTGATCCTCCTGGCCTTGGCCTCCCAAAGTGCTGGGATAACAGATGTGAGCCACCGCACCTGGCCCCTTTCCTTGTATTTAAATGCTAGATAAAAAGAGGTAAATGTCAAGAAAATAAGCTTATTAGAGGAATTAAAGGCTGAGTGGTAGAAGGTATGGAGAATGGTTCCCTCTTCCCTGAATAACTTTTCTTCAACAGCAAATATTCAACATGATTCCCTATGCTGTCTTCAACTCTGTTCTATACAGTGAGAATAGCTGCTGGAATGAGTTATATTACAAAATATTGAATATAATAAGTTATAATTATCTTATACAGAAATTATTTATTTTCTCCTAATTATGAGCCAGTATGAGTAGAAAAATGAAAATACAACATAGAATTATACATGTGAAAGGGAGATTTAAGACAGTGTTTTATGCCCCCCTTATTTATCAGATGGGGAAACAGAGTCCTAGAGGAATAAAAACTCAGAAGAGTTAATGGTAGGAGCCAACACTATGAGGGCTTCTGGTGACCAAATTGCTGCTCTATCAACTACATACAAAAGGATTTTAAAAGGAGCTGAAGGCCATTATCCTTAGTAAACTAACACAGGACCAGAACACCAAATACCATGTTTTCACAAGGGGGAGCTAAATGATGAGAGCACAGGAACACATAGAGGGGAACAACACACACTGGGGTCTATTGGAGGATGGAGGGTGGGGGAAAGGGAAAGGATCAGGAAAAACAACAAACGGGCTCTAGGCGTAACACCTGGGTGATGAAATAATCTGTACTACAAGCCCCCATGACACAAGTTTACCTATGTAACAAACCCGCCCATGTACCCTTGAATTAAAAAAGTTGTAAAAGGAAGAATTAGTTGTCAGCTAAACAGAACATCTGAATTCGGTTATTTAGGATAATTAGTTAAGTAGTCAGTAAACTCCAAAGTTTTTTAATATCACATGCAGTCATTCTACCAAAGAAACGTGTAACAATGAGATTCTGTCTTGTTGGCATATAGAAAAGTGACCCTAGAGGAGGATGGGCACCCTGTCTAGGAAAATTGAGTGGAAGAACAGTTTGGCACGTTCCTGGGTCACAAGTTACAGTAAGCACCTTTTGTTCTTCCATTATCCACCTCCAGCACTCTACCATGCACCCTCAAGGTCTACTCACTTTATACATCAAAAAGATTATTACGAATGAAAAGAGAGAACCAATAGGAACCTGCTTTCCCTGAGATCCCACTCTAAAAGTTAATCTTTCAATGAACAAAGGCAAATGTACTTCAAAATAGACATTTTTTCCTCTCAAACAATAGTCTTCTCAAATTTCTGGGAATGCCAAGAACACCGTATTTTTGTTATAAATATTGCATGCCAGCATATAGTTACAAAAGCAAGAAATGAAAAGAAGAAAACCCTTAAGCTTTTTAAAATCACGGGTGAGGCAGATGCCATTAGTAAGAGCCACAGCATCCTTAACTTTCAGAAAAGAAAAAAATCACCAAGCACAAAAGTGAAAAATACACTATAGATCATATATAAATCTGTCAATAAAATACTTTTATCATGGTAGCCAGGTTTCTCGGATTATGTTTTGTTTAGAAAGTAAGCAATTCCATCATTAGGCTAATGCTCTACAGTGCTACAATTTCACTTCCTTTGGAACACGCAGGATCATGTAATCATGAATTTCAAAAGGCAGGCAAAACCAGACACAGAAAATGTTCCGCATGCTGCCGATGCAAATGTTGTGCTCTAATTTTCAAGGTCAAAAATATAGGATAGGAAGATTACAGAACTGTGCAAGAAATACACCAGTATTGACCTTAACTGAGTTTTTGTGTCACTATATGTCCACGTACTATGGTGTTCAATGAAAAGATGCCGGTCTTGGTGAGTGTACAATGTGTGAAAGTGTCACCACAGAGACCAAGGGTGGGCTGGCATTAGGTCTTGGACTTCAGTTGGATTCCAAGGTGTTCTTAGCAGCCAAAAGTTAGCCAAGAGAAGAAATGATAATAGCTAACATTTAAATAGTTTTTATGGGAAGGCACTGTTCTAAACATTTTATATATGTATTGACTCATTAAATTCACAACAACTGTCTTTAGTGTTACAGTATTCTTGCCTTCTCTGCAGGGGATTGTGTTCCAAGAACTTCAGTGGATGCCTGAAGTCTCAGATAGTTTGTGACTATTTACACTGGTTTTTCCCCCTCTATACATACATACTTATGATAAAGTATGATTTACAAATTAGGCACTGTAAGAGATTAATAGCAGTAGATAGTAAGCAATAGAACAATTAAATAAGGTTTACTTGAACACTGATAATATGAAATGTATATATATTTTATATGACATTTATAATATGCATATTTTAAAACTCTCAAAATAAAACTATAAATTTCATGCATGCATGCACATGTGGTAAAGTTAAAACCATGGATACATACTAACTTTGAAAAATTGGTTCTCTACCTTGAGAGGAAGGGAAAGAATGGGGAATAGAATTGGGAAAGGTTACACAGATTACTACAAATTTTATTTATTTTAAAATATCAGAAGCAAATACGGCAAAATGTTAATATTTATTATTTTAGAATGATGGGTTATTAGTATTTCACATATTCTCAGTAGTTTTTCCAGTATGCTTAAAAGAAGCCATGATTTAAAATAGGTGAGGAAAAACAGGTATAGTTGTAAACAAACAAGTTATTAGATAACCTTAAACATGTGTTTTTAAAAATTAGCTAGAAAAAAACCACCTCAGAAGGGAAGAGTAAGATAGATAAATCAGTAAGATAGAGATCAGTGAGAATCCTTATAGTTCAAAAGTGATAGGCCAAATAGGCATCAATTCTTAGATAGGTGTAGTTTTAATGAAACCCTAATTCAGTAACATTAAGGGATTCTTCAGTAACTTAAACCGTTTCCAAAATTACATGGAAGAACAAACAAGATTTTTAAAAAAGAAAATTCTAGGGACTTACTTGTGGAGATTTCAAAACTTTATAAGGTTGTAATAACTAATATGATGAGGTATTGATAAGTAATTGACAGGTCAATGAAATATCATTGATGATGCTGAAATATTCCCTAGCATATTTTTATATAAGATATAACAGTGTAAATATCAAAATCTACGGCAAAGAAGTGGGCTGTTTAACAATTACTAAGAAAAGTGGCTAACTGTAACAAAAATTGTTTTATTTGTCACAACATACATCCTGGATAGATTTAAAAGTTAAATGTAAAATGAAAATTTTAAAATAGGTGAATAGAATATAACTATTTTTTTTCTGTAAATAAAGCATCTTTAAGTTAATGCAGATTCCTCTTTGTCCTAAACCTAAGGGTTTTTTGTGCATTCTAGGTAGACCAGCAGCCTAACTCTCACAGAACATTCAGAGAAATTAAAATAAATTCTGCCCACACCCCTGTGTGAGATGAACTGGAACATGGTGTAAAACTGGGTTACAGATCTATGTAGATTATCTGATGATCTGGGCTTCTTTAAAGGAAAGATAAGTGGATCCCCCAGCGGAGTTGCCATGAGCCAAGGAAGATAAAGATTTATGTAAATAACTGCTGACTACACACTCTTATTAATAAACTTACAAATAACAGGATTTTGAACAATACAGCATTAGCTAAATATATCATGGAACACTCACACTAAGAAATATTAAATAATGTTTTTTGAAAATTATGTAAAGACAGAAAAATCCTCACCAAAAAATACTATCTGAAAAAAAATCAGGATACAAAAAAGTATATAAAATATGATCATAATTTTGAGAAGGAAAAAGATATCTGGAAGAAAATACAACCAAATGTTAAGTGAGGTTATTTTCAAGTCTTATGATGATGAAGTGAAGTTAATTTTCTCACCAATATTTTCCAACTTCTTGTTGTAATGTGTATTTTTTATGATTAGGATAAAAATGGTATAAAATTTTTTAAAAAGGTAAAACCTCCCAGTGTGTGCCGAGCTTCCCAGAACCAGTGACCCCGATTTCACTGAGGACCCTAACAAAATCTTCTCAGTGGTAACAATAATTAGTTTTCCCAACATTAATATTTCATTTTCAGTGCTATAGATGGGAGCAAGAAAACCCACAGGACATTGACCGTTTCTGAGCATAATTTCTCACTCCCGCACACTGGCCACTGTGCTGCTGGCTAAATAATGTCCCCCCATTCTCAGTTATTCATTTTGCTCATGCATAAAAGATACATGTTAAATCAGAGAAACCACCCTAAGGGTGATTAATGATGAGGACAGCCTGGAGTGTTACTTCAAGCTCTAAGCTCAGGGAACTTGGTGACACTTTGGACTCAACTTTGATTTGCAGTTGTACAAGACAATGAACACTGCTGTGGGGGGGAACCTTGCTGTATGCGCCAGAATTCAATTTAGCAAGAAATTGCAAACACTTTAGGGAACCAGCTCCACGATGCAGGTTTTCCTAAGAGGACTTCATAAGAGGACTGCACAATGAAATAAATGTGCCCTGGAAAGACCTGCTTTCTGCATAGCCAGTGAGGTTTTATAAGTCATGTGTAAAATGGGATAAATGTTACCTTTGAAAGGTATATGCTGCCTATGCTCTTCACACACCTGGGCTTCCAAATCACTACGCAGACTTTTACATATTGATACATGTTTCTGTGGGAGGGACAAGTTAAAACACCTTGTCTTTCTCTGTCTCTCTTTCTCTGCCTATCTGTCTCTGTATCTGTCCCTGTCTCCTTCTGACTCTCTTCTTTGTCTGTTTCTCGCTCTTTGTGTGCATTTCTATGAGTGTCTCTGCTTGTATTTTTCTCAGGGTCTATCTCTGTCTTATTCCCTGTACCACATTCCTTCCTTCTTGTCCACGGAATTTTTTTCTTAGAAGGGAAGGGGACTATTATAGCATTTACTTTTTCTGGCACTAGTATTTGCTACTTTATATACACTATTTAATTCAAGCCATTCATCAATCCTAAGAGGAGGAAAAAACTTTTTAAGATAAAACCAAAAACTTTTCTTACAAATCAGGAAACTGAGGCTCACAGAAGAATTTTGTCCAAAGGCCACCTATTCACAGAAAATGGAAGATGGCTGTTTGGTAATGAGTCCCCTTGGACCCTGGAGTAACACCCTTCTTGGTATGCGGACATGCTTGCAGAGTGTACCTTCTCTGTGACAAAGGCTATTCTTCCTAACCTATAGGCTGGGAAATCCATGGCCTAAGATGTAAACTGACCTAACCCACAGGTATAAAGGCAGCAGAGCAACCAGTCCTCCATCCTTCCCACCTCCATTCCTTTCCTACCAGCTCTCTTTTTAACTTCCTGCAACCTGATCTTCATTCCTAAGACAAAATAAATGTATCCTTGATAGGGTTTTCTAATGTTGTAGACCCAATGTCCTTCACCCAGTCCTTACTGTACTTGCTCTCTGAGCATTGAGCACCATGGAGCTCATCTTCTTAAGCTGCTTTTTCCTTAGCTTCGGTAAGATAATATGGCCTTTGATTTCTATTTATTCTCTGTAAAAAATAAAAGGTAAAATAATTTGTCTATGTAAGTCCTCACTTAATGTTGTTAATAGGTTCTTGGAAACTGGAGCTTTAAGTAAAACAATGTATAGTAGGCCTTTCAATAATGTCATTTCATTCAATGTCATTTTTATAATGTTGATAAAAAAATGGTTTTGTTTTTTCACTTAAAGTCAGTTTCCAAGAATCTACCGGTAATGTTAAGTGAGGACTTACTGTTCATATACGTATATGTAGATACATACGTACACATACATGTATCAAGGAAGTAAATGAGGGCACATAGTTGGAAAAACCAAGCAACATAGAGATGGGCACATACTAGCTGCTTAATATATTAACTTGTTGACTTAATGAATTAACTAACTAATAGAATTATCTCCCCATCTTCATCTAAGCAAATCTTTCGCTCCAGCCAACTAGAAAAGTGTCCCCTATAAATGCAGTGCTCACATCCACAGACCTCATCTGAGGTTGTTCCCTCTCTGTACAAATGCTATTTACATCCTGACCAAAACCATCACCAACCCATGGAATATCTCCTGTGTTGCTGTGAATTGAAACAACTCTTCCTCTCTAAATGTTTATGACAATGTTCACCTATTTAGCAATTTATCCTTTACTTCCCTGTGGGGTTTTTAATCATTACTTAACTTTTGTGTTGTCATTTCACTCCTCTCTTGTCATTGTCTCTTCAACTAAGAGAACCTTACTTTTGTGTTTTCATTGTGCTAGTATAAATAAATGTTTAATTTATTAATATTTTGAGTGCAAGTGTTCCTAAGCATTGCTAGCTTTCATGCGGTAGAATGGAAAAGAGGGTAATAATTAAATTTTCTGAGAGTCTCCTCTGTGCTAGATGTTTTACACGTATATCTTGTTTCATTCTCACTAGAAATTTATTAGGTAGGTTTTACCTTATTTACACGAGGACACTGAAGTTCAAAGTTACTTGATCAGCGTCATTCATCTGGTAAGTTGGAAAGTTGGGGCCTGAAAGATTCAACTCTAAAGATTATGTCCTTAAGATAAATTCATGTCCTTTGCAGGGACATGGATGAAGCTGGAAACATCATTCTCAGCAAACTATCACAAGATCAGAAAACCAAACACTGCATGTTTTTACTCATAAGTGGGAGCTGAACAATGACAACACATGGACACAGGGAGGGGAACATCATACACTGGAGCCCGTAGGGGGTGGGGAACTAGGGGAGGGATAACATTAGGAGAAATACCTAATGTAGGGGACGAGTTGATGCGTGCAGCAAACCACCATGGCACATGTATACCTATGTAACAAAACTGCATGTTCTACACATGTAACCCAGAACTTAAAGTATAATTTTAAAAACTTAAATGTATAAAGCAAAAAAAAATTATGTCCTTAAAATTATGTCACAGTGAACAATAAAGTTTCCAGAAGAATACATAGGAATGTATCGTCAGGAAACTGGGGTAAGCAAAGGCTTCACTAGCAGGACACTAGGGGAAACAATTAATTGGACTTCTTTAAAATTAAGAACTTCTGTTCACCTAAAGGTATCATTAAAAGAGTGAAAATGTAACTCATGAGTTGGGAGAAGATACATACATCCAGGCAAAATTATTGAATTTAGAATATATTGTATCCAAAATATACTCATACAGTATCCAGAAATACTTTAAAAATTAATAGGGAAAAGACGAAGTCTTTTGTTCATTTATGGACAAGCGACTTGATAGACCCTTGATAAAGGAGAATATCCAAATGGCCAGTAAGCATATAAAAACTTGCTCAACATTACTCAAATTTAAACCCCAATGAAATAACACTACCACCACCAGAATGGCTAAAATTAACACAATGGATAATAGCAAGTATTGGCAGGAATGTGGTGAAACTGGCATTCTCATATACTGCTGGTGATAATATAAATTAGCACAGCCACTTTGGAAATGTGTTTGTCCTTACCTTCTAAAGTTAATAAAAACTACAAATTTCGTCTACTCTATGACAACAATTTCACTCGTAGGTATATATGCAAAAAAATTAGTGCACGTCTACTTAAAACACATGTACAAGAATGTTTACATCAGCTTTATTTATCGTAGCCAAAGACTGAACAACCTACATGTCTACTGACACAAGAATGGAGAAATACATTTTTGTACATTCATACAATGGCATACATACTACACATTGAAAGAATGAACAATTCCTACCTTGAACAACATAGGTGAGTCTCAGATTGTAGAGTGAAAGAAGTCAGACCCAAAGAGTACATTCTGCATGATGTTATTTATATGAAGTTTAAAAACATGTAAAACAAGTTCATAGTTATAAAGGTCAGAATATTTTTTTCCTCTGTTGGGTGGGGGTAAAGGGTGTTGGTAATTGACTGGGAAGGGGTGGGGGTGAACCTCTGGAGTGATAAAAATGTTCCATATTTTGACTGGTGTGATAGTTATGTGGCATATACATGTGTAAAATTAATCTGTACAATTAAGATTTGTGCATTTGTATGTTAATCTCAATTTAAAAAGCAAATAATCAACCAAACAGCACTCTGTCAGTGAGAAGAGCATGGAAAATGGAAATATACTTGTAATTATACCAGTTTCCCAAATAAGAATTTATATGATCTATCCATTTTATATTCATAATTAAGGTCCAAGGAAAACATTTGTCTCTCCTGACACTCTGGCAATATTCCCTTTATCAGATAATAAAACCATATATCCTGTCATGTCTCACCTGTGTCAGGAAGCACACACGAATTCAATACTAAATTAATCATTTTAGCCTAGGTTTTGGTATATTTACTTTCATTCTCTCTGCTCCTCACTCCCCAAACTCCAGCCCCACTTCCATTCTCATGAAAATGTTTTATGTATGCTGTTCAATACCTCAAAACCGTGTTGGATGCAGGTAAGGATATAACATGACGTAGTAAATGAACAAGGTGCTTAGCACAGAAATTGAAAGGTGGTATAAAAGGAGAGCAATATTCAGTGTCAGAAAACTTTAGCTTGAGTCTAGATGTCCTTTTATTACCTGTGAAATCTTGGTTTAAATTTGTTGAACCTTTGCCCACTCACCTCTAAAAACCAGGCTAGCCCTATTTACCTCCCAGATATTGTGAATATCTCTTGGGATAATGCACTGGGGAAAGCACTGTGAGCTAGAAAGCATGGGTAGCAGGGTTCACCCGGCTGCCAATGTAGGGGTAAATGGGCTGACATCAAAAATGCAGCAGACCTGAGTGTCCACTACAGCTTGAGCATCTCATTGCTCTCCATCTGTCACTTTTTCTCTGACCCACATTTCCTTTCTGGAACTTAGTGGGTGTTCTCACTAATGAAAACACACCGTCTACTGTCAGGAAGAAGGAATCTCAACAAGAAGCCTGTAAGAGTGTCTTAAAAGGCTTGGCTGGATAATGACCAACGAACTTGAACCACTGGTCTACCTTCTTTTCCCCATCTTTAGAGAAAAATGTCCTGGACACTCTGGTACATCTGATTACAGAAGAGAGAGATGAGAACTGGCTCTGAGGACAGAGTGAACAATCTTTTATCCCCCATTCCTATCAACAACCATGACAATTGGTATCCCTCAGTTTTTAAGAATTACTACATATCAGATTCCAAGAAGCTCAGGCAATAACAGAATAGATACCAATGTCTCCAAGATCCTTCTGGAAGAGCCATTGATATTTTGCTACATGTGCTAAGATTTCTTTCTTGAAAAAAAAAATACAGATAGGGTTGAAGTTCTACTCTGTATGCTTTCTCTTTCTCTCCTCTCCCTTGAGGCACCTCATTTCTGAGGTTAGTGAAAGCCATTTGTATATATGCTTTTTGTTTTCTATTCACAGTCTTCATATAATATAGTATGGGGTATCATTAAAGTTATAGAAAATGCATCTAGCCCTGTTATCCTTTGTAACTTGCTTTTTTCATTTATCATAATGCAGATACAATCCATTCATTTTAACTGCAATGTATAAATGGTCATGGATTTGTCCATTCTCTTACAAATAAATAGCTGGATCCACCTCACTTCTGCCATTTTTCGCTATTTTAAATTATGCTGCAATGAATATCTTTGTGTAGGTCTCATTGTTTATGAACTAGGATATCCCATTAAAAAAAATCTAGAATGGATGCTGAGAAGCAGAATTACTCAATTGTAGAGTATGCCTATCTTGGAATAAATTAGATCTTTCTGAAGTGGTTATAACAATTTAAAACACCACATCTTTTGGCCACAGTTTGTATAATCACATTTTTAAATGTGTGTCAATAGATGGGTTTGTAATGGCATGCTACTGCAATTTTAATTTCCCCTGAATCCCAGTGAGGCTGAACAAATTTTTCATACATTTATGGCTGTTGGAATTTATCTATAAACAGTCTTGTTTATATATTTTGTACATCAAATGGTTTATTAGACTGTTTGAATAATTCTGGTTCAATTTTACTTCTCCCAGCAAAGCTCAACCAATTTCTCTCACACTTCTAATTTTCAGAAGTTTCTTTTTTAAAATTGAACCCAAATCTGCATTGTTGATATTTCTATCCAATACACTGGTTTTGCACTCTGGGATGACACAGAATAAGTCTGACCTTTCTTTCATATCACTGCCTTACATATCCATTTGTTCATTTATTCATTCATTCACATACTTACTCATTTATTCATTTCAGCAAACACAAATTAAGCACTCATCAAAGTCAGGAATAAAACCTGGATCAAGTCATCAAGGAGATACAGTTTAAGAGAGGAGACAGACATCAAATTAACTAACGATACAACATGGTAAGCCCAGTAATAGTGGTATGCACAAGAAACAAAGGTAGGACAGAATGAGGATGAGTTTAACAGATATTCACCCTGTCACCATACCATTTATTAAAATAGACATTTTTATAAAACTTGCCTGCAATAAGTATCCACTGCCATAGGCCTCTTGTGTATCTTTCCTCCATCACCTGGCCACTCTTCCAGGGAAGGCCCCCCAATATTTCTATATCAACTAAGGGGGTGGCAGGGTGTAGGAGGTACACCAGGACCTTACGCCTGTGCTGAAGCTGGCCTGTTCTGATGGGCTGGTGCCCAGAACTGCTGTTACATATTTGACCGTCGTATTTGGAAGGAGCTACTTTCACTTGTGTCCTGGTTACAGGTATTCTCATCATCCCAATCACTCTCTTTCAGATCTTTATCCTTCATACATTATAGTGCTCAGAACAATATGTAGGTTTATGGGAAAATAGTCTAAGCACAGTGTTTATCAAACCTCAGTGTGTGCATGAAACATCTACATTTTTAAAAAATTGCAGATATGACGCAGACGGCCTGGGCTGGGGCCCGAGATTCTGTATTTCTGACAACTTGCCTGGTGATGCCAATGCTGCTAGTCTGAGGACCATATTTTGAGTAGCAAGGGTCTTTGCAGCTTAAAATGTAGACGAACCAACACCACCATAATTCTGACCCAACACTAGCGACCCAGCCCAATGTCAAATCAGTTCTTTGACAACAGTGTCACACTATAGACACGTACTGACCTAAGTCCTCTAAGTCTTTTTAGGAAGGGCAAAAGTTAAAGTCAATACTACTTCATCGTCCATTCATGGAGATATGTTTTTGTATACACATATCTTTGCAGCTACACTAGTTTGGAGGCTAGTGATGTTGGGAGGGGCTTGTAATACCCACCTGTTCCTCTACCGGGCCAGCTCATAGAGAAGGTATACCTAGCATGCATCCAACAATGCACCCGAGCTTCTTTAGCTGTACAAAGGCCCACTGCTATATTAAAGAAATCCTCCAGGGAGCTAAGGCTCTAAGACACATCTTTACAAGGTTTCATTCATTCCTTCAACAAATAGTGTGTGAGCATTCACACCTGGTGGTCATTGCTTTAGGTACTGAGACAAAGTGCTTCCTCTCACGGAATTTGTATTCTGCTGGGGTCGGATATGCTCTAAAAATACATGAATAAACAAGAAGAATTTCATATGGTGGTGCTATGCTGAAAATAACAGCAAGAGGTGAGGGTGGCAGGGTGGCTCCTATGGATTGGGTGGTCAGGATGATGTCATTTAAGCTCAGACCTGAATTACTAGCAGGAAGAAGTCGTGTATAGATAATAAGAAAAAAAGCATCACAGGCAGGAAAATAGATTGTACTAGATTTGAAGCAGGGAAGAGCTTAATATGCTCACAGACCGGGAAGGCCAGTAAACTGCCTGGAGCATAATGAATGGGGGTTGGGATAGAACACACTGACATTGAAAAGGTAGAAAGGGGTTAGATCCTGCTGACCTACATGTTAGGGTCAGGAGTATAGATTTTATTCTAAGTGTGATATGCAGCCTTAGTGATCATTGAGATTTTGGGATTTAGAGATAGACTCTATAAGGCTTCAGATAGAATTACTGGGTAGCTACTTTTTCTGTTTGTTTTTGGCTTCAGCAATCAGTTGGCTGTTGGGGTCACTTACTTGGTTGGGGAAAGTTGTCGTATGGGTGATGTTTGAGAAGAGAACACCAGAATTTCATTTGATCATGGTAAGTTTCAGATGGCTGCCAGTCATCCATGTGTTGGTGCCAAGCTGACTGTTGGAAATAAGAGTCCTGAAGAATCAATGAGCTGTTGGGCAAGAGCAAAAGACCTGGCACATTCAGCAGATGGCTCTTAAGGCATATCCATAGGGAATGTCATACTAACAGATTGATCAGAGGAGGAAAGACCAGCAAAGGAATTTGAGAAGTGGCCAGTTCAGGCAGAGGAAGAATGAAAAGAGGAAGACTGAAGATATGGAGTCTTATGAGCTCAAAGAAGTGTTTCAAGGAGGCAAGGCCTGACTATATGTGATGTTACTGTAAGGTCATGGTAGATAAGAACAAGGAAGAACCCACCAGATTTGGCAATACACAGATTACTGGTGACCTTGATAATAGTGGCCCTAGTGGAGTGGTGGGGAGGAAAGTCTGATCAGATGGGTTGAGAATGTCAGAAAGGACGTAAAAATAATGACTGTAGATAATAAGCTCAAGATTTTGTGTGAAGAGAGTGAAGACAGTGGGAGTTGGAAGGAAACAAGAGATCAATTTTTTAATAGGAGGTCCAAGAGTGTATTTGTATAATAATGGAAATGGACTAGTTGAGGGGGATAACATGATGATTCAGGAATAAAGGAAGATATCATTGCAGAAGCAAAGACCTTGAGAAAGTGAAAATGACCGGGATCCAGACCAAAGCATTAGGATTGATTTCTGATAGGCACAGATCTATCATCTTCATAGAAACAGGACTGAAAGAGACAGGATAGAGATACAGATCGTTTAGTTGGGCAGTGAAAAGGTATAGGGGTTTCTGTCTGCCTCAATTTTCTTCTATGTTTGAGAAAAAAACATAACCCATTCTCAAGGGCAACAGGACTCTCAAGAAAAACAGACAAGCCGACACTTAGTGGGACCCCACAAACTACAAGTGAAAACAAAAACAAAAGCAAAACTCTACATGAAAGAGGGCAAGAAAGAGGTAAACAAGTTCTGAACAGAAATGGGGAGAGGAAATATGATATCCTCAACAGCATAAAAATGCTTTAAAATTATGGAACTACATCTCATCCTGTCTCAATTCTCCCACACTATTTCTGACACTTAAAATGGTGCCATTGGCAGCCTTCTCCCCATACCCTGTCTCTTATGCTGGTATGCTGAGACTCCCACTCCTCCTCCAAGGAACATCTCAAATATATCACCCTCATCAAGCCTTTCCTGATATCCATCAATGTCACCCACCATTGATCTTGCCCTACTTTGATCTCTCTCAGTTTTATTACATGCTTAGCAAGGTCTTTCTTGTACTGTATTATAGCTTTGATAGGCACTTTGGAGGAAATAATGATATCTTCATTGTCTATGATGCCTTCTAAATATTTTTTGCTACTCTGACTTACAGTCCAGATATTAGCTAATCCTTTGCCCAAATGAGGCTTACTCTCTTCTGGTTCTAAGTCAATGTAGTTGCAAAATTCAGACTTTAACATATTCCCCCAAGAATTCTAGTCTCGACGACCCTGAGAATAATGTAAGCTGATGCCACCATTCCCAGCTGGCAGGATTTTTTGGTACGTGTTGATGGCCTCCAGTAATGAGACACAAGTGAGAGCTAAGTCCCCTCCTCCCAACCCAGCCACTAGGTGAGCTGTTGCAATGAAAACATGTATCTGACTGATTTCTGCAACACATACACCCTTTTATTCATGAGCATGTACGCAATTTTTTTTCCTCATGTGAGATGGTGAAGCACAATCTCTGTTCTTTAAGACACCTTCAAAAGGACCCTCGTATAAAAAGAGTACTTGAGGCAAATGTGACATCATGTCAGCAGCAGAATTCAGCCAGTATTCCAGTTAAAATCAACCAAGCAAATTATCTATTAAGTGGCAGGACATAAGACAGATCCCTAAGTGAGGGCTACCACTAGAAAGGAGCATACAGCTTTTGGGGTTGCTGTATTGGGCTTATTCAAGGGCAGTGGTTCCTGTATGATGCTTTTGACCAATCCACATGTCTTGAAGACCATCCATTTCACCAATAAAAAATTATAATATTCTTATGTTAACCAACAAATTCTCTAGGTAGATATTTAGGTATGGAGAGTTGATCACTTGTTGGGCTGCTTTTGAACTGTTCACTACTAATTAGTGTCTCTTCAGTGCTACCCTCTGGGGTGTGTATTCTTCTCAAGGGCACTTCAAATGTTAGCTGTTCCTAGGGTATGGATGAAATCAACTTATATATAGCATAGGGTTTAAATAGAAATATTCAAAGGTAAATAATGAACACCTAAATTAATACATTTCTTTCTCCCTCCCTTTTTTCTTTCCTTTCTTCCATTTCTCTTTCTCTTCTGTTCACTTTTTCCTTGGTCATCCATACTGAAGAGCGATTGAGTCATTATAAAGGATATTTTGGAGGGCATATTTTTTCCCCTAAAATTTAAAATCCACAGACAATTTTGCTCTCCAAAATCCCTCCTTAGCTACCCTGACACCTTTCCTGAATCCTGTCCCCTCCTCTTGTGGAATTTCAAATTACTTTCCCGTGTATTCTAACTCCCAATATAACACTCTCTCAGCTCGTAACTTGCCAACCTAAACACCAAGATTCTCAGGAAAACAGAGATTCCTCCAGAGAATTCCGGCCGGCCTCCTTAGAAGGCTGTCTGTGGAACATCTTTGTTTACTTAAACATGTCCTTGAGGTCTCTATCTTTTCTCACCTCCTTAGTAAACAATTTTGCTGAGCGATTATCTCAAGCAAATGCAGTGTTGTTAAAACAAAATAAAATGGAGACCAGGCATGAAAAATTCTAGAGCAGACAGAGATAGTTAGGTCTTGAAAGTGACCTTAAACTTGTTTGATTTGCAATCATAAGTGGAACTTAGCTGGAGCTATTTCTTATAAATGCCAACATTAAGAAAAATGAAACTTAAACTGAACCAATCAAAAGCTGCCAACAGAGTTATGCAACTAGAAACTTTCCAGTAGTATAGACAAAATGAGGCAACTATATAACCAAAACCAATCAGATATCTTCCTTGCCTTGCTTCTGTGTTCACCATAAAAGCCTTCCCCTCGGACTTCTTCAGTGGAAACCTGAACCACTTGCTGACTGATTCACGAGTCACTGTTTGCTCAGATAAACTCTATACAATTTTATTGTGCCTCCGTTTATCTTTTACCAGTATTCTTCTCAAGAATGTTTGTAAATAAAATTGTCCTCAACTTCATTACAGATCTAAGAAAGAGACATCATTCTTAATGAGTAAACCTTGCACAAGGTCCAAAATTCATGTCATCCCAGGTATATTCTTATTTATCCTTCATCCTCTATGGAAGTCACTTACTCTTGACATGAATAGACATCCTCAAGGGCTTTCATTTATTAGATTTTTTTTAACCTGCTACGTGCATGCACTTCTCCTTTTTGTTGTTTTTGGGTTTACACTTTTAGAACTGTCTCAGCCTAAGGTAATCATCAGAATAACCTAGAGATTTTGAAACTGCTGAGAACGTCACTAGATCTTTTGAATCAGAGTCTGAGGGTTATACCCAGCACCTGTGTTTTGTAAAACCATCTTCCCTGGTAATTTTTGTATACAGCTGTAAGACTTCCCCACTATTTAGCACAGGAGGATAGCGTTATTGTTTTCCTTCTTTGGGCACCAGCACACCACCTCCTATGGTTAGATAATTAAGGCTTTTCAATGACCATGAGCTCTATCATTTGCCCCAGCATCAAATCCCTGCCAATCACGCTTCCAGTCATCCACGGCACAATCCACAGTGACTTCTAAGGCCAGAGAGGCAGGTTTGCGCTTGTTCACACATTCAGTTTTTATACCACTGGTTGTCACCTGAATCTCATTCTTGCTCCCCCACGGGGAGCTGGTCAATCTTGCTCAAGAGTGAGTCTGGGTAAGCTCCCGCCTAATCAGAGCAACTCAGTAGTCTCTGCCTGTGCCCGAGATTGCTGACCCTTAAATTAGGGAAACTCAACCTTTGCTGGCTTCCCTACTGGATTAGGTGGCCATGACTATTTGATGTTGCAGCTAGGATGAACTAGGGTGATTTCGGCATTGACGTTTGTCTTTAGTCACAAAGCTGGGAACTACTGTTGGTGATTCATATACACAAAATGAAGGATGCAGTTCATTGCATTTCTTCTTCCAAGGCTCTCGTTTGTTTCAAGTTCATAACCCAAGTTTCTCCTTACTGTACAAGGCAGTCCCCCCAGCACTTGGGGTGGTTAGTTGGATGACATGATTTCACACTTGCGTGGGTGCTGCCTCACACCTTAGATGTTTCCACATGGGCAGCCTGATGTAGTGAAGCAAGCTTGGGCTTTGGAGCCAGACTGATCTAGGTTCAAACCCTAGCTCTGCAGAACCTAAAGTTCTGTGGCCTTAGGCCAATGACCATGCTTAACCAAGATTCCATTTGCGATCCATAAAATGAGGATAATAATAAAAGAACACCTGCTTCACAAGTCTAATGGACTTAAGATGATATTAGAACATCCGTTAGGCAATCAGCACCTGCTCATTCCTGCTTTGGCTCCCTTTACAAAGGAGGGTGGGGTCCCTCATCACACCTCCTGCCTTTTCTTTTTTTTTCTCTAAGACAGTGTCTGGTTCCGGCTCCGTCACCTAGGCTGGGGTGCAGTGGCACAATCTCTGCTCACCACAACCTCGGCCTCCCGGGTTCAAGCCAACCCTCCTACCTCAGCCTCCCGAGTAGCTAGCTGGGACTACAGGCGTGCGTCACCAGGCCCGGCTAATTCTTGCAATTTTTTTTTTTTTAGAGACTGGGTTTTGTCATGTTGCCCAGGCTGGTCTTGAATTCCTGAGCTCAAGCAACCCGCCTGCCTCAGCTTCCCAAAATGCTGACATTATAGGTTTGAGCCACTGTGTCTGGCCCTCCCTGCCTTGTTCTTATCTTTCTTTCTCAAACAAGGGCACAAACAACAGTAACTACTGGGAGAACTTTGTCAAAATATCCATTCTCCCACCCCTAGATCCAACCCTCTTTGAAATCTCCAACCTTACCTCCTTCTCCTCCTCTCTTTGTGCCTTACCGGCATGTTTCCCAGGTGCTGGACTCTGTGGCACAGCAAGTGAAGCATTGAGGGTACTGACTTAAGGAGGTGCTCACTCTCTCCCAAGTCCTAAGCATTGACTCCTTGCATTGTGGGCCCTGGGTGCCTCTCGCTGGTCTTGGCCCTGCTACGGCTTTCCGTCGATTCATCATTTGCTGCACAGATGACAACATTTTTCTCTTCTCCCAGTAGGTTAGATAAAGCTTAGATTAATTAACAGTGGCGCTTAGGCAACTTTTCTTGCTGGAGTACTTATAAAAAAAAATAAGGGGTTCCTGAGAGCCACCCAGACTGTTGAAAGATCACTAACCTAGCTGCACGTTAGACTCACCTGAAGTCTAGACCCCCAACTTCCAGGGATTCTGGTTCAGTTAGGCTGGGGTGGGGCCACATGGGTAGTTTAAAAAGCTTCTCAGGTGATTTGTAAGATGATTAGGGTCAAATCACTGGCCCGGGCTCAAGGAACCTGTATTCAAGCTCCCAGATGATTTCTACACGCATTAAAGGTTAAAAACCCACTGGCTTCCTATTAAACTCTCCAGCTCTGAAATCAGACCCAGGTTCAAATCCTTATTCTTTTTTTTTTTTTTTTTTTTTTTTGGTGAAATGGAATCTTGGCTCTGTCGCCCAGGCTGGAGTGCAGTGGCACAATCTCGGCTCACTGCAAGCTCCGCCTCCCGGGTTCACGCCATTCTCCTGCCTCAGCCTCCCGAGTAGATGGGACTACAGGCGCTCGCCACCACGCCTGGCTAATTTTTTGTATTTTTAGTAGAGATGGGGTTTCACCATGTTAGCCAGGATGGAATCAATCTCCTGACCTCATGATCTGCCTGCCTCGGCCTCCCAAAGTGCTGGGATTACAGGCGTGAGTCACCGCACCTGGCCTCAAATCCTTATTCTTGCACTCACTACCATATTACTTTGAGCAAAGTTCTTACCTACTTCACTTACAAAATGACAATAACAACAGTACCTGCCACAGAAGTGTTCATGGCGATTAAGTAAGATGGAAATTACTTAGCATAATGTGTGACACAAAGCAAGTCTCACGAAATGATACCTTATTATTATTAGCATGTTAAAGCATTTATTGAGCCCTCCCTTACTGTGGATGAGCATTTTATGTGTGTGTGTATATAAGACATAGTGACTAATCTCCAGGTCTGTGACCTTGGGCTACCTAACACCTTTGTGTATCAGGAGATTATAAACAGCGTAAAAGAAGTATGTTATGAGGATTCAATGAAATATTGCATGAAAAGTTTTTAGCAGAGGCCTAGTACATAGTAAATGTTCAGTAAATGCCAGCTGTTATAACTGCACGTAATGGTCGATTTTCAATAAAAGTCGAAAATTCTGGAGTATTCTTAATACATTTCCTGCCCAAGAAAATACCCAGATTGACTCCTAAGTAAAGCCAAAGATCTTCCTTGTATTTATTTCTTAGCTTTTGCTACAGGGGCTGGCCCGCATCAAGGGTTTAAGGAATGTTTTCTAAATGCACAAATGAATGGATTACTAGGGAATTTCCCCTTGCCTTCACGTGCCACACTAATTTTGCCTGTGTCTCAAGATTGTGAGAGTCTTCCTGACCATTCATTCTGTTTCCAAATGCTGCAACCCGCCCATAGCTCTAATCAAGAGCAGAACTGATTTATGCTGCAGGTGGAGTGAGCCAGGGAGGTGGAATCCTCCACCATCGATGTGTTTATTGCTGAGTCCTTGAAAATTGAATAGGGAGGAAAGGGGAGGTGTGAGGAATGAGTTAAGAGCTACTCCCCATCACATTTGATAAGAGGTCCTTTCACTCTGGAAGAGTATAGCTTTTCGTTGTTGTTAATATGAAGATACTGCTATAAGTGCTACAAAAACACATGCCAAGTGCCATGCCTATCTTCTACCTGACGGCCATCAAGAGCCCTGACAATGATGGAAGAGCAAGCTGCCTGGATTTCTAGGGCTTAATTAAGGAACTGTAACAGGCTATGCTATAACTCTGTAATACTCCTTGGTGAATGACTACAGTAGATAAAGAAAAATTGGTTTCCTGCATTTAGCAGATATTGATTAACGGGTTTGTTTTAAAACATTTAGACTAACTTGGTTCTTTGTTTTATTTATTCACTTCCATGCATTAATTGAAAGCCCACAGTTCAGATTGTATTAACTGGATTGCCCTCTACTGGCCACATGCTGGAGTACATGCCTGTTTTTGACCATGTCCTACAAAAAGTACAGCTATTTTTAGAAACTATTGGCCTTTTCAACTCGAACACACTTTTTCAAGGTCAATTATGAGTACGGTGGAGAGACTTCTGTGTATAAAACCCCATATTATCTGCTCTGTTTTTGAATATTCTGCTTCCTGAAAGATCTTTCGATTCCATATATTTGGTAATTTAAGAAGAACCATGACCAGGAGCCAGAAGATCCGAGTTCACATGGGCCTACCCTCTCATCTGTGAAAGGAGAAGGTTGGGGCTAGACAGGCACAAGGCTCCTTTTTAATCTCTCAAGCTGGTGTGGTAGGGACTGCACCCCATGTTAGAAGCCAGGTGCCCTGCGATCTAGTCCTAATTTGAGATTTAGTTCTGATTCCCTTTTACTCTTGCCATAAAGTGAATGAGGAGGGTATGCAATCTCCAGGGTTCCTTTGAATTCCAATATATTAGGACTCAAGTCATACTAACCTCGAGCACATATAAATGACAGGGAGGAATTTTCAGAAAGATAAGTCCTCTTAAAGCTCTTTTAAAAGGTTATTTTTTTCTTTTTTCCCATGACAATTTTCTAGAAAACATAGAATCTATTCCTTACAACGCTCCTCATACTTGTAGCTACAACTATTGTCTCAACATGAACAGTTTGAAAAACCTGTAACATTTTTATTATCTAGAACATAGGAGAGAAAAAAGTCCAACACCAGATTCTAGAGACTTATTGCAGATTCTTATAATTTGGGGGGAAAAATGAAATGATGAGGCCCTTCAAGTCCAAGGGAGAACAGTTGGCTCTGAGTCCCTAAGGAGAAACATTATTTAAAAGCCGTACTACTTCCCTTCTCAAAGCAAATCTGCAATGTGATCAGCAAACTTTTGCTTCCATCGTTTTGGTGGATTACCCAGTCCCTAGTCACAGTTCAAAGAAGACATTTGCTCAGGCAAGGTGAGCACAGTATAATCCTCCATCCTTGCAACAAACATTAAGAGCATTTAAGAAAGAGCAAGGCAATGCTGGAAGAACTTCTTTTCTACCATGAGAAAAAGCAGAAAATGCCACATACAACAACGTAAAATTGATTGACTTAGCAATAATCTGGCCTAGTGAAAATTTACCAAGTTTCAAGAACAGAATTTGTTTTTAAAAATAAAACATCCTTGCATTTAATTAGCCAGACATTTATTCTATTAAAAGAATAAGCCAGGCACTAATTCTATCAGGCACTTTCAAATGAATAATTGTATTTGCTTCTTAAAAATCAATATTAGGTATATATATACACACACATATATGTGTATGCATGTAAAGAACACACACATATGTGTGTGTGTGTATATATATACTATATCTATATATATGTGTGTGTATGATGGAATACTACTCAACCATAAAAGGAATGAATTAATAGCATTTGCAATGACCTGGATGAGATTGGAGACTATTACTCTAAGCAAAGTAACTCAGGAATTGAAAACCAAACATTGTATGTCCTCACTGATATGTAGGAGATAAGCTGTGAGGATGCAAAGAAATAAGAACGATGCAATGGGCCAGGCATGGTGGCTCACACCTGTAACCCCAGCACTTTGGAAGGCCGGGGCAAGTGAATCACGAGGTCAGGTGTTCGAGACCAGCCTGACCAACATGCTGAAACCCCGTCTCTACTAAAAAATACCAAAAAAATTAGCCAGGCATGTTGGCATGTGCCTGTAATCCCAGTTACTCAGGATGCTGAGGCAGGAGAATCACTTGAACCTGGGAGGCAGAGGTTGCAGTAAGCAAAGATTGAGCCACTGCACTCCAGCCTGGGCGACAGAGGGAGACTCCATCTCAAAAAAAAAAAAAAAATTGATGTGATGAGTTTTAGGGACTTGAGGGGAAGAGTGGGAGGGGAGGAAGGGAGAAAAGATAACAAATATGGTGCAGTGTATACTGTTCGGTGATGGGTTCACCAAAATCATCTCACAAATCACCACTAAAGAACTTACTCATGTAACCAAATACCACCTGTACCCCAACAAGTTATGGAAAAATAAAATACTTAAGTACAAACTTTTTTTAAAAATGTGAAAAACACAGGATCTATATATTCAATTACAAATTGCTGATGAAAGAAATCAAAGGAGACCTCAATAAATGGAGACATTCCTACTATGTTCACAGATTGGAGGACTCAACATAATAAAGCTGTCAATTCTCCCCAAATTAATCTGTAAGTTTATTACAACACCACCAACAAAACCAATACTAGGAAGGGAATCATAGGGGCATTACACTCATGTTGTAAATGATAATTAAGAAGATTATATACCTTCCCTACAAAGACCAAATCCCACAGATAAGTACTATTTTCTGATATCTAAAATTTTGCTCTAAGAGATTTTCTGAGAAAACATTCAAGTCCTTCTAAGGATGCTAGGGCTATATGGATTTATATATGTGTATCTTCTTTTCCAAAGAGAGAAAAAAACAAAATAAACCACATATTTCCAGGGGAAAACCAAAGCAACAGTGCAGAGAGAAGAAATGTTTGAGTGTGATTCTGCACTAACTTTTCCAAAGCAAGAGTTCTATTCAGTGTGAGTATCTTCCAGAACAAGACACTGTGTGTGCAACATCGTAGAAGGTTGTAATCTTTTCGCAGCTCATTTCCTGGTTGGGGAATAAACTATTGCAGATTAATGCAGATTACATTGTGTTCTGTCTGAGGACTATAGACAAAATAGTGGCTATTAGTTTCTAGGGACTGGAAAATAATAGAGAGGGAGTTTAATGCAAGTCACATTCAATCCCTTGAGCAAGTCTTTAAACTCTATCAGGTCTAGTTCAAAAATATGTCTCACATTCCATTATTCTCTCCATCTTCACTATTACTATCCTAGATCAGTGGTCCAAAAGATAGGAACAGGAGCATTGACAGTGTGTTTCATGACTTTCGGGCAGTTAATCTCAGAGCAGGCAATATCAAAGAAGAATCATTTTCCTTTCTGACTTAAATTAAAGAATTTGAGACCCTCTTCCTATTGTCTCTGGAACCTAGAGGCATCACATCCCATGCCTCCTCTGGTATCATGATCACAGAAGTTTTATCTGCAACAGGTGTATGAGGAGCTTATATAATATAACTGTGAATGCTCATACCCTCCTAATCTCATCCACATGACTATTCTGCAAACACAAAGCATAAAATACCCCAGACTAGACACCGGCATGAGTCCAACTGAAAAAATTGAGAGATCAGCATGGTCTCTGTATAAGCATGTGATAAAATCTCTACAGTCATGTTTTTCAACTGAGTGCTAGCTCTCCCTCCCCTGGATCCCCATAACCTTTCTTGCATTCTCTGATAATAGCTTTTCATTTGCTTTCTCTGCCTGTTAAACTGTAAGCTCCTGTGGGTAGGGAGCAGGTATGATCATGTGCCTCACTTAACTCAGACAGCAGGATAAAATGAGTCCTCTGGAGTCTGACAGACCTATCCTGGAAGGCCAACTTTACTAACTGTAGGGTTTTGGGCACTTAACCTCTCTGAGCCTCAATTCCAATAGGAAAATAGTTATTGTAAGTATCCAATGACATTTATGTAAATTTCTTAGCCAATGCTTGCCCCTAGCAATTGATGTGATGAATAATAGCACTGTATCTTAGGTTGGGCTCTCTAGAGGTAATATTTGAGATGGAGATTTGGGTGTCTGCGATTTACCTGAAGGAGAGGTCTCAGAAAGAAAGGAGTTAGGGAAGTAAGATAGAGTCGGGGGAGGAGTTAAGCTGAACTCTAGCTTCAGCCTGATCCCACAGGGAGGTCTGAAGCATAAATAGCACCACAAGGTTGGTTCCCTCTTGGGATGGGTCCAGCCATTTCTATCCTCCCCCGATTCAAACCCTCCATGTCCGTTGGTTACTGGATAGAGGCTGCCTTCCTGTGTGGGCAGAGAAGGACATATCCTCCATGTCTAAGCAGCTCCCATGGCCAAGGACAATTCCATGAAGAATAGGGCAGTTGTGAGCTGACAGCAACCTATACTCACAGCAACCATGTAAGGGAGATCTGGGCAAGGCACCAGAAGCACCCACTACACTATTATTATATTTGTATCATTCTATGTCCAAATACAAGCTTTTGACATGACAGGGACTCAACAAATAGTTGAACTAAATTAAAGAATCTAAATTGCATAGACTACGCACAGCCAGCATGAATAGCTTTTTTCTCATCCACATGTCCAGAATCTTTGGAGACAGTTGTCACATTCCTCCCCTTCACCGGCCCTCAGAATTGCTAAGACTACACAAGGTTGTAGCACGCCCCTAAATTCCTTGGCACACTGATAATGTATGAAGCTCACTTAACTGTAAATTTTCTTGCTTCTCTTGTTTCAGAGATTTTCTGGTGCTAATTACACCTACACTTACGTCCAAATATTTCATTGTGATGCAGATTACACTTGTAAGTGCATGAATTATTCTTCGAAGGCAAAAGGAATTAATAATGTTTCACCATTCACTGTGACATGTTTCCAAGCACGTAAGTGACAGGTGCACTTTTAAATAATGTACTTTTTCTTCTCCTTGACAAGCAAGAACCCAGATTTAAAGAGATAGAAGATGTGAAGGATTGCCTTGTGAATCTACTGATGTCATGCTTGGGTTTCCATCTCCATCAGCAAATGCATGAATAAGTAATGTACACAGGTCCCAGTACCTGCTCAGATTAGATTGTATCAACAGCCTTACACTCTGAAACACCATTAGGACAAATCCCAGACACTCAGGGATAGAAAGAAAGAGCTGGGTTGGTCATCAGTAGGAATGGAGGAAAGCTTTTTGTAAATCACAAGGTGATTTATAAAGGTCAATTATTAGTAGTAATTATTCTACCATCAACTTTATGTTCAGTGCTCCTGGCTCTACCTCCATCTCCTTCTGCATTAATCAGCCCCTTCCAGAGATTTCACATCTGTTCAGGTGACTGGGGACAAATAAAAAGGTGCCTAAACAGGTTGAGGAACCAGCTCTTTTCTTGTACTTTTATCTAATACTCTCTCTACTGGTAGAGACTAAATTGAATTCAGAAAACAAACCTGGCAAGTGGTTCAAGAGTCTTAATTGGGAGCGGCCAACAGATAACATATAAAAAGGAAATGGGGATTTTCTGCATCATCATCACCCTCGTGAAGTCAAGGAAATGAATATCTAAAGACTAGTTGTTGAATTTCAGGAGATTCATGTGTGTAAAACAAGTGGATTTACTACCCTAATTCACCAGTTTTCATTTTAGTTCTATTAGGATCATGAGGTATTTGAGAAAAGAAGAAAAAGTAAAAAAAACAAAACTCACAATTTGGTATGGGCAATACAAAAAGTTAGCTCTCACATGTATTAATACATCCACTGTAATGGCAAAAACAGACTTTAATTTTGGAAAGGAATATAGCTGAGCCCTAGATTAGAAGCCCATAAACTAAGGACCAAATCTCTCTTCTGCCTGTTTCTGTTAGTAAAGTTTCATTACAACACAGCCATGCCCATTCATTTACATATTGCCTATGCTTCTTTTAGACAGTAGAGTTGAATAGGTGAGAAAAAGACCATGTTGGCCACAATGCCAAAAATTAGTTACTGTTTGGCCCTTTACAGAAAATGTTTGCTGACTCTTGCTCTATAGCCAAACTCCATGATATTAAATACTGGCTCTATCACTTCTTAGCTTTCGTACTTTCAGAAAGTTTCTCAATATCATCATCAAGAGGAAACGAACACTATCTACCACTTAGGATTGATGTGAAGATTGAGTAAGTTTAAATATCCAAAGTGCCTAGACCAGCATCTAGCATGTATTCAGGATCTAATAACTATGAGCCATTATTATTATAAACAGTAAGAACAAATAAACTTCTCCCCATATATATGGTTGGCTCTCATGCCAACAGAACCACCCAGAGGCCCTTCTGCCTTTTCTCATGGATAAGTTTGGAATGTCTCTCCAACATTCTGAATGCAGACGGATACTTTCTAGGTGTTCTAGCTATTCTGTAACAGCTGTGCAGAAGGGAAGAAGCCATTTCTTTTCCTCACTTTATTCTTGGAAGATGGCTTCAGTAAAAAGCTCAAGCACAGATTTCAAACCTCCTTCCTCTGCCTAAAATATTTAATGGCCAGACTAACAACTCTGGTAGAACAACTGGTTTGTTTTCAGAACTCGCAGTGTTTTCTCATGGTTAGAATCAATTAGAGGTTGTAAAGAGATTGTAGGATCAGAGATTGGCTTAGAATATAAACCTTGAATTCCTAAGAGAGTTTACAAGTTTGTCCAGATTAGATGCTCAAGATGAACAGAGGGCCACAGCCTCTGTAAGGTAGGAATGTAAAGTGGGGGTAAAATTAGTAGAAGTTTGGAAAACCCACCTTTTTGAGAAATACAGATCAATAAACAGATTATACTTCTTTCTCTCTCTCTTTCACTTCCTTTCCACTTTTTCCTTATGGCCAGGTTCATAATAAAAAGGTCAGTGTTCTGAGTTCTAAAAACATGTATACTGATGCCCATATGCATAAGGCATTGCCCTGGGCACCATGGAGAAAATCAATGTGGTAAAATTCCCATCCTAGGGAGTTAATCATCTGCTTGGGAAAACAAGACAAGCCTATGAAAAGTTAAATAGCAATTAATGAGTTCAATGACAGTACAAGACAACAATGGAAAAGATACTGCCATGCAGTTAAGTAATTAGTTGCTAAATTCAGATAGTTAATATTATAGAAAATTCAGGGGAAAATAAAATCCACATGACGTAAATTTGTTAACCAAAACACAAGAAAATGGCCATACTACTTCCTCCTACTGAAGGAAGATAAAAAACGCTAAAGTTAAATATGTATTTACATTTCAAGTGAGTAATTTAAGGTGTTTTCATTTAAAATAAAAATTAATTAACTAGCATCCCAGGCTAACAATGTTTGTTAATCAGTCACTGAACCTTGTTTTCTAACAACTTCAGTTATAATGTGTAGGTTAGACCCAAAGACTCAGATGGAAATCAGGACACCGGGAATGGTGAAGTCTTGAGAAGAAGGCATGCTCCTGTAGCAAAAACAGGAGGATGGGATGGGGTCCTGAACAGCATCAAAAGGCCCACAAGTTGACAGAACATTCAACTTGAATTCAATTTCCCCAGAGTCAGCACGAATGAACAGGCATGCCTGAATTCTAAAACTTTCTGGAAAGATTAAGCTAAAACACTTACAAGTGAGTCTCCTGAATGAAGCTTCTTTATCATATTCACCAATTCACTGCAGCCACCCTTGTTTCCTAGATGTTTGGGGAAGAGGCTTATTTCCAGATATGGCACCAAATTCAAATTTAACTACACCCTCAGATTTCTGTTCCTTTTGGACCACTAGAGTTCTTATTTTGGAGCTTGATGATCTGCTTGGATAAACTCCATAAGCATAGCGGTAAAGAATGTGACTCCTGGACTAAACTACCTGGGTTCCAATCCCAATCCCACTGCTGTGATCTGGAGCTAATTGCTTATCCATCCACTGAGCCTCAGTTTGCCCAGTTGTAAATGGGAAGGATACTAGTATTAAACTCATAGAGTTGTCATTAGGGCCAAATGTGCTAATACATGTGAAGTTTTTTGAACTATCCATAGTAAATACCTTATAAATATAAGCTGGCATACCCTGTCACTGCTAAGTAAGAGGGTAGAATTAGTAATTCTTTTAATTACTTAACATGTCAGCTATAGAGGCAACCTGCCTCCTTCTCTGGGACCAACACTGGTCCTACAAATGGAGATATAACAAGTTGGAGTTTATCAATCTGGTAGTCTTCTCTCTGGCCTTGTGGGTATCTTACCCCACTCCTTCCACTAATAGGACCTAATTATAATATTGTAATTAATTCTAAAATTCTCCTTCTACCTATCAGGTCCTGGCTTCAGACTACCTGTGTTTCTCTGGAAAGAGTTACTAGTGTTGACTGATGTCAGTGATTCTAAAAACTAAGTCATTGCATCCCAGCCATTCTTCATCCACTGGGGTCCCCTAATGCTATGCTCTGCCACTGATATATGCAGGAGGCAGATAAGGAAGGGTCCCTAGAGAATTTCTGACCCACCCCACAAGTGTTTACACCAGATGTTTTTGTGCAGATAAGGGAACCTACGGAGGGTCTTTCCTGGGCATGCCCACATGCACTGAAGGAATAGGAAGGAGCCACCAGGAATTCACCCCTTATGCAGGGAAGGAGCCTGAACTCTTCAGCTCCTGTGTGGTGGCCTGGTATTCAGTCTGTGAGGTGGTAGCTTGTTGGCAGGACCCCTTCATTCTTTGCTGAGAGATTTCTTTTCACCTAATACATCCACTTTCTTCATCCTTCAATGTGTCTGTGTGCCTAATTTTTCCTGGTCTTGAGACAAGAACCTAGATCTTAACCAAGCTAAGGAGCAAAAAATCCTGCATCATATTGATGACCCATACGGGGACCTGAGGAAGGGTGAGTAAAATGAGGACCTGAACATCTCTTTCCCTTTTGTTTTGTAGCCTTCTTGTCCTCTGACTTCTTCTAAAGGTAGAGAAAGCTGAGACTCACCTTATCACTCTTGGGGGTCAGGAATGTTGGCCTCAGTCCAGCCCAGTTTTTTCTATGTCAATTTCCTTCTTTTTGTCAGGAGTGTAATGGCAGCTATCTTTTCTTTTACAGTATTGGGGGTGTTCCACCCCCACCCCAATGGCCACAGGTGAATGCACAGGACAGATGGGTGAGCAGCAGCTCTCTGCCCCCCGCTCCTCTCGGTTGGGGCTGGGCACATGGCCCAAGGGCCCTGCATGGTCAGTTGGCCAGCATTCCCTGCCATGCACCAGGAGTCTTCCCCTCTCCTGGCCAAGGGATCCAGCTCAGTCCAACATCAATTAAAAGTTTCTCTCAGCCAGGCACAGTGGCTCACGCCTGTAATCCCAGCACTTTGGGAGGCTAAGGCAGGTGGATCACAAGGTCAAGAGATCAAGACCATCCTGGCCAAAATGGTGAAACCCCGTCTCTACTAAAAATACAAAAATTAGCTGGGTGTCATGGTGCACACCTGTACTCCCAGCTGCTTGGGAGGCTGAGGCAGGAGAATCACTTGAACCCGGGAGGGGGAGGTTGCAGTGAGCTGAGATTGCGCCACTGCACCCCAGCCTGGCAACAGAGCGAGACTCTATCTCAAAACCAACCAAACAAACAAACAAACAAAACAGTTTCTCTCCCTGTTGGAGAAACCCATTTACATAAGAATAAGAGGTTATTCCCCCAGGCATCTTTCCAGCCCCGCACTTAAGCTATTATTATTTTCTTCTTTTTTCACCCTATCAGGAATTAACTTTTGTGAGAGATTTTTCCTTTTAGAAGGTGTTTTTAACTAGGCCAGGACCCCAATTCACAAGACACTCTTTTCTCTCCCTTTTCGGAGGGGGACTCAGTTCCATAGCTTTGCCTTAACATTCAGCTTATAAGGAATCCATGCAACCCCATGAGACACATTTTTGTCCCAAACTCCATTCCAGGCTTTGGAACTTGAAGGCTACTGACAGCAGGCAGGACATGGTGTTCATGGGTAAAAGCAGATAATCCCTCCCCCAGGCCTCCCTATTAACATGGGTGAAAGCCACATTGACACCCATGGGCAGCACCCTGTCATGGCCACTGGGATTCAGAAATAAAAAGATGGAAGAAGGAAAAAGGGTGCTTTTTCCTTCTCTCACTCATATGCCCTGGGTATTCGCTAAAAAGAGAAAGGAACTAGGGGTGCCTGTTACCCTTTCTAGATGAGTAGCCATTCACCTTCAGTCTAGTTGGCTTGGGGTTGAGCTCAGGGGAAAGGAACCCAGAAGCCTGACATGCTGGCAAAAGGGTAAAAGTTTTTTATTACCAGTCGGACTTTTGGCTTCCCTCTCCCTGTGCAAACCAGTAAAAGGAATGCTAAGAATAACTGTTTCTATTATCTGTAAAGTTCTGATTAATGAAAAAGGATTTATGAGGTTGGTCTTAAGCTATAGCCAATCTGGTATGCTTTGTGTGTCTTAATTGAGGCTTGTTGGTTTCACTGGTGAGGTTACTTTTGATAAAGTTCAAAAGCTAGATATATCGGCTGCTTGGCATGGCTAAAGTGAGCTAATAAGGGATTTAAAAGGATTTTCTTAAAGAGAGCTCAGCTTAATTAGAAGTGTATAACCAAGTTATAGGTGTATTTAAAAGGCCCTTATGTTTTTCTCTTCTTGAATCTTGTTTTGCTGAAAAAAGGTTTTTCCTCAGTTGACTGAATTATTTTTCTCCATTTTGCCTTGCCACTCTTAACGCATGCATGGGAGGCCGCAAGATAATTTCTGATGGCCTGGGACTCCCTGGGAAAGACAGAAAAGGCACCACGGATTCCATTTTGGGAGGAGCCTCTGTTTTCCTCATGGAAGCCCAGGAATTAGAAGCAGATAAATCCCTCTCAAAATCTGTTTTTGTCTTTCAGATATACCTGTTTATTGGGCCCTGGAAACAGCATGCTCTTAAAGGGCTCCATTCTGAGGCGAATAATCCAATTGGGATTGTTGAGATTGGGATTTTTTTTTTTCTTTTTTCTCCACCCTGAGAATTGAGATTGGCAAATGAAAAATTTTATAGCTACTGGATCTTCTTCTGTCTGTGTAGTTATATATGTGTTGTGTGTGACGTCTATAAAAAAGAGCTCTAATTAATTGGCTTAAAGAAAAATAAGCACTTAGATCAAATATTTTTGAAGGAAAGATAAAAGCCATAATGCCTTTTAGTTAATATGACTTTAGTCTTTGAGAAATAAAAAGAGTTCTAAAGATTATTGGTAAAATGCAAATGTTGTTAAAATGTAAATAGGTGGTCTAAATTATATGGGTCAAATACTAGGTTTGCTAAATATTTTAAGGTTATAAACTGCTTCTTTAGCTGTTGAGAACTGTTCAACTTCTCTGCTTCACAAATGGTCAGGCCTGGGGACATATGGAATTAGCCACTCCCTTAACTATGCTGGAAGGAGTCAAAGTGTGTATCGGTACCTAGTACATAATTAAAACAACTTACCAGATTTTACATTACAGTTAAAAATTGCTAAGAGTTACCACTATAACATGTAATTGAGACCACTGAAAATGGATTTACATGCAAGGTGTGTAAGAACAGTAAAATGTGTTTTTAGTAAAAGATTATAAGAAGGCATGGAAATGTAAATTTTTGCCTAGGGCTAAATAATTGTTTTGAATTAGATAAGATAAAGCTAAAGGCTTAAACATATTGTGGAAGGTTTCTAAGAATCTTGCAAAAGAAATTCTGTGTTTGAACATCGACTAAATTCAAAAGGATATTATATGGTTTTTATTCAAAAGGATATTATATGGTTTTTCTGTATATGGAACTTTGAAGTAAAAGCACAACAAGGTTTTCTTAAGGCACTAATCTGCTCTTTAGCAAAATTTGTAGAGGGTTATGGAAGGATTATAAGGATCTCACCTGGTGGTCAAACTGGTTAAGATTAGATAGAATTGTCTATAAGATTTCATTAGAAAATTGGGATTGACATTAATAGTAAGAGTAAAATTACTATTAACATAAGGGTGAAATTTGGCTTTCTCTCCCTTGTACAAGATTTTCATGTACTAGTAAAGGATAATGAGCGATTTTCATTTACCTTGTGGATAGACTGCCAAGGAAAAGAAAGAAAAAACAAGAGGAAAATTTTTTGGAAAACTAAGTCTTCCCTTTTAATGAGTAACGATTTTTTGCCTTGTTTTAAAATTCCTAAGTCATCATTTTGGCAAAATAAATAACTTATGGTAATCTGAAATTCTATTTCATAACATCAAGTGTTTTAAACTTTTAACATATTTAACAGGCTTCCCTGAATCAAATTTCAGCTTCAGGTTGTCTTTTCTGACCCCAGATTTTGGATGCTACAGATGGCCCCTGGAGCATCCAAAAGAGAGTTAAACAGGATTATTTGACATGTTAAGGTACATGGGATTGCTAAAATGATGTTTAATCTTCTTCAGGTTATAATTTTGGGAATAATATTAATATATGTCCCAAAATTGTGTGAGATTTCTAAAATTCTAATGTCTAGGTAAATGCTATCAATCTTGATTAAGGTTGATATTATGTTAAGTTATTGTAAACCACAGAGATAACCAAATTTATTTGTTAATGGTGTTTTTGACTGTAACTACCTGGAATTTTTTTTTTTTATTCACAGACAATTGTTGTCTTGTTTTGATCCTGTTCAAAAGATGGTTTATAATCAGCTATAGAACTTGACAGGTGCTCTCAAATGCAGGTTTCTGGTAATTTTGGAGATTGTGACATTGGAATAAACAAAAATGCACAGGGTTCATGAAGAGCTGAAATGTTAATGAATATCAAACAGAACAAGAGTTAACAGAATGAACTGAACTAATAGAAAACTGAAGTAGCCTTCTTAAATTTTTGCTTAGAACAATGCTGATCCTTGTTTTGTTTTTCAGAGTCAAGGAAACTTATTTTGAGCTATTTATGGCCTTTAATAATTGATTAAAGTATAATTTTGTGAACAAAATTTGAAGCAAAATTGTTTCTCTTTGCCTGGTTTCTCCAGAATTTGGGAACTAGTCCTGAGTATCTGTGACTTATGGCAATATAGTTATTTGTGTCAATGCAATAAGAATCCATTTTCTTTTGCAACAGAATGCAAGTGGAGAAACTGGTTATTTTATCAAAGCTTTGACTGGAAGGATATGCGTCCCATTAAGGAATCAAGCTCAACTTGCACAGCCAGTAAAAGTCCCTTGGGAAGACTGGCCTCATACCTTGTATGGTCAGGAGCCTGTACAGGATTCCTGACTTGTGGTAAATAAAGAATGTCACTTTCTAACAGGTCCAGGAACCCCATGTTCTTGGGACCTCAAGAAGAGAGGAGTTCATACAACTCAGGTATTTGAGGGTACAAAACTATGGCCAGGCTGATCTTCAAAAAAAAAAAAAAAAAAAAGAAAAAAGAAAAAAAAGTCCTATCTCAGATTCCTTGTGGAACAGAGTTCCATCAAAGCCAATCTGAAAGGCCTATATAAAAATAATTATTTGTGCTGTACTTTATGCAAATAATCAGGCCAAGTATAAGACTAAAGTCTATTTTTCAAACAACTCAGTCCAATCATGATTTGTTTTTAACAAGAATGAGGACTGGAGAGACAGAAATTATGTTCCAAAACTTAGACATTTGTCATTAAATTCTAGACTCATTAGTTGTTTTAAGATTTTTTCCCCATATTATAAACTAACTCTGCTTATTCCTGTGAACCAACCAGTGATCTCCAGCTGCAGCTCAGAAGAAACAAAAGAGATGGGTAATGTAAAAATCTGGATCAATATTCTAGTTCTGGGCAGTTACCTTGCAAATCCTGGCAGGTAATAGGAGTGAATAGGGTGCCCATCACCCAGAGGTATCGTTTTTGAGAAAATAAGACCAAGGGAGCTAACCAAAGTCAAGCCCCATGCACCCAAATCTTAGCAAGCATAACTATAGTCACCAGTTACCTGTATGTGCCAGCAGCCTTGGGATTTTTGAGCAGCCCTTACCCATTTCTTTTTGTTTCATTTTGATACATGTTTTCCAATAACCCAGTTTGTCTCTTCTGACCTTCAGGCCATCAAACTCCAAATACTCCAAATAGTCCTGCCACCGGAGCCTTCAACGATCAACCCTTTTACCAGGGACCCTTAGATAGGCCTGTGAGGGAGATCTGATTGCCGATTCCCCAAAACAGCGCCCCCTGTCAGCAGGAAGCAGTTAATATTGGTCTTTATCCTTATCCTTATCCTTATCCTTATCCTTATCCTTATCCTTATCCTTATCCTTATCCTTAGAGCAGTTAGATGTACTTCTTTGGTGGGGGGAATGATAGATGCAGGAGGCAGATAAGGAAGGGTCCCTGGAGAATCTCTGACCTGCCCCACAAGTGTTTATGCCATATGTCTTTGTGCAGATAGGGGAACCTGCACAGGGTCTTGCTTGGGCATGCCTGCAAGGGACTGGTGGCCCATGTGCACTGGGGCAATGGGGCGGAGCCACCAGGAACTCATGCCTCATGCAAGGGGAGGAGGCTGGCCTCTTGAGCTCATCTGTGGTAGCCTGGTATTCAATCTGTGAGGTGGGATCCTGTTGGCAGGACCCACTCTTTCTTTGCTGAGAGCTTTCTTTTCACCTGATAAATCCACCTTCCTCACCCTGCAATGTGTCTGCATGTCTAAGTTTTCCTTGTTGTGAGACAAGAACCTGGATTTTAGCTGAACTAAGGAGGAAAAATCCTGTATCATTACCTTCTGAGAACTTGTCTATGGTAGGACGGCTCAAATGATGACTACATATTAACCTGGATACCTTCCACTGTTCTGTTGAAATCTTCACCCATCACTTCCTCTGCCTCCAATAATCTGACTGGTTTCTATGTCTTTGCCATTTGTGGTTTGGTGTCTAATCTACTCAAATGCTGTCAGAGTTTTCCATATAGCAGATAGCCTCAAAAGGTTGAATCACCTCCTCTCTTGCCAATGTTATGGCAAATACACTAAGAGTTCCTTCCAAGCATTCTTAAAGGATTCACCTTCTCTGCCTCATCTCTGGTTAGTTGATTTGACAAAATGAGAAGACGAGGGTAACATTCCGAACTCCTTGATTCTCCTATTATTGGCAAAACTGTCTCATTAGCATTAAAATAGGGAGAAGGCCTAGGGTGGAAGGGATATTGCTTCAAAAAGAAAAAAAAGAGACTTCTGCTTAGCATGCAAACTAAAGCCTAATGCTTAGTATGTACTGCAGAACAGAGGTGCTGAATAGTTCTTCCATAAATCATTCTACAATGCTTAGGTATGTGAAGCTGTGAACCCATTCCATAATTTTCATTAGAAAGAGATCTTCATTTCAAAAAAAAGAATTGCAGCCCCTCAGTGGACATCCTCTGGAAATCACATAAACTGGAAAACAATGAGGGAATCTCTAGCTATCTCTAAACACACACACACACACACACACACACACACACACACACACACACACACACCAGGGCAAAATATTAACTTCTAATCACTGCTAGAAGGCACTGGGTCAATCACAGCTCAGAACACAGTGAAAACTGTGTTACAAAAGCAAGCTCATCTCCCAGACAACAATCCTGCCCCTGCTGCACACCTGTGCTGCCTTCTCATCCAATGGCCTCCAGAAACCTGTAGGCAAGAAGCTGATCATTAGGAGCCTTGACCTACTCACTCGTCCCTAACCTCTGGCGCGTCTCTCAGAATGTAGTATTTATTATCCTAGCACCAACAGCAGCAAACTAACATCTCATCCACGAATACACTTCTTACTGCCTTTCATTGTATAGCAAATAGCCTTTTATGCACACCTCAATCGGAATTACCCAAACAGCCATTAACACAGCTTGGAGAGGGAGAAGAGTAAGAAAAAGTTCTAAAGCCAGACAAATGAACTGCAAAGTCAAATTTGTATTAAGAACCCACAGATGCTGGGGGCTAGTTGATGGAAGTTAGGAAGGTAAGGCAAAATTTAAGGTGCATTAAAAAGCTCAGTGGTGATTGAGATAGATAAATTATATTCTAATGCAATACATTTTTAAAAATAGAAGTTAATGCAGATAAATTCATTGTGAACGAAATATCAAAATTTTAAATAATAAAATTCAGCAGTACCATCATGAGCCATTTTAAAGCCTAAGACAAAAGAGAAAATCAGTAATGCTGATTATGTTTTCATTAAAAATTTGGATATTTCATTCATCATGGATTTTTTTTGCATGAAGTTTGATTTTTTAAAAATATTTTATTAAAATATTACATATGTTGATTTAGGAGTTTCTTGGTGGCACCCTCTTAAATTTGCACCCAAGGCAAGCTCTTTGCTTATCTCATGCTTATCCCTGCCCTGCTCCAACTTACTGATAATTCTTGTATCACTAGAAAGAACAAGGGTATTGTCTTCTGATACAGCCTTCCATAATATTGCTACCCATCTTATTTTAAAAAATCAGAGGCCCCGGAATTAGTACAAGTGGAATGGAGGGCAGATCCTACGTAAGCATTCTTAAACAGCTTAAATATGCCTCTTGGGTTCAAATGCTATGGCTTTTATTCAAGATAAACTGTAATTGGAAAGTCCCAAATTTAACATCAACTTTTTCCATTTCTGCTGTATGTTGGGTTTTGTTTCGCAAACAGGGTCCTTTCAGATCAATAATTACCAGGCTTTATACCATCAAAGACTCTTTTTCTCCCCACCTGCAACTAGGGCTTGTGTTTTGAAATACATCATTTATGAATGAATTTATGCATAAATTCTGTCCACCATTTAATACACCAAGATATCTAAATTTGCCAGTCATATCCTCTGATCAGTGGGAGATCACCTGTGACTGCCAGAGGGAACCAACACAGTTGTGATCAAAGGCGGAGATACTTGACCCACAATTCAGCCTGCCCAGCTTCATCAAGAATGCTGCAATTTCATTAGGTATTTTGAAATACTGAGTTCTCAAAAATAATTATAATGAAATATTAACTTAAAAGAGTGACATGAAAGAAATGGTAGTTATACCATGTTTCATCTAGCTTTATAAAACTGCAATAAGTAAAAAAGTTTGGTATAGTAATAACAGGATTACATATATATATGTGTATATATATGTGTATATATATGTGCATGTATATATATATGTGTGTATATATATGTATGCGGGGTGTGTGTGTGTGTGTGTGTGTGTGTGTCTTGTTTTCATTTAAAAGTTGAAAAATAATCCAGATCTCCATTACCAGCTTTCTAGTTCTTTGGGGACCTAAGGACCTCCTAGGTAGGAATCATTGTTTTGTTGAAACAAATCAGCTATGGCAAATGACTGAAAGAGATCTGGTAGAGATATGAGTTTCTAAGCAAGTGTGAATGAATACAAGGCTTATAAATACATGGAAGGAAAGCAGTCCAAGGGACCCAAAGCCATTGACCGAAGCTTGATATAACTCATTAAGAAAATAATATTTCCAGAAGTTTTTCAAGATTATCTACTAGAATGTAAGCTCTCTGAGTTGCAGGAACCACCTGTGTGGCCTAATATCCTGCAGTGTTTTCTCCAGACAGACTCAGTGCATATTTATTGAATAAATAAATGAATGAGGAGCTCCTTCTTTTATCACCATTGTTTTAACATCTGAATAAACTTTAAAAGGCATCAGGATTAGAAACCCATATTAAGATAGATATGGGCATCCAACAGGAGCAGAGCCTTGGGACCCTGTTTTTAAAAAGCATTTGGTCAAGAACAATCATTAAGAGACATTATAAAGCACCTCATTCATTCACACCTGTTGGCTAACAAATCAATGATATGTTCCACAGATGCTTCCTTTTGGATTTGTCCCACTTGAACTCTCTAGTAACTTGTTCAAGATAGTACACAACCTTAACCACACTCATTTATTCTTTATTTTCACTATGGTGCTCCATCCTGTACTTCCTGCCACTCCAACACACTAGTTTACCCTCTCTAGTCCTGCATTTATCCTCTCTCCTTCATCCCATTTCCCATCTACACAATTGGGTCCAGCATGGATAATTTCTTGCACACTTTTTGAGTGGTTCCTCACAATTCTATGAAGCAGGCAATGCAAAAGTTATTTTTGGTTCCATTCTATGGACAGAGAAACTGAAGGTCAGAGAATTTAAGAGTGATGACCTCAGATTTCAGTAAGTGATGGATCTGGGATTCAGAACCAGGTCTCCTTTCCCCAGGATTCTGTTATATTACCAAGGACCTCAACATGGTATACAGCATGCAGTTGCTTAAAGCCTGACATAAGAGGTGACATAAGTCATGTAAGAAGGTTTGGATGATACTAGAGAGCCATATCTTCCTGTGCCTATGGAATAAAAATATAATTCTGTAGCATGATATATAAGATATTCATAATTTGGCTTGTCCGAATTTCCTGCTTTTTTTTTCATGACTCCTCATTATTCCCATAGTACCCAAACTATGCCAACCTGGCAGGCCCCTTGTCCTCCACCTTCATGCCTCTAAGCCTTTGCCTATGCTGTTTCATCCTCAATGCCTCTCCCACCCTGTTCACCTAGCAAATTCCAACTCATCCTTCTAGAACTTGTTAAGTATGACTTAGGAACCTTTCTCACTGAGTGAGGCTTGCTCTCCTCTGTGCCCACAACACTGTTACTTCAGCAGTTTCCACAGCTCTCAGGATAAGGTCTATATCTTTCTACGTGGCAGTCAAGGCCCTTCATGATCTGGATCTGCTTACATCTTTGGTCTTATCTTCTCCTGTACCTACCATGCCCTCTGACGCTATAATGAATTACTTATGGTTTCCACATACACATCACTGTCTGTCTCTCCTCACAGCTTTTGCACACACAGCTCCCTCTGCCTCCCTCATCGCTTTTGCTAGGAAAATTTCAACTCGGTGTTTGTGAGGTCTTAGCTGAGGTGTCACATTCTTCTGGAAGCCCCGAGTCAGTGTTGGTGTCAGTCTCCCCTGCTGTCTGAGTGCTTCCGCCATCATGGTACCTCCTTGCCAGTGTCTCAATGATAAGCACTTAGTGACTGACTCTTCCAATGTTACTGTAGTGTGAAGGATCCCCCATCAGGTTACTTAAGGGTGTATACCCACTGCCTGCATCTTGACAGCCAGCTGGTGGGTGAGCTGAGGTCACGGTGACCAGCCAAAGAGCAGGTATCCCTGAGAACCCAAACATCCTAGAGTATCTAAGAACCTATCAAGAAAAACAGTCCCATCACACATGCGCAATAGACCTAAGAGCCAGAGAATTAGCTTAAAAGCAGCTTAGAGATGGGAAGTGGGGCGGATCTCTGGAAGTGCCTTGCTGCCTACCATCCAGGAGTGCCCTATATGTAAATTTAACTCATCTGCTTGCCAAGCTGCACTTGTCCAAATCGTTCTTCGGTCTCTTGACACCTTCCCAGTTTGGGGATGAAGGTGTTTTTCCCATAACAGTTATCCTTAAATATTTTTTTTCTTCTTTAATGTATTTCCTGCCTTTCCCAGAAGAGTCTGTGATCAGTTTCTCCTTGATTTTCCTTATTGTAGATTCGTTTCCATCTTTTCAGTTTCCATTCTTCATAGAGTGCTTCCATTGTTTGGGGGTGACTGATGTTTGGGGGTGACTGATTGAAGGTGACTGATGTTATTGTTTGAGAGTGACTGATGTGGTGGAAAGAATGCTGGATTGGGTGCTAGCTCAGGCTCAAGTCCTATCCATTCACTCATTCATTCATTCTTTCAACAGCTATTTATGGAACACTTTCTACCTAAGTGCTAGGTATTATTCTAGGTGATAAAGGGAATAAGCAAAGCCTCTGCCCTCCTAAGGTTTTCCAGTAAGGGAGTTAGACCAGATTAAAAAAAGATAATCACATATACAATGTAATACATACTAGTGGTAAGTGTTATGTGGAAAACATGGCTATGATATTGCTCATCCTGTCCTGGACAAACCTGCTAAAGGCTCTCTGAAACTCAATGTTATAAATTAACATTATAAAATGGTGCTAATAATTTCTGCTTTAAATAACTAGCAAGGGTGGCTGTGAGGCTCACATATGAAAGAATAGGAATGCATTTTTGAAAACAGATCAAGCATATGCCTTTATTGCTATTATTTTAATTTTGATGTAATGCAGTGTCTATTTGCCCTTTCCAAGAGCCAACACATGAATTTTAAAAAAAAAATCCATCAGTCATTTAGATGTTTGAAAATAAGCAAATGTCTGGCTGACAGCTTCGGTCTTCATCTGAATGTTTGGTTAACCTATCTGCATGGTTGGAAAAGTCATGCATTTACTGTTGTGCCCTTGAAAGCATCAATCTCCAGGATTATTATTTTTTTCTTATACTATTGAGATAATGGTAATTTTCCTGTCTAAACATAAATTTTAAATGGGCATTTTCATGCCCACTTTGAAAAACAAGCTAAGCAGGACTGTCCATCTCACATAAATGTTATTTATATTTCTATGTGGCTCATTTTTATTTGGGGCATATGTGAATTCCAGCAATGCATGGGAGAACATTAAATCATTACCCATGAAACTTAGGAATCAAATTTAATTTTGCAACTGTTTGCAAAATTTCAAAAAATGGCAGCATACTTTAGGTAGCTTTATAAAGGATTAATACATAAAAATAAACTAAGCAATGCCTTTTCTATATTACATGTTGCTAAAGAATGTTTTGATGTCAACCTTTTTGAAAGCTGACTAGGAGTGAGGAGAGAATGTAGCAAATGGAGGAGGGCACTGGCCTCTTTACTTTACTTATATATTTGTATATTTATTTGCAATTATATAATAAGATGTGAACACATGCTCACAATAATTCAGACAGTACTTAAAAGACTCAGGTTCCTCTTACCTATTCTCCTCCCTTATCATAACCTTACCCCAGTCATGAACTGATTACTGTTATCAATTTGGTATGTATCCTTCTAGAGTTTTTAGTATGTAATCACAAACATATATATGGATTTTACATAAATACCATGCTCTATATATTGTCCAGCAAGTTTGTTTTTGACATATGTCTTGGAGACCTTACCATGTGGGGACATCGAGTTCTAGCATATTCTTTTTCACTGTGGCATAGTATCGTATTACATGGATCCACTACTACACTTCACCTACCCCATTTCTGACGGGTGGGCTTCTGGGCTGTTTCTGATGTATTATGCTGTATATGCTTCCTAGCACACATGCATGCATATTTCTCCAGGGTATACACTAAGAGGTATGATTGTGGCTTCAGAAGTATTCACTTCCTTTCCTCCATTTAAATTTAAATAGACACTGCAGACTTGCCCTCCAATAAAGTAACAATGTACACTTTCACCAACAGAATCCACTCCAGTTAAGCATCTCTGTGTTATTTTAGGGAGGTATCAGTTGGGCAGAAGAGGCTGGTGTCCTCTAGCTCTCTGAGGGTTATGAACATACATTCAGTAGGTAAATCCCACAAGGTGAAAGGAGCTCAGCTGGCAATGGTTCCCCCCTTTTCATTTCACTGGAGTGAACTCCTTTTTAATGCTTCTTTGTCCTTTCTTATTTCAGTTTTCAGCTGAAGTAAGATGTGAACACATGCTCACAATAATTCAGACAGTACTTAAAAGGCTAGATCCTTGACAACAGATATCCTGTGAACCTGTGTTTCAGCTGACCATTAAAATTGTTCTTTGGAATTAATAACAACTACCATTGATGAACTGACATATACTTTGAACATACTATCTCAATACATCCTCAAAATACATCCTTAAAATAACTTTGTAAGATAGGTATTGCTTTGATCTACATTTTTCAAATGAGTACACAGTCAAAGAGGTATGTAAGTCTACCCAGGGACATAATGGCTATTAAGTCATAGAGCAGAAATCTGGATCTGGGCTGGGTGGTTTCAACACCAGTTCTGGGGCTATGAGCCACTGGGCTCTGCTGCAGGCAATCATTCCCTTCTCTGCTCTCCTAAGGCTGTTTATCTCTGCGTCCCTTGCATCAGGCATTGCTTTCTACCTTTCATTAGTTATTCGTCAATAGGATGTATCTTATCTTTTAGCCTGTTAGCTTCTCAACTGAAAAATGCATGGATGAGTCACCTCTGTCTCCAAGACCATTTCAAAAAAAACAGTACCTCAAACACAGTAGGAACTTGATAAATATATCTTGAAAGAAAGATATACTTACCACTCAGCTTCACAAAAGTTCTCCCTTATAATCCCAGATCACTGATTTTCCCCCTGCTGAATCTGACAATGGCCTTCATGGTTGCCCACTGTGGCATCTTTTCAGGAGGTAATTCTCACATCAGAACCTCCAGATAGGAATGGTTTCTAATCCTATCTCTACCACTGAGAACCATTTGCTTTATGGCCTGTTCTCATATGACACCACTGATGCAAGATCTGATGCCTTCATGTGAGTTAATTTATCTGATATGTTAAGTAGAATTAATTTGCCTTAATTGATCAAATGGAGACTGTCATATCTTGCAGCCCTTCACTTCTAAACCCTGTTTTCTAACTTTCCTTCCCAGACTTCTTCTTCTAGCATTTAACTACAGATTTTAGTCTTTTGGGCATGCCTTCATTCTGCCTTCCAACTCAGCTGCTGAGGGAAATCCTGATTTGACTGCCTGGCTTCCATGACAGCTAAATATCTGGATACTATCTCTTGAATCACCTTCCAATTCATGCTCTACCTCCCAAGGATGAATCATACCCTACCCATGACTACAGCAAATCCTCACTATTTCAGTTAGACCCAGTCTCTTGAGTTCTTGTTTATTTGAATGGTAACTGAAATAATGTATAACAAACACTGTAACAAGGACTAACAGTGTTTTATTGAAAGAAGTGGCCTTCATGTCAGGAAGACTAAGCCACCACTTTCTCCTCTACCTCTTTGTAGGCTACTCATCCTGAAAGCCATAGTCCATGTTGCCTTCCTCAACTGTCCCCAACAGTTATTAGAAACCTTATTAACTTCTGATATTCATCAACCAAACTAGCATTTAATTATATATGGTCTTATATTGTTTTATGTGATCCATCATCTCCCTTATTAGGCAAAAAGTTTCTTGTAGCAGGGAACATATTGCCATACTCTCCTTTCTCATAATTGTCTTCTTCACCACTGCAAATTTTTTTTAACTTATTGAATGAAGAATGCTTTACATGAATTAATCCATTTAATCTTCACAAGAACATTATGAGGTAGATGCCATTGCTATCCTCATAATGCAGATGAGAAAACTGAGCACAGAGAGGATAAACAACTTGCTTAAGATCACACGGATATACTATGTGTTGAATCAGGTATTTGAATCTTGGCAGCCTGGTTCTAGAGTCTAAGAGTTTAACCAATGAGACTTTCTTTCATGTGATCCTTTTATAGTACCAAAGACAGCTGAGAACATAAATGGTACCAAATAGTAATAAATGAGTACAAAGTAAGTACTCATTAAATGCCTAATTTACAGTTTGCTGTACATGGTCTTTTCGGTGTCCTTGAGTCCTCTCTAACATCATCTCAAGACTCAACTGCATATGTTTCAATTACTTAACATCAGCCTGGACACAGGGAATGGGCCAGACTGGAACAAGATTTGTTGACAATTCTGCACAGAAAAGGAAACAATCAACAGAATAAAGAGAACACCAATGGAATGGGAGAAAATATATGCAAACCATACATTTGATAAGGGGTTAATATCCAAAATATACAAGAAACTCAATAGCAATAAAACAACTCGCTTTAAAAATAGCCAAAGGACCTGAATAGATATTTTTCAAAAGAAAGCATATAAAGAGCCAACAGGTATATGAAAAAATGCTCAACATCACTAATCATCAGTGAAATGAAATAAAAATTTAAACCACAATGAGATATCACCTTATCCCTGTTAGAATGGCTCTTATCAAAAAGATGAAAGATAACAAGTGTTGGTGAGGGTATGGAGAAAAGGGATCCCTTGTGCACTGTTGGTGAGAATGCAAATTAGAAAAGCCATTAAGAAAAAAGTATGGTGGTTCCTCAAAAAATTAAAAATAGTACTACCATATGACCCAGAAATCCCACTTCTGGGTATATATCCAGAGTATATGGAATCAGAGGTTGAAGAGATATCTGCATTCTCATGTTTACTGCAGCACTGTTCACAGTAGCTAAAATATGGAATCCATCTAAATGTTCATCAATGGATGAATGAATAAAGAAATGTAGTATACACACAAATAGAATACCATCCAGCCTTAAAATAGAAGGAAACTCTGTCATTTGCAACACCATGTATAAACCTAGAGGACATTACATTAATTGAAATAAGTCAGAAAAGACAAATATCACATTATCTCACTTATATGTGGAACACAATCAAGTTGACCTCATAGAAGCAGAGAGTAGAATGGTGGTTACTAGAGACTGGATGGTGGGGATTGGGGAGATGGTGGTCAAAGGATATACATTTCTTTTTTCCTTCTTTCTTTCTTTCTTTTTTTTCTTTTTTTTTGAGATGGAGTCCTGCTCTGTTGCCCGGTCTGGAGTTCAGTGGTACTACCATACTTCACTAAAGCCTCAGACTCTTGGGCTCAAGTGATCCTTCCACCTCAGCCTTCTGAGTAGCTGTGACAACAGGCGCACACCACCAAAGGATATAAATTTCAATTAAACAGCAGGAATAAGTTCAAGAGATCTATTGTACACCATGGTGACTATAGTGAATAACAATGTATTGTATACTTGAAAATTGCTGAAAGAGTAGATTCTAAGTGTTTTTAAAAATAAGAATGTGAGGTAATACATATGCATAATTAGCTTGATTGACCTATCCCACAATGTATACATAAATCAAAACATAATATTACATATGATAAATATATACTATTTTTATTTTTAAATTAAAAAAAATTACAACAACTTGCCCCCAAGAGCTGTGGAAGCTATGGAGAGGCGGACTCAGAGGAAGACGCTGCAAGAGAGATGGTTTGACTGGAGAGGCACTGAGCATGACAACAGCAGGATATGGTCCAGATGAGGCAGACAGTAAAGCACATGGGGGGCTAAGAAAATGGACTCTGAAAGAGGACTGCCTAAACTGGAATCCCCGTGCCACAGAGTGCCACTCCTGGAACTGTTGTGAGCTATGTGAGTCAATTCTTCTAAAGTGCTAAGCACAGTAAAGGAGAAAGCAGGTGTGTTGTACCTGTTAACTGCTATATTATTCTGAATAATTAGAATGAAGACCAATATCTGACTTCTGGGTTTCTGACTTATATGTGGAGCACAGCAACAGGGAATGAAGGCACAGTGAACATGCAGAATTCGGCATCTTTCCTCAGGCTCTGGTCATCTGAGCACACTTGGTTTTAGTGAAGTTAGCCTCTAGGCAGTTCTAGAATCAAATTTAGGGAGGATTTGGGGCCCTAAGCCTAGAGATTCCAAGGTCCTTGTATAGGTTAACACAACAGAAATGCATGTACCAGGTACGGAAGAGAGGGCCCTCATCAGGACTGGGGTACAAACTGGGGATTTGGTCCAGACACAGGTGACACTTCGTGGCTCAGCTGATGCACAGGACCACAGTGAGACAGCAGCAAGAGTACCTTGGAGCAGAGCCTAATATATGGGGTGGAATTATAGGGCTTAAATCAGTGCTACCTCTTCTCAGGAGCAGCCCAGAGGACCATGGGCAGGCTGAGAATGCAGATAAGGATTTTATGACTCCGAAGGTAAGGAAAAGCTGGGAGTCGGGCTGGACCTAATCCATGTTGCATGGAGCTGCTTCACTGCCTTGCCCGGGCCTCACCTTCTTGGTGAGCAAGCAGTCTGGTACCATGCCCTTTGGTGAAAGCAGGCATGGAACAGGTGACTGACCCTGGGGAGCAAAAGCCAAGCTGTCATTTATCACAGCCCACGGTGCAAACCTCTAAGGTAAGCCTTGGAGCCTCCAGTGCACCCAGCAGTGGGGCATCCATCCTCTGGGCAGGGAGCTTCAATTCACACAGCAGGAGAGCCACAACATAGCAGGAGACACACAGAAGGCTTTTAAATGTCTATTTTTTAAATAGACATTTAGCAAAGCAGGAGAGAAACTGTCAGAGATCCGCAATTCTGAGGTTAATCTGGAAAGTCAGGGAAGAGGTGGAAGGAAACAGAAAATGGGAGACTGGAAGAAGAGGCTTCAGGATTTGGGGAAAGCGAAGCAAAAAGTGGTAACAAGAAAAAAAAAAACAGTTGCATATCAGAAACTGCTCAAGTCTCAAATCGACATTTACAGAGAACACTATTTTCCATTTTTCCGACTGCTCTATGAATTTGACAAATTTTTACTTGTTCTTAACTCTAGCTCAAAGTTTACCTCCCTTAGACAAAGCCGTACCCTCTTCTGGCCTCTGTTTTAATAGATACAATGTTTGTAATAGCATATTTTAAAATATTATGCAATGAATTACGACTCTGGATATTATAGCCACTCATCATTTTCTTGAGGATATTTATCCTTATATCCCCAGGCCTTAGTAAAGTTCCTGGCACATATTAGCTAATGCTCAATTAATGATCACTAAATGAATAGCAGATTAAAGAATGAAGAAAGAACGAAGGAGGGAAGATGCTTTATGACTGTACAGGGTGCATGCAAGGGGAGGCAGGAAGTGAGATTTATAAAGGTGTCTTAGCATATCATGCTGGTGATGTGCGCCAAGCTAAGCGTTTCAGCTTTCAACCACTGGCAAGGTAGCATAATAAAAGGTTGTAAAGCAGAATGTTTCAAAGAGCTGTTTCCCCAGTGCCATCTTCACTCCATACGTTATTAATCTCATTTCTTCCCTACTTCGAACTAATGTGCTCACATCCAAAGGTTTGACATATATAGACCCATTCAAAACAAAATGTTTCAAGTTCTCCAGAAAATAATCCTAAACCTCAACTTCTCCAAGAAATAATCCTAAAATAACCTCCCATCTTTGTTCCTCAGTACTTTATTCTTAACCTATTGTAACCTTGTACCTATTTATTTGTCCCTTGGGAAGTGATGGTTTTCTTTAAGAGTTATGAGTGTACTTTCTAGTGTCAAACTTGGGTTCAAATCTTAGCTCATCTACCCACAGCTTTCTGTCTTTATATTTTTTTTTTTTTTTTTTTTGAGACGGAGTCTCGCTCTGTCGCCCAGGCTGGAGTACAGTGGCCAGATCTCAGCTCACTGCAAGCTCCGCCTCCCAGGTTCACACCATTCTCCTGCCTCAGCCTCCCGAGTAGCTGGGACTACAGGCGCCCGCCACCTCGCCCGGCTAATTTTTTTGTATTTTTTAGTAGAGACGGGGTTTCACTGTGCTAGCCAGGATGGTCTCGATCTCCTGACCTCGTGATCCACCCGTCTCGGCCTCCCAAAGTGCTGGGATTACAGGCGTGAGCCACCGCGCCCAGCCTGTCTTTATATTATTTAATATCACAGATATTATATTATTTAATATCTGTTCACCTCTGTAGGCATGATAAATAATGCCTATCCACATGATTTTTGTAAGAATTGAAGGCTATTGTAAAGTTTAAACATGAACTAAACAATCAATACCAGCAGCTAGTGATAGCGGCACTGCCAATATTAGTTAACAATAATAACAGTAGTAAGTTTGTTTGTTCTTATGCCTTGGTATACTCTATGGGAGAAAGAATTGTCTTCTCTTTCTTGGGTTATTATTTCTTTTTCTCTCCCCTCCTACAACTGCATATCTGCCTTTTCCCTTCACAGTATTTTGCAATTCTCTGTGTGACTCAAAGCAGGGTGCAGGTTACGCATGACAGCTGCCTCTTCCACTGTGCCCTCGCACTGTGGATGTCACTGCTATCCACACCATGCATGAGCCAGAACCCTGGTTTCTTTCTGACTCACCATTCTCCCTCACCCCCACCATACACAGTTCATCAGGCTCTGTTAATCCACATCCTGAACAGCTCCTGATGCTGGCCATTGCTCTCCACGTGTGCCATCACCTTCAACGGGTTACCTGCATCTCCAACCCAGACTGCCACCAGAGCCTCCTGACTGCCCTCGTGAGGTCGCCTGTGAGAAATAAAAATGGAATCCTAAGCACCCCCAACCGAACGGACCCTCTATTTGCCAAGGGGACCCCAGAGTAACCTTGAAAATTGAGTTCTCAGCAATGACAGGATGAGAGGTCAGATGTGCCTCAGTATACCCCTCCCTTGCTAACCGTGTTAGGCTTTCCTCCATAAGGGATGAGCATAACTAGCTCTTTGGAAAGACTCCACTTTTGATACTAACCAACCACCTGATGCTGCTTCTCCTTTTTTTGCCTGAGACAAGACCACTGACCATGCAGTGGTTCTGGCCAGCCTACAGAGAATGTGCAGTAAAGGCTTTTGTGTCCTCTGCTTCACCTTTTGACATCAGAGAGCTTAAAACTCCACCCTTGGATCATGCTAATGCTACCATTTTTTTGTTACATGGGACCCATGAATAAGCATAAAGCTCAATTGCACAGGACCACGTTTCTCCTTTCATGAATATTCATGACTGCTCCTATAGCTTATTAAATATGTATATTCGGCCACCCTGTTCAGCACATGCTCCTATTCCCTTTGCCTCTCCCTTGAAGTGTCTGTTTCTAGCTTCTGGCAAGAGGCTATGCTTCCTAGCCTGTGGAAATGGGCACCCTGCAGGCTGCAATGCTTTATGAGAAATAAAGCCGTTTTCCCAAATTTATGAATCTTGTCATTCTTCAGCTGATACTTGTCTCCCCTCTCTGCTTCTCATTCCTGCTCAATTCTCCACTCTGTAGCTGGAGAGATCTTCTTAAAGCATAACTATGATCATGTGAAACCCCCACCCTAAGGCCCTCTCCTGGCTTCCCATTGCTCTTAGCATACACATGCAACTTGTTAAACATGGCTGTTTAATAATCATGCTTATTATCTGTGCTGGAGCCATACTGACTTTATATCAGGCCCCCTCTTTCCATAGGCTGTTGTTGTTTCTTCCAACAAGCTCTCCAAATAAATAAGCCTTGCACAATACTGCCTTAAAACCAAAGTTAAGTCCTGAACTCTGGACTAGTAAGGTCTCTTTTTAGTTCAGGATATTGTATGTCACTGATGTAAAGCACTGTGTGGAGGCAAGTCTCAGAGAAAAAGACGAGGCTGGCAGAATATAAGAGAAAGTGACGGATGGAGTAACTGGATGCCTAAAAGCACTTCATTTCACTTTTCTAAATGTGCCCTGTCAAAATGAAGGGAGCAGACCCAGTAAGGCTTAAGTTAGTGGTTGCACAATAAAGTAGAATATTTATCTTCGCTCTGGAGCTGCAGACCATTAACATTAGAAAACACCACCAGGTCTGTCTCCTAACATGCCTGGGGCCCTCAGAATGGGGAGGATCCTGATTTAATGAGCAAGTTACACCATCTGTCAACAGGACTGCTGAGAGGTAATTCAGCCAACAGCAGTTCCCAGAATTTAAGGAGCAAAACACTTGGGTGCTATTTGTGTAAGACATGGCCCCTAGCTTCACGGTCATGGAATCCTATGCACCCTAACTACTCAGACTAGGAGTGAAGGGTGCTATCTGTGTGTCTTGCTCACAGTCCAGCCAGCTTCAGCTTTTTTGTGTGGATGCTTGATGAGCTTTGCAGAAGGGAGACATCCAGCTAGAAATAGGGTCCTGGAGAGTTCCATCTGTCCCTTTCTGAGCCTAATAATTTCCCGCAAGAGGCTACAAAAGGTATTAACATAAACAAAATCATTGGCCGAAGTATTCACACTGTTATGGATGGAGGGAAGGAGGTGATAGGGAGAGTAGATTTCATGTATATTCCTTGTGAGATGTGATTTTGAAATGGAAATAATCTAACAGAATAAATTTTGCACCTAGATTAGTGAAGGCAACATAGAGTTGTTTTGGAAAATACCTCAGTTGTAAAATAATGTGAACTTTTACCAAATGACCTGGTAATTAATATTCAAATGAGGAATTTTTCCCTATAAAAATTAGTCAACTTGGAAATCTATATAAATTCTTCTTCTGTATTTGTATAGCTCATTTTATAATACCTATTAAATTTTGAGGTTTACTTATGTGGGGATTTTTTTTTTTTCACACACACATGTGAGTCCCTGGGCCAGAGCTTGGCACACAGGGAGGAAGGGTGGCAAAACTGTATGGACCCAAAAGTCAAATAACTGGAAGTTCAAATCCCAGCTCTCTTACCTAGCAATATGAATTTGGTCATATTTCCTAACCTCAGCTTCCTCATCTGCAAAATGGGGAGAACAACTATCCATTTCTCCCAGGGTTGATGTAACAATTAAATGAAATAAATAATATAAAATATTACTGTTACCTGTAACACACAGGAAGCACTCAATAAATATTGACTACTGTTAGATAAATATTGACTACTGTTAGATATTCAAGTGAAAATATTCATTTCAGTATAATGCTTTTATGCATAAATTGTGAATCATCTCAACATCCTAACTCCTATTGTTCAAAACAAACAATATAAATTTGGGGTAGGATTTGATATGAAGAGACAACTGAAAATCAGCTCAATATAAGTCTGGTATCTGTGAATTTCTTGACTGTTAGCTTTGAGTCTTACTCTCTTATTCTCTTTTGAAGCCATAATATCTTTCACAGTGCTTGGCACTCAACTCCAGTAAATATTTATTTAATAAATGGAACATTTATTGAATAAATCATGGGGTGAATAAAGTGGGCGAACAATCTGAACGGTCACAAGCAATTTTACTTAGCTTATTCACCCAACTTAGCTTTAGGACTCTATTAGAATGCTCTCAAAAAGTGGAGAGCACTGGATGTGAGAAATATTAATAATTTTTCTAGCTTTCCTTCACAGCAGCTGTGGTGGACATTTGTCATGCTCCCTGGACTGTCATCACACTCTCAATGCCTATCCTATGTGCATCAGTTTCCTATTGCTGCTGTAACAAATTACTACATATTTAGTAGCTTAGAACAACACAAATGTATTATCTTACAGTTCTGGAGCTCAGAAATCTGAAATGAATCTTAAGGGGCTAAAATCAAGGTGTCAGCAGGCATGTGTTCTTTCTTGAGGCTCCAGGGAAGAATTAATTTCCTTGTCTTTTCCAGCTACTGGGGGCCTTTTGCATTTCTGGTAACTCCCTTCCTTCATCTTCCAAGTGCATCAATCCAACCTCAGCTTCTGTTCTCACATCTTCTTTTTTTGACTCTGATCATTCTGCCCCTCTTTTATAATGACCTTTGTGATCACATTTGGCCCACCCAGATAATCTAGGATAATCTCCCAATCTCAAGATCCTTAATCATGAATGCTAAATCCCTTTTACCATGTAAAATAACCATATTCACAGGTTCCTGGCATTAGAATTAGGACACGAACATCTCTGGGAGGCTATTCTTCAGCCAACTCACTATGTTTGCAGTTATTTCCTGTCTTTTGTATCCAGTCCCACCCAGGTAGAATCCTATACTTTACCTTGAACAGGAGGCGTGTGACTGAACTTAGTCATTCAGATGCCTGAGATTATGGTTCTAAAGTGAACAGCATGAGGAAGCAGATTTGATAACAAATCCATCTTCTGGTGAGGTTAGTAGCAGCAGTGTCCAGCTTCTGGATACCAATGGTGTATAGAGCTCAGTCCACACCAGCGATGAGATCTGGCTATTTCTGAAAAGGGCAGGAACCCTTTTCAGAGCAATGCCATAATATATCCTTGTAAGTACAGTTTCCACTTCCTATTTTTTGGCCTACCCTCAGACCTTGTGAGCACCTCAAGTGCTTTAATAAAATTTTTTTCTGCTTATAGTAATCCTGAAAGTTTTATTATTTATAACTAAGGAACCCAATGGACATCGCCTCCTGTGCTAGATTGTAAGAAGGGCCTTCAGGACGGCTGACGGAGTGCTCCTAGAACATTGGAACAGCAGACAATCATTTGGGGCATCATTTAGGTGCCAAGTACTTCGTAAAAAGACCCTGAAGAAATGGAATGCAATCATTCAAACTAGGAGTTGGTAAACTGCGCTGTTCTTTATAACACCTGGTGTAGGGGGAGGGGAGAAAGAGAATATCCTATGGAGGTCTGTTCTGAGACTTTGATTTTCATCTCTTCTCAATATAACAGACCAATTCAGATAGAATTCTGTTTGTGAAGGAATAACAAGAGACATTTTGATTACTGATTCTGGTCAGCATGGATGCACCCCTCAGTGATTTTCAAAGCACTTTACAGTCATTAATTGTTTATATTAAATTAAATAGTCTTGGATAGCCATTAGTTTAGAAAGCAAAGTTATATCTGGCTTAAAACTGCTTTTTGCCTACTGCCTCACTCGCCTCTGCATTATCTAGAACTTGCTCACATATGGCTCTTACTTTATCCAACCGTAAGAGAAGGTGATTTTTTTTTCCCCTCAAAATAATGCATTTCCATTCCTCTCTCTTCAGTGTCTTCTGCTTGCAGTTTGGAGAACTCGGTTCAAATCCTAACTGTAGCAATTAGTAGCTGGGTGACTTGAGCTAGTTGCTTAACCTCTCTGAGCTTCCTTCTTCTAAAAATGTTGATATTATGCTCCCAAACAGACTCATAGTGAAGACTGAATAAGTATGTGGTATGGTGGCTGAGCTCAGACTCTGGATTCAGACAGGTCCACATTCAAATCTTAGCTTACATCTTAACAGCTGTGTGCTCCCCAGTGTTACCTGGGTGCCTGTCTCCTCTCAATAGAATCAGAGATAGAGAAGAACTCCCTCATAGGGTTAGAGATAAAATGAGATAATAAATGGAGAGCACTTTGCACAGTGCCTGTTAGGTTCTAATATTATGAACAGTTAAGTGGCTGTTTGGAGTGGGTGTTTGGAGTGAATTAAGGAATTATCAAATGAAATAATAAAATCAACTTCATGTTTTCAAATATCCCCCACCACTACCACCTTCCCTCAACACGGTCTCTAGTGATCTGAAACCCTTTCTAAATAATTGTTTAAAGGTTGTTACCACTAACAGAGATCAGATCTGTGTTTGCCCGCACAAGAATTGGAGAGGGACTGACTACAAAGAAACATACAGAAATTTGGGGAGTGATGGAAATGTTCCACATCTTAGTTGCGGTGGTGCTTATAGGACTACATTTTTTACCCTAAACTCATCAAACCATATACTTAAAGTGAGTGCATTTTATGCTTATTGCACTTCAATAAAAGTTTATTTTAATTAATGTATTATGTGTATTCTAGAGCAAGGGTTAGCGAACATTTTTCTGGGAAGGGCCAGATAGAAAGTAATTTGAGCTTTGCCGACCTTAGGCTCTGTTGCAGCTACTCAACTCTGCCACTGTGGTGTAAAGGTAGCCATTGAAAATAGATACTAGACAGTTCATAAATGAATGGGTGTGGTTGTGTTTCAGTCAAACACAATTCATGAACCAAAATTTGTTTTCATATAATTTTCATGTGTCATGAAATATATTATTTCCTCTTTTGATTTTTTCCCCCAACTATCTGAAAATCTAACAACCATTCTTAGACCCTGGGCCTTACAAAGACAGGCAGTAGGCTGGATTTGATCAGTGGGCCACTGTTTGTCAGCCCCTGCTCTAGAGTTCCAAAGAGGCTTTGTTAGGCAGCGTTATGAAATCTGCTTTAGGGACTTAGTACAAATACCATGTCTAAGAGGGCTGGGAGTCCAGCTCCTGTGAGCCCTGCCGGGTCTTTGCCAGAACCCACTCCCTCTGTGGCCAGCCTAAGCCGCTGCTTCTTGACTTCAATTTTGCCATCTGTGCAGAGAGGACAACAGTCATCTTTCAGAGCCCGGTAAAGCTCATTGAGTTTGTTATTTGAGAGAAAATGCTCTATCCAAGTGCAAAAGCTGATCATGGCCTGGGTTATGAGTCTGGCCTGTCTCAATCATCAGGGGGAAAGGTTTGATTTCTCAGGTTGTCATTCCTAAAATTGCTTGATCTCCAGGTGATGTTCTTATTTCTGAATATGGTCTGACCTTCGTTCCCCAAAGAGAAGGGTTATTTTTTCAAAGAGCTGGCAGAAGCAAAGTACTCAGAAAGCTTGCTCCTTCCCTGCCAAACTGGCATCCCAGCGCAAACCATGCCTTAGGGGAGGGTGGCTTTTCCCCATAATGTTTGCCTGGGTGGGTCCAGAGCTACTCTAAGCTCCTCTGAGAGCAAAGGGAGCTTTATAAATGCAAACCAGCACAAACTGAGGTTTCTTGTTTTTGGTTTCTGAGAGTAGAAGGTGCTTGAAGCATTTTTAGGGTAGTAAAATGGCCAAGGTATCCACAAAAGTCAAGATAGTTCAGAGGTTCCTGAAGCTTCAAAGCTTTTAAAAATTGACTATTACATGTAAAATTCAATCAATCCTTTATTGAAGAAAAAATTATTATCCAGGCACCCAGTTTATCCTCCTACCTGTTGGAAGCATGAAGAAAAAATTATTATCCAGGCACCCAGTTTATCCTCCTACCTGTTGGAAGCATGAAGAAAAAATTATTATCCAGGCACCCAGTTTATCCTCCTAACTGTTGGAAGAATTTGATTCAATCGTTTCTCACTATTTTTTTTTTTTTTTAAAGCCAGATAATAAATGTTTTAGGCTTTGCAGGCAGTATGGTCTCTGTTGCAATTACTCAACACTGCTGTTGTGATGTAAAACAAGTCCCAGACAATACATCGATGAATGAGCATGACTGTGTCCCAATACAACTTAGTTTTCTAAGTTGTAAACAAACAGGTTGTGGGCTGGATTTAGTCCACAGGCTGTTGTTTGCTGAGCTCTGGTCTGAGTTGTGTTATATCTAGAAGGGACTAGGTCGGTTAGGGAAGAGAAAAAAAAACCTAAACCAGCAGAGACTACTGGTGAGAATGTGGAAAAACCTATTATTACGGATTGGAGAGTAAAACCCAACCAATGAGGATGTTGCATTAGGAGTAGGGCGGGGATACCCTAGATGAATCCTGGCCATGGTGAATTTTCCTGATGAAAATAGAAAGGCAGCCAGTGGATGGGCAGCACCGGGGACAGGAAGAGCCGATGGGGCATTGTGGGGAGATACTGCTGCTGGCTGGACTGCTCATAACAGTATTCACAAAGGAGCCTCTGGTTGAACATGTGAGAACCTATGAGTAATCCACGTAGGATTCAGGTGGGTCAAAACAAGGTAAAAACCACAGCATGAGCAAAAGCACAGGGAAGTATCTGCAAGGTGCTGCATAGAATCCTGAGTTGGCAAGTTGGAGCAAAGTTGGAAAGGTCAGTCTATGGCACATCATGGAAGACTTTAAAACATCACTTTCAACAGTGTGAACTTTTTATTTTTAAGAGTCAGTGACAGGTACTGAAGGTTTCTGAGCTCATATCCCCTACAAAGCAGCCAACTCAAATAGTCTTCCTCCTTTACAAAGAGACTATGGTTGGCTGCATCTCACATGTTATGAATTTGATGCTAATACCAAATCACATTTATTAAGCCATTATTATCTGCCTGATAATACTGTACTAAATGTTTTACTTTCATATGTCATTTAATAATGCTTATAAGAAATCACTGATGGGGTTACTTTTATCTCCATTTTGCAGATTAGAAAACTGAGATACATAAGAAGTTAACTTACCCAAAGCCAACCAGCTTGTAAGAGGCAGAGTGTGGGTTTAAATGCACCTCTTAATCATTCTCAACTCAAGCTATATGGCATCTCAGTGGATTTAAACATATTTCTGCATTTTAACAGTTAAATAAAACACTTTTAACATCATTTCTAAATTGTTTCTCCAGTGTTCCCTCTCCTCAAAAATCCCCAATACTATAATTACATTTGTCATCTTTTTATCTTCCTATGAATTACTTTTTAAGATCACCAGATTAATAATAAAATATTTGTAAATTTAAATTTTGTTCAAGTTTCATACAAACCCAGTGCACTGATTTAGCATTAAATCTTAATTTCCATCAATGGCAAATCTATCCATCTATGTATATAATTATTTTCACATTATTTGGGTTACATTTTAGGAGGATATTGCTTTGATGAACACAAACCATATATTTATCTAACATGAATTTTTGGCCAAACACAATAGTGTGATAAAATTTTAAATAAGTTAGGATGAGTTCATGTCCTTTGTAGGGACATGGATGCAGCTGGAAACCATCATTCTCAGCAAACTATCGCAAGAACAGAAAAGCAAACACCACATGTTCTCACTCATAGATGGGAATTGAACAATGAGATCACTTGGACACAAGAAGGGGAATATCACACACCGGGGCCTATTGTGGGGTGGGGGAAGCAGGGAAGGATAGCATTAGGACATATACCTAATGTAAATGACGAGTTAATGGGTGCAGCACACCAACATGGCACATGTATACATATGTAACAAACCTGCACATTGTGCACATGTACCCTAGAACTTAAAGTATAATAATTAAAAAATAATAATTATAATTAAAAGTTTAAATAAGTAAAAAATGCTTATATACATAAAAGCTTAGAAAGAAACAAACCAGAATATTAATAATAGTTGTATTATGGTTATGTGATTATAAGTGATCTGTTTTTTTCTCTTTTTTCCAAATTATTTTAAATTGGATTATATTAGTGTTAAAATTTTAAAATATAATCATGTGAAAAATGTTCTTTTTAAAAAAAGAGAGGTTAAAAAAAATAAAAAATAAAATAAAAAAATAAAAAAAGAGAGGTTATAAAAATAATACATTGGGAACTAATCAGCAACTAATGAAATAATGCCCAAATGCAAAAAGTGATGATGTTCCATGAAGGTTCCATGTACCTAAAGCAACTGGATCTCATTAAATCCCTGGGACCTAAAATCAGGCTAGCTGGGGTGGGTCTATACTCAGCTTCTCTAAGTACAATCAATTTAAGAGAAACAGGAGTAGAGGTTTAGTGGATTAGTCACAGCAGGCCATTAATCTCTGCATTCTCAGTTGTAATCCAGCCTCTACCAACGAGATTGGAGGAAAAAAATCCCACAAAAAAAACAAACACTGGGAAAAGCTCTAAAGCAGGCTCCCTAGAGACAGACATACTCAGGTCACAGTTTGCTTGTCTTTACTTAACATCAATACAGTATTTATCATCTGTCCTATTTCTTGTTGGTTTTCCTTTCATGCCTTTTGCTGAAATGCTCAGATCAGATATATTTGAAAAGGAACCATACCGCAATCCCAGGAATAGCTCAGCATTTAATTATCATTTAAAAAAATCCTTCTGTCAAGTGAATATGAAACACAAATCAAAGCTATGTTTTCATGTTGCAAATAGGTTGAAAAAAACATGGGTAAGGTTATCATAAACACAAATTAGTGCTTGGGGAAGCAGGTAAAACTGAGCAATGAAAAGGAAATAGAGAAGCCAAATTTCAGTAAAAATGAGTGACAGTTTCAAAAATTGCAGGGTAAATAGTATCTCTTTTATCATAAATGGATTAGACCATAATAATACCTCACTTCTTTACTGCTCTGGCAAATGACCTAGAATTTACTAATGTATTAAGTGGGAAAAAATAAGCAGCAAATTCCTGAGCCAGGATTCTATTTATGCCACTACTGTCAAGGCCGAATATTTATTGGATTACATGAGACCACATGTCTACATGAGAGGTTTTGATAAATTTAAAGTGCAGTTGTAAACTAAAAATAGGTAGCATTAATTTCTTAATTTTTAAAAAATTATTAAAGGAACATATGGGCCAGACCCAGTAAACTGTCTCTGAAGATGATGCTATGAAAAGACATCATTATCTCCCTTTTTATTACCTTTAAAATATTCCCCAAACATTCTAGTTTCCCCTAGTGAATCAGATGCAACCAGCCTTAACTGATTATGTGCTATGTGCAGACATTGTGCTAAACATTTTCACATGCATTGGCTCATTTAATCGCCATGTTTTACATGATATTGCCAAATTCCTTCCTAATTTTGCTCCATGTGTCTTTTATTATTTTAGCTTCAGCCATAACGAAAGCAAAAGCCACCATTTATCAAGTGCATTCTACATGCCAAACACCAGGCTCCGCATTTTTTTATTTCAAGCCCGCTTAACTCCAAAGATAGGTGTTATTACGTCCAGTTTACAAATGAGGATACTGACACTTAGTTAGAGATGTTAAATAACTTCCTAAAGTCACACAATAAGAAACAGCAGAGTTGAGGTTACATAGTAAAACAATGTATAATGTTTTCAATGAATGCTCTTCAATAAATCTGTAGCAGTCAATGATGACCCCTAGACCCTTTCCCAGTGTTGCACTAGAGGGTGACAAGGTAATCTTCAACAAATATTATTTGGGTTATTTTTCTCATAATGTCTTATCTTATGATTGCCCATCTAGAAAGTCATTTGCCACTTTTCTGTTCACTCAAGTCGTGAAAGATTTTCCCATATTTTCATCTTGTTGCCTCAACATTTCAAAGACTGGGTAAGTTTAGCATGAATAGCAAATTTGAACAACTTTCTGTAAAAGTCTGTTAACATACTAAAGTTCCCAAGTTGGAAAGGGACCTAGAAACTACTTACTCCAATATGCTTAACTTGTTTAAAAGGAGAAAACTGGCCTCAGAATAGTAGAATTAATTCCTCTATGCTACAGAAGTAGCAGTGGCAAAACTAATGCTAAACACAACATGTCCTAACTTCCATCCTAGTCATCTCTTTAGCAAATCACCTAATTCTAGCTTTCCTATAATGTATAAAAATGTCCTCCAGGAACAATACTTAAGAAGGTTTAAAATTCTAGACCTAGAAAAGGTATTTGTTTATTCTTAACCACGGTTTCCTGTCTCTGATCTAACTTGTTATGCAAAATAACATCTTGAATCCCATAGCTATTTAGGTTTGTTTAATAGATTTTGAGGTAAACCATTGCTGAAAGGATCTTTGAAAGATTAGTCACTATTCTATATACTTGCTTACTCTCTCAAGGAATTCAAGCACATTACTAGAGCCTCATAAACAGGTTATACTTTACTTTTGGATATAATACAGTAAAATGATAAGGAACTTCATACTCTTTGACCCAATAATCACAATATTGAGATTATTTTTAAAAAATAATTCAATAAATATCTACTTGGATAAAAACAAATGCCAAAAAATGTCATAAACTAGAAACAACATATATGCTTAAAAACAAGGGAAAAGTTAAATATACATAATGCGATTTTAGATGAATAAACTACTCTGGAAATATAAGAAAAAAATGCATATTAAAGTAGCAGATACTAGCTAATTGTTCACAAACCATTTTCCCTTTGCTCCTGGCTACAAGGCTAGCCTACAACTCTCCAAGTGCTTTAAAATAAGATGTTAATGGGTGCAGCACATCAACATGGTACATGTATACAAATGTAACAAACCTGCATGTTGTGCACATGTACCTTAGAAATTAAAGTATAATAAAATAAATAAATAAGATGTGGCTGGTTGGGCACTTTGGCTCATGCCTGTAATCCCAGCACTTTGGGAGGCGGAGGCAGGAGGATCACTTGAGGTTGGGAGTTTGAGACCAGTCTGACCAACATGGTGAAACCCCATGGTAAAAAAACAAAAATAAAAATAAGATGTGGTAATGTGACTGACCAGAAAGGATGCCCACAGCTTTCCTTCTTGGCCCACAAAAACCCCTCCCGTGGTCTTCCTCTACACATTTTTTTCCCCATCTGGTGATATCGATGCCCAGGAAAACTTTGGAAACCACAGGAGGTAGCAGAGCCCCCATCAACCTTGAGACTCCAAGTCACTACTAATGACATAATTTTTTTTCTTGTATCTCTTTCCTCTCACCAAGTACCTACATGCCCACACACATACATTGACATCTATTGGACAATTAATGCAAATAAGAAGTAAGCCTCCATTGTGTTATGTCACTGAGATTGCAGAGTATATGTGTCAGGGTTCAGGATATCCTGAACTGACACAACTAGGAAGCAAAATGGGAAAATATTTAAGATACAAAGTTTCTTTTTAAAGTACAAATTGGAAAAGTTACTGTTTCAAAATTTAGTAAACAAAAATTTGGTCTATGGGGAATAATTTTTTTCCTAAATTTTTTTTTCTAATATTGTATCATATTTGGCATAAAATACACTCATTGATTCCTGGCTTCACTCATGTCTGTGACACTAAAACACTTTGCATATACAGTCCCTGTCTTGCGAGGAGCACTGGTCAAGAAAGAACATCTCAATTGAATACATGATTGGGCGCGGTGGCTCAAGCCTGTAGTCCCAGCATTTTGTGAGGCCGAGATGGGTGGATCACGAGGTCAGGAGATCGAGACCATCCTGGCTAACAGGTTGAAACCCCGTCTCTACTAAAAAAAAATACAAAAAACTAGCCAGGCAACGTGCTGGGCGCCTGTAGTCCCAGCTACTCGGGAGGCTGAGGCAGGAGAACGGCGTGAACCCGGGAGGCGGAGCTTGCAGTGAGCTGAGATCCGGCCACTGCACTCCAGCCTGGGCGACAGAGCGAGACTCCGTCTCAAAAAAAAAAAAAAAAAACAATACATGATTGGCCTAAACAACCAAGGCATAAACACAACTCTCATTCATTAAGTTGTTCAACTTGTCTTACTTTGGATGTGGCACATTATATGCCTTTACCTGGCTTAGTCAAGCTCTAATTTCAGCAGTTCTGAAAGCAGATTTAAAAAAAAAAAAAAAAAAAAAAAGCCTTCACTAACTTATACAGTTAAAATAGCACATGGCTTTCATTCAGCCAATAAAACTTGGTGCTAAAACAAAACTAAAACTAAAAGGCCACAAAGATCTACACCATAGTGGAAAAACAGGAATGAAACTTGTTACAGAAATAAAACATAATGACTTCACTACTTTGTATTCCACTCTACAGGGTTTTGAATCACTGTAACTTAGAGCCAGTATCATTATGGTGCATTATAAGACTTAGACATCAAGTACATATTTCTATTCACACCCAGGTCATACAATAGAAACCTGATACTCACCAATGTCTCACTTTAAAATCCCCAAACATCCACTGAGAAATTAACAATAGGGCCCCTTTTTTTTCTATAACCCCTTTTTATTTTTTTCTGTAATTAAGATTACAAGCAAACAACAACATTATCCAATTGACCAATCTCACAGTTGTAAAGATTAACCAGGTGATTACAGGGTGAATTCACGGCCAAGGACAGCAAATCCACTCCGTTCTTTCAATTCCTTGGCTGTCAGCTCTTCTCTGGTAAGAACTAGTCAACTACACCACAATTCTGTTACAGAAGGCCAGAGGGGAAGTAATGTTTTCTGACACAAGACTGAAAACACCATAGAGACCACAGTAATTTCCTGTATTGCTCTGCATCAAGACTAAAAAGTGGGGTAGGCTCTTCTCCCTCAAGCACTCTAGTTCAACACTAACTAGGGAACAGTGAGCTTTCTAAAGTGTTGTTTCCTCCCAAGTAGGAACTTGGTAAGAAATACCATACATGTTCTAAGCAATCTCCTCAAGAAGGAACAGAGATGACATGGAGAAAAGAATGACAGTGTATTCACCGATCTTTAATTGTCCTAGTTTAAACCTTTGGTATGGTGTCATAAATACAGAAAGAGCCAAAATACATTTTAAACAACTATAAGGTGCCCCAAATAAGGATGATTTGTCAAATGGAAATATGAGTCAGAGCAGGGACTAGAAAACTATCAAACATATTGCTCATTGGGAAGGTTCCCATTCTCTGTGACTCTGCACACTCAAAAACCTACATGCAGTAGAAGCAAGACAACAGCTGAAAGAGGTGTCATCTTCATCTCCCCTCCCTCATGGCCTCAGATCTTGTCCCCCAGTCTCTCCTGAATGTGGAAAAGCCACTCTCAATCGCTCCTTGTTATTCATTTATGTATTAATTCAGTCATTCATTATTGAGCATTTTCTAAATGCCAGGCACTGGGTTGGGTAATGGGAAACACACACACACACATTTGTGTCTCACTATATACACATTCTATAGGGCAAAGACCATTGCTGTTTTGTTTGCTACATTGTATCTTATGCCTGGCCCAGTGCCCACCTCATAGGAGGCATTCGTTAGCATTTGTGGAATAAATTAACAAATATATTAAACACGGGGAAAAAAATCTTCCATATATATTACTTTACTGTTTATTTCAAGAATCCTCTGAGGTATTTATTATTATTCTAACCTTGTGTTGGAGGACAGGCCTATGCTCCCTCAATAATTGCAGCTATCAGAATTGTTTTCCTTGAGGGTAAAAGGTAGCTGTGTGTGTAGTGAGAGAGAGGGGAGCAGAAAGAGAATATGTTGACTCACATCCTTCAGTAAATGTGTTTATTCCAACTCTGGCATTGCTGCCAAATGTGTTGCAAAGCCAGCAAGACTTGGCTCTGGAAAACTCACCTGAAAGTCACAGGCCTCATTTCCTACTGACAGCCCCTTCAGCCACCAGGCATGAAGTATTGGACAAAGTTAAAGATTAATTCTTCATTTACTGTGACGAAAGTACCACCTCTCCCAGATCAGCAGGCAAAGGCATTTGTATGCTGTCTCCTTCATAACCATTGATAATCTCTCCACTGCCATGCTGATGGCCCCCTAATGCAAATGTAATCAAACCCCACACTGGCTATCCCGTTACCAGCCCAATCTTGCTAATAAACAGCAATTGTGGCTTTGTTATAAAAGTGATCCTAGATCATTTCTCATCACCCAAACCTTCCCACCCCAACCCCTCACTGCTGGAAATCCTTTAAAGTTCTGTTTAAGGTTACATGAAATAAAAACTGCAAAAAAGTTACAGAAAACCTTCACTAATCAATGAGTAAGATGATAATAGACATACTGTAAAATTCACAATCAGTCAGTAGGGTCCTGGCTTTTTTTTCCCAGGGTGTAAATATATGGCAATAAACTAAGTAAAGAGATGATATAAACTCTGTAATCTATATCTGGATTACTCCAAAGCTTCTGGGAAGCCATCTGGAACCATGGACAACACTGAAAATGATCTGGGCCAAGTGGAGCATAGCGGGACAAGAGCCAAAGCTTTAATACTGACTGGTCTCTTCCTAATGAAGGATGCAAACTGCATACTTCCTTGGGCCTTTAAAAGATGCCTTCCTTGCATAGAGGGGCACTAGGTGATTCTTACTGACAATATTATATGCAAGGGATTACTGTTATTGAAATTACATACCTTATATACTCTTCCGTCTCAACCTCTTCCATCACACTACACTCGTTAGTTGTGGCCATGTTGACTTTTTGACCGTCCCCTGAATTAATCGTGTCCTATGTCCTATCTAATCTCCCTTCCTTTGCAAATGCTGTTTCATATGTTCATCCATCTCTCATCACATCCCTCTTGGTTAATTAGCCAAAATCTTCCACAACAACTCTTTAACATCCTTGGAGACTCACCCTAAGCATCCTCTACTAACACTACTTACTCTCCTTCTCTACCCCTCCTACTTTCAGGATGAGTCAGATGTCCCTGCTCTCTTCTCCTCAAACACTTTCTATACCTCTTTTTATTACAATGCCTATCACATTCTGCTGTGACTACCAATATTTAAAAAACCAGTCTCTTACTAGATGAAGAATTTTTGGAGGAAAAGGTCACTGTCTTACTTATTCTGGTTGGATTCTGAGTACCTGATGTACAGTGTGCCCTCAATAAATGTTGAATGATTAAGGGGACAAAGAAAACCATTTCAATTTAGGTCTCTACACTCATTCTATACTAACTGAACCATAGAGTGGGTAAATTGGATATATCATTTAGTTAACCAGGGGTATATTCTGTTAAGTGAATATGTACTCTATTGGAAGTAAGAGTTGAACAGAATGTAATAAGATAAAACTGCTACACAATGCTTTGTAGTGCTTCAAGCATCTGTTTTATGTCAAATAGTGTATCTATTGCTTAGCCCACAATTAATCTTCATGACACCAATGCATGTACAGATGATTCATTTATCTTAGCCTTCATCTAATGCTAAAGACATTGTTATTATTCTTCAAGTACAAAATTGAAGACATTTGTATTTGCTTAACCTGAAAATACCAAATCTCAAAGATCAGGATAAATGAGAGCCACAAGAGATTTATAAAAATGAATTTTTAAAAAAGTCTATCACTTAGAATGTCCCATAATGGCCTAATTGATCTATCAGGCCAGGATTTTTTTAATGGGTTTTGTGATCAAGAATAAATGTTGACAGGAAAAGAAGACAAGGAGTTGAGTTTCTAAGTAATATCTTATTACAATCAAAGTAAAAATATTAAGTTGCACACAAACCCAATTATGTCATTTTCCTTAGCTCCCCATTAGCTAGCTCCTCATAAGTAAAAGGTAAGGTCTAAGCTTCTTATCGTGGCTTACAATCTCCTTCGCACTGGCCTAAGGTTATTTTTGTAACCCCTATATCCAGTCATTTATTCCAACCCATCCACTCCATATGCCCAATCCACCATACTTTGATATTTTGTTTTTTAAATGCCTTCTTGTCTATGAACATACTATTCTTGCCACATGATATGTCTTCTTTCTCCATGTTCTGTTGAAATCTCATGTATTCTTCTAGGTCTAGCTCATATGTTTTCTATAAATCTTTTCCCTTCCCCACTTGTATCTACCCACAACAGAGTTAATTGCTCTTCCTTTATATTTCTATTATACTTTATACACACTTCTATTTTACAGCATGTACTCTCTTGTTAAATACTAAGGACCAAGTATTGTTCATTTCTGTGATTCCAGTGCCTGGCATACAGTTTGCTGTCGATACATTTTTGTTGAACATAGAATAAATGATTAAATAATTAATTGGCATTTAGAAAAACTGATCCAAAGTGTCAACAAGTATTATTATTGATGTCAATGATGATGATGATGATAATTTTATGGGAGCAACTTCAATTTACTGAATGATTAATAACACATCAGGCAGTATGGCAGATTCTTTTGTACATTTTCTATATCTCACATTTTACAGATGAGGACTTAAGGCACACAGAACTTAAATTACTTATCCAAGACCACACAGAGAGTGAATCCCAAAGTTAGAATTCACATGTCTGCCTATCTGCTCTAAAACCCAGGCTTGCTCTCATATGATATGTATTGGCTAATGGCTACTGTATTCCAGATACCACATTAGCCATTTCACAAATGGTGTTTTATTATCCTTATAATTACCTTGTAGGAACAACAACCTTGAGAGGTAAGTATCTGTTTTACAGATGAGCAAGCTGAGACCCTACCTCCAGTCCCCTCCAGTTCACCCCCTACAGAAGAACTCCAACTCAACTGTCTACAATCTTAAACAGGCTACAAACTCTGTAAAGTACAGTGTTAGTTGTAGACATGCAACAGAAATTTAAAATCCAAAGAAATGTCAGAATTTCAAATGAATTTTAACCAAGAATCCATTGAATTGATGCAAAGATCCGTAATAAAAAAACAAAAGTCACAAAGTGAATAACCATACTAGGATACTTCATATTCTCTCAATTCAATAGCTCCCTAAGTGGGCTCATCCCAACTTTCCAGTATCTCCCAAAGTGAATCTTTCATTTCAGCTGGGACATTCTTTAGCGTACATCCTCGTTTCTATTCCTCCTTTTTGATGATGAGGTCCCCTCTGTCTCTTTCATCAAAATCTCCAAAATCAATCTCCTTTTCTTTCATGTCTAGACTTCTCCCTTCTATATAATTTATGCCAATTATTAAACAATTAGACATTATTCGTTTATATCACAATGCATTTTAGCATTACAACATTGCATTTATAATAATATCTTAACAAATAAACATTACTCATATTACATTATATCATTATAAACTGTGTGTATGTATCTCAACTTTGCTTCTATAACTGTATCTTAAGTATGGATCATATATAGTGTAAAGCATATATAGTGTAAAACAGATGCTTTACACTTGCATAATGCAAAACATGTTTATTCAAGAATAACTCTCTGAAGTTTCCCTCAGCAATGCTTTGAAATAGGCAAAGCAAATATAATTTTGATTTTATGGATGAGGACTGAGATTCTGAGAGGTCAAGAAAACTGCCCAAAGTTATAAAGGTAATGAAGGTGGAGTTGTATTGAAGGAAAAGTCTTCTGATTTCCATATTCTTTCTATAATGACTTGCTATCATACACATTTATGATACTTGGATCTCTTTTTGACCTAACCCTTAGGCCCAAGTATATAATGCTTAATTACGGTGATAAATTGAGATGTTAGTTACTGACTTGGACTGGTACTCAAACCCCTCTCCCCAGCCAAGGGACTGGCAGTCCACATTGACATTTATTTTTGCCCTTGAGATTTTATACAACTCCAAAAGACTTTCTTGACTCACTATCTGGAGAGTTTTATCTATGATGGTGGTTATCTGTCAGTAACTGGGCTATATGACATCACATGGGAAACTGGATTTAAAGAAGCCACATTGCTAAGGAGATCATCAGATAAGTAGTCATTGTAAGGGTGGGACTTTTTATTGGGGGACATTCTATTTCGAGCCATATTGAAAGCATATGTAGTTTGCCATTTTTGAGGCACTTTAAAGTTGGGTCTATACTGCATTATAATATGCAATGGAAAGAAAAATTCTGTGAATCCCCTGGGTAATAAGTACTACGTGGTTTCCAGGTAGTTTAGTAAACTTTCCAAGCCTCAACTCCATATCGGACTTACAGGGATAAAGTGGGTTACGCTCATGACTATGCACCAAAGCTTAATGCCACCAGTCTCATTTGTATGGGAAGGAAAATTAAGAGACTTTTCATAATTGTTTAGCCAAAGCTTCCTGGAAAATAAGATTTGTGCTCAATGTTATAGATGTGCTTGCTGATGATGGTTTTCTTTTTGCTTTTAAACAAGTTGATATGGAAAAAGGTAAAAGCTCTACTCCACCATGAACTAAGCCTATACAATATCAGATTTGTAGGAAATAATGACATTATTGCCTGCTTACTATGTGATAGAAACTGTGCTGTGTGAAAATCATTGGACACAATATCTCATTTAGTTGATAGAACAAACATGTGGTATGTGTACTATTATCTCTTTTCTACACATAAGAAAACTGAAGTTATGCCATTTTAATGTTAAGATTAGGAAAACAATGTAGGAAATATTCCTTTCTTGTAGAGATTGCTGATCCTAAGATGCTAGAGGCATTTGGGTAATAGCCTCATCTGTTTGATTGACAGGGTAATGTACAACTCAAATGCTACCTTAATTCTAGCTCTAAACTGTAATCATCTTAAACTTTTACTACCAAATTCTCTAAGACTTACATTCATTTAACCCAATTTATTCTTTCAGAGACATCAATATAAAAAAAATTAAATAAAAATATTTGAAAGGAATCTTGAACCAAAACGTAAATGATATACTGAATTTTGACTCAGGTAGACCTGGATGTGAAACCTCTAGGCTGAAGCTCTGTGGGCTTTGGTTGCTATATCTATAAGATTGTCCCACAAATTCTAAGAATAGATGAATTAAATATGTGCAATATATGTAAAATGTGTGAAAATGCCACATAATTCAAATGGTTGTTGATGTTATTATTATGAATAAACTGACAAAGAAGTAAAGTTACATAAGGAGGAAGTAGGATGCGTTGTATAAACTAAATTAGGCAGCTCTTGTCTGACCAGGAAATTCTCTCCTCATGCTGCTAAGCATACATTCTTGCTGATCTGAGCTGCTTTGGTAGGAGGGGAATGGTGCTCTTGCAGTACACAGAAAAATCATTCTGGTTCTCTCTCTTTAACTCTCTGATCTCTTCATAGACCCTGGATGCCTTACATTTTCAGCAAAGTGAGATCTGAGTTTAATGGAAAGCCAGAAGAACTCCCAAATCATGCCCTTTAGCCTAGCTGTGTTGCATTAAGTAGCCAAAGCTGATGTGATCTCGCAAATAAAAGACATATGTGCTACTGACCCAGCATCTAGCTAAGCCTGGCCAAACAGTCCCATTTTCCAATAGTTTCATCAAAACCAAATTATTAGTGCAGAACCATCAAACATGCCAAGCCCAGGTGTCTGTACTTTAAACAATATATCCAAATAGGCCCATGGAGAAATTTGAGGGTGGGTTAGAGGAAGTATTGAAACCTTTTGTTAACAAAACACTAAGCTACAAAGCACCAGTGTGTTCCTGAAAGCAAATGCCACCAAATGAAATTCAGTCAATATATATTCCATACGACAAATCTACTACCAACATTTTCCTTCTGTAAAGTGTTTAGACTGCAGACTTCTACTAGCCTTTTCCAGCCTGGTGTTTCTCAGTAATGGAGCCAACTCTATCAGTGCTTTAAGTATCAATGTCTGGTAACTCTGTAAGGATTAGCACCCATTTAGTGGTCAGGAAAATTCATTCCAAGATGCTAAAGAGGTGCTTTGTTTTAAATTTTTTTAATTTAAGATTTAGCAGATTCTATGATCACAGGGTTATGTTCCTTTCAGTAGAGCTCAGTCATGAGTAAATTAAAGCTGCAAATCATGGAGACAGAAAAGAAAGATCCACTAAACTCTCTCAAAGCCACAATTATTCAACCTTAGTGCATTGCATTTCCTATACATTCTAAGGCTGCCAGGTGGAAAAAGAATGGAGTCTGAGTCTCCCAAACTGTAGCAATTGTGAGTCATAATCATATTACTAATAATAATTCTCACATACATGGGCATTATTAAATGAGTGGCTCTGCTTACAGGAGGATGAGGCCATCCTGACCATGGAGAAGAAATGGCCTTTTAAAGTTGTTTATGGATGTGTAAAATAAAGAGTATATGATGTTGCATCCCTGCCTAAATGTCTTCATAAAGTGCAAATTAATGCAGATCCTAACTAGGCATTTGGAACGCTAACCTAGTTTTCTGTGTTTAGCTAATAGCTAGCAATTTTGCTTACACTTTTATCCTCTCATTACATAGCAATAATGATTATTTAGTAAATACATGTGAAAGGCCATGTACTCCATAGCACTCCTCCTGGGTTGGAAATAACCCCCCTCCTAATGCTTCCATTTGAATAATTTAGTTGCTGATACACCAAATCAAATATAGCTGTGACAGGTATCCCACTAATGCTTTTTTTGGAGGCTAAGATCAGACCCTTTCTCAGCCTGTTCCCCTCGGTGATTGCCTGGCCAAACTCAGGGTAAGGGCTGGGGACAAAGAGGATGCTGGAGGAAATCCAGAGCCTTAATCAATGTTAACCCTTTATAAATCTTAAAGGTACTCAGATGGCTTGTCTGATTTGAAAATTATTAATGATACTGGGGAAAAGTAAGGAAAGGCTATTTTATAACTAGTCAAATATTCCGGAACGAGAGAGAGTTTGAAATAGACATGTAGAAGAGAAAGATGTAAAATATGGCCTTGTGAGATGCCACCCAGTTCATATCTGGACATATGACTGATACAAACCTTTACAAGTCACTTGAGAATTTTTACTCCTAGATGCAGAATGGAATAATAGAAGTCCCACTAGAGGAGTTGGGGTGACCCCAGGGCACATTTTCTTGTCTGCCAGGTACACAACACATCTCACTGATGTATCACAGAGACAAATTTCTTAATAGGATAACCAAGTCCCACATAGAATGGTTTCGGATAACAGAGTCCCATTCCTTCCCTATGAGGAGAAAATTGGAAGCGAGACTGGGATTTGGAACAGAGTCCAGGGTGAGGGCAGAACTAGGGTTGTTTTCTCCTATCAAGAATCAGGTCTGGTTTAAGGGGAGGGGATTGACAGGGTTGAAGGAAGAGGCAGGAAACATGTCTCTCCACCCCAATGCTGCTTAAATGTGGCTGCTCAAAGGGGCAATATCCTGCTCTCCTCTTCTGATGACTTCATGGGAAGTTGGCCGAGTCCCCAGTTCTGCAGAAGGAATGCAGGCAGAAGGCAGCACTACAAATGGGCTTTTCCTTGGGTGCTCAAGTGGCAGGTGTGAAGGGAAATGGGGTGGGTGCCTTCAATGGGAGGAGCCACGGAACTGGGGAATACTGCTGGTCCAGGGGCTTTCCCCTTTCCCTCCCAGCTTCCTCCCATCCCCAATTCCCTGCACCAACAAAGACACTGCTCAAAAACCAGAACCCGTACTAACACACTCAGGCACAGGTGTCCACAAGCCCTACCTCCTTCACCTCAACACCCTGAAATCCCGTTTGCTCTTAAAAGCACAGACAGGCCCAAGTAGACTGAGAGGTCTGAGCCAGCACATCCTTGCTACTGGGAATTAAGAAACACCATGATGTAAAGTGGTATTTGTGACACTGTAGTGCTTTAAAAAGAAAATTGAGGGGTAGAGGAGGGTGTGCCAGCAGGTTTCAAAACATCGCAATCAGTCCTGATGTGTTTGGGGAAGGCATGGAGGACATATCTGATCCCTGCTGGTACTCTCCAGTCCTGCATCCTCCCGCAGTCTCTTGAAAGTGTTTAGATACCCGGGCAGGGCCCCGCGTCCATTTTGCCAGCCAGGAACCACCGAGTTTGGGAACTTTGAAAGCCAGGGGATGGGGGTGGTGGTTGCCAAGGCTCGGATTTCGGCGCCAGAGTTCTCAGCCAGGAAAGCAGTTGAAAATCAACACCCATCTGGCTCTTCTTTCTCATCCCCCACCACTTTTTCCTTCACCCTTCCAGGACTGCACACAGATCCTAACCACCCTCCCCGTCCCGCCCCCCCCCCCCCCCCCCCACACACACACATTCAGACACCCTTGGACTGAGAAGGATTTTGATTCTGAAGGCGGCAAACCCGCAGAACTGAAAGGGTCTCGCCACCCCCCTCTCCGCCCCGCGGCTACATACAATAAAACCCCATACACCCCAAACATCACAACATAACCCAAATCAGCCAGTGACTTCGGCGCGTCCCGTACCTGATATGCAGACGATGAAATTGGCTTGAAGAAGAAAAAGCACCTCCCAGACTATTTCCATCCTCTGATTCTCATTCCAAGTGCATCACTCGACGGGAAAACAGGGGGGGCAGGGGGGAGCCCGACACGGCACACACACATACACACGCGCACACACTTCCGAGCGAGTGCACACTCGCACTCCCACCCGACAGCCGGCCAGGGACAGTCACCCCCAAGATCAATATCGCAGTTTGAATTGTTCCGGCAAATCTCCCCTCGGGCTCGACGGATGTGCGCCCCAGATGTGCTGACACATGTCCGATGCCTCGCTGCCTCGGAGGTCTCCCCGCTCGCGTGTCTCTTCTCTTCGCACCAGCAGCGGAAACCGCACTAGCGGCGGCGGCGGCGGCGGCAGCCACCTGAAGCCACCAACACTGGGCTCTTCCAGCAAAAACAAGACCCCGATTCGCCTGGCGCCCCAAGAAGACATAGACGATAGCCCCCCGCCGGGCCGCGCCGTGCAATTCCGGGCTCCCGGGAGCGCGTAGCTCGCTGGCTAAGCCCAGGCAGTCCGCGGCAAGTTGCCCTCGAAGTCCGCCCCCCTCACCGGGGCATGGTCGGAGGGTGGCTGCTGCGCTCCGGGGCCGTTCTTCTCCTGCTTCCGGGGGGCGGGGAAGGAGCAGACACAGCAGACACACAGAGAAAGAGAGGCAGGGATTATTGCCCGAAACCGCCAGCCGCCGGCAGCTTCCGCCGACCCTCCCTGCTCCCCAAGTCCGCGCGCAGCCTGCCGCCTCTCAGCCGGGTTCCGGCCGTGCGTCCAGGGCGCCAAGGGGAAGGGCTGGGCCCCGGGGACTGGGGCGAGGTGGGGGCCCACGGACTCTCCAGGTCGCGCGCGCGCTTCCTGCTTCTTTGCTATTTTCCTAGACTCCCCAGAACCCCCAGTTGCCTGGCTTCCATCGCCCGCAACTAGCGCCGCTGCCGAGATTTTCCGCAATGCAACTGCAGGGGTCGTTATTTCCTCGCCTACGGATCCCGATGCTTCCCGACTCAGAGAGGAGGAGGGCAGGTGGGGGCGGGAGGAGGAGGAGGAGAAGGAGGCTCGGCCAGGTGAGCGTCCCCGCCGCCGCCGGGAGTCCCAGCGTCACCTCCGCAGCCCGGCATCCGGGGGCGGATGCAGGAGGCCCGGGCGGGGAGGTGCGGCTGAGCTCGGCCATGAGGAGGAGGAAGAGGCTGGGTGTTACAGCTTCAGGCCACCTTGGCCGCCGCCTCGGCCCCAGTCCCTGGCAGCCGCCTCCGCACTCCGCACCGCCCTGGCTGCCTCTGTTACCCTCCAGGATTTTCGAGTTTCGCTTCTTAAAAAGAACTTCGTGCTGCGGGTTCGGCGCGGGAGACCCAGGCAGGACTCATCCTGGGAGTGCTGTGCTGTGCTCTCCCTCCGCTGCGAAATATTGGAGATTTTTTTTTTTTTTGCATAATTTATTGCCTGCCCTCTCCATTTCGTCCCTCTCATGCCCCCCACCCCTTCCCCCTTTCCGGTCCAGTGCCAGAACACTACTTACCCCAGAGTTCTTTTCTCTGCAGGTTCCTAGACCAGGTGCAACTCTTGCCTGCAAGTCCCTGCCTCCCTCCTCGCGAAAGGGGGGAACACCGCCTTTCCAAGTCCGGGTGTCAGCAGCAGCTGCTGCCAACTGCGCCTTCGCCCAACTCCAGGAGGATTCGGGACTATTGGAAACCCGAGCTTTAGAGGAACGGGGTTCCCTTCTTGTCTTTCTTTTATTCTGCTTTTCTTTAGGGAAGCTCTAGTGCTTTGGAGGCTTTTGCTGGGCTCCAGGATACTTTCCGCCAACGACACTCAGCAGCTTCCACTGAAGGAGATTTCCCCACCAAACCCGCGCGCGCGCACACACACACACCCAGCGCGCGGCGCTCCAGGGCCCCAGGGGAAGGTAGGGGCGGCGCGAGCACCACCCGCCCACCCAGGCCGAGGCCAGGGGCAGCCGGTCCGCAGAAGGTATCGTGGGGAGGCGGGCTGTCTATAGCCTAGGAAAGACTTGCACCCGGTTTCAGTGTGGATGCAGGAGAATTGAAGAAAACCCTGTGCTCAGGACTGTTTGCCTAAGAGGGCTGGGAACGAAAGGGGAAAGACAAAATCTCAACAGATTTGTTTGCTTCCATCGCTGCAGTGGTGGTTTGCGAAAGCTCAAACCTACCTCTTTGGGGTTACTGACTGACGAAGAGGAGGGAGCGTAGAGGGAATCCCTGGGAAGATCCAGGATTTCTCGGCGCGCTTGTCCCGATTGGGAACTGTGACGTTAGGAGATTTTGCACAAACGCGGATGAACACACACATAACAAACATAAACACACACATACCCCGCGGGGATTTTTTATCCACTTTTAATTTTTGATGTTTAGAAGCTATTTCAGTATAAACCTCCGTCGAAGAACTGCACAAAGGGTAGATAAGTGGAGATGGAGGAGGGGAAGGAAAGGGTGCCGTTCATCCGCACAGAGTCAATCTAGTGAATCTTCCCGTGTTGATCCCAGCCCCCAGGCTGTGCGGCATCCGAGGGTGCGGAGTGGGAGCTAAAGGAGTTACATTACAGTGCTCCCGGGATTCTTGAAGGGATTCCAACTGCCCAGGAGTCTGATGGGTCTTTTTGCTGAGTGGCGGGGAGAAGACGGAGGAACAAGAGAGAGCACACAGCAGATCAGCAGCTTTCTGAGCTGTCTGGGCTGGGCGGCTGCAGGAGCCAGAGCTACGCAGTCCCACCGACTCTAGGGATTCGAAAAAGGAACCGCCGGCCGACTTGCCTACTCTTAAAGGAGATATGGCCGTGAGATCTGTTCTGTGAAACAAAGGCCAAGGACTCTAGGTGGTCAACACATTAAAAATCTAGGCCCAGATGAAACAAATCCAGCATTCGTATGTAGAGAGCTTCCAGGCTCAGCAGGGAAAAGAATGAAACTTCAGAACATTAAAAGAATTCCGGACAGTGAGAATTAGCCCATTTGGGAAACATATGGGGGCGTTTGTCTCCGTGCCTTGAAAGTAGACTGCATGAAGAATGAAGAACTATTATTAATTATTATTATTATTTTTTCTTTCTTTGTTTGTTTCTTTCTTTCTTTCTTTTTTTTTCTTTTTTTTTTTTTTTTTTGGAGAGCGGGAGAAAAAAAAGTAGTCTGACAAAAGTGAGCAGATTCCATCCTGGAGAGAGTTCAGAACCGTGGACAGCGACCTACCGTCTGTGCTTGGGTGGGGAAACAACGCTGGCAGAAGAGCTCTCTCTGGAAGCAGAAGCAGGGTGCCTGAATTTTTACGTCACCACCCACTCATTTACTAATGAATTCTGCAACTATTAAGTGTCTTATATGTGTCAAACACTGTGGCAAGATGCTTGGGCTTTGTAATTGAAAATACATTATGCTCGCTTTCAAAAAATCTGCAGACCATATATCCCTCTATATTCTGCTTTAAGAGCCAATGCTAGTAAAACAATACTTTATTTCCACCCTTTCAGTCTGCATACTCACCTACAGCATTCCCAAAGAAAATTCCATTTTGAAGCCACTAAGTGCTTTCAGTTTTTAAAAAGACAACTCATATGAGAATATTTGTTAGTTAAAAAACAAATTTGAATGTATTGATTGTTATGTATGAAGTATTATGTGTATTGATTGTTATGTGTGAAGATTATGTGTGAAGCATTATTAATCCCTTACATAAATTATCTCATTTAATCATCATAATGTGACCGTGACATAAATGTCATTATTACTTCCATTTTACTGACAATAAAACAATACCTGGGTAGTTCTTTACCCAAGGTTCCACAACTACTAATCAGTAGTGTAGAGACCATAGCTGGAAAGTCTAAACCAGAAATCATGTCACACATATTTATATGCTCTGTAAAATGAAAAATATCATCTTGGGGAGGTCATTTTGCACTTAAAGAGAGCAGAAGTACACACATGACAGCTAGACGGTAATCAAAGGTGGTATGAAAATTTAATAGTAGACAATGCAATTTAGAACCCGACTACATTAGTTGGGAGAAGGAAAAGATAACTGGGAATCAGAAGTAATCAAAAGCATTTCTAATGACAGAATTTTGGCCCCTGCTAGATGTCAGTTCTGGTTTTGGCACTTGGAATACAGCAATGAACACAATAGTCCCCAACATATTGATTCCATACTAGCAATTGCTAGAAGAAAGAGCCATACATTCTTGAGTCATTTCTAGGCTACCACATTTCTAGAGTAGGTTGCTATATGTTTTTCTGAGAAATTCACCATCTTAATACAGAAAATAACTCAGTAAAAAAATGCATTAAGTAGAAGCCTTTAAATTTAAGTAAATTCTGCCTCCCCTTTTTGTTGTTTTTTTAGTCCACAAAACAAACCAAAGACATGTGGAAAAAAATGTCCATGAAGCTAGAAAATATTCTTAGCCCTTTTCGTATTTTAATGTGCTTATATGTTTATCTAAATAACTACAAAGAATCTCTCCACATTATATCCGCCTTTATCTTTTGTTCCTTGCTTACTCCTCTACATTTCTGCACTACAAATTAAGTGCAAGTATCTTACACATTTAAGAGAGTCTTGGCCAAGCCCACCCAAGTGTGAGAGATATCAATTGTCCTGTAGAAAGCAAGGAATTATATTTCCATTTTCCAAGAGAGGATAATATTAAATTCCTTTGGGTTCTTCCTGTACCAACACCATAGAAGAAGGGATGACTCATCTGATGGTAAACTTTGTAAGTGTTTGACTTTCATTAGGGTGCATTTATCAGAGGCCAAGCACACTGTACTAGAAGACAAAGGAAAACTATCACTTTTCCCACTTCTCTGTTCTCTTGGTAAAGCTGCCCTCAGGCACACTGAGCTCACAATTTTAGTGTGTGTACCTATGCATATTTATTTTCTGTGCCACTTTTAAAGAGCAGAGCCAGTAAGATCTCTGCTTTTTTGCAGTACTTAGCTTTCTGGGGCCAGTCACAATCATGTATGCAGCTAGGAAAGCATATTTAGAGCCTTCTTTGTAGACCCAACCATCCTTACAAGTGATTTTCTAGTTTTGAATTTGGGGTGAATAGTTGGAAAATGCCATTTTGAAACACATCAAGCTCTATTTAAGGACAGTTGCATACCCATTTAGAAAATGTTTCTATTTTTAATTGCTTAGATGCCAGAGGGAAAGAGAAGTTAGTGATGAAGCTACCCCTAACTTCTACCAAAAAGATAAAATTACCAAAATAAATGGAAAGATATACCATGTTCACGAATGAGAAAGCTCAATATTGTTAAAATACCAATTTTCCCCAAACTGGTCTATAGAGTCAACATAATCCCAATAAAAATCCCAGCAAATTTTAAAATAGAAATTGTCAAGCTGTTTCTAAAATCCATATAAAAATACTAAGGAACTAAAATAGCCAAACACTTTGGAAAAAGAAAAACAAAGCTGGAATATTTAAATTATGTGACTTCAAGGCTTGTAAAGCTATAGTAATCAAGACAATGTAGTACTGGCATCAATATAAACAAATCAATACAACAGAGAGAGTCTAAAAATAGACTGACATATATTGATTAAGTTGATTTTCAACAAAGGTGCACACTCATTTCCTTGGAGGAAGAATAGTCTTTTTAACAAATTGCATTTTCAATATTTGGGTGTCTATTTTTGAGAAAAAATAAAGATGAACTACAGTCCATACCTTACACTATATAAAAAAAAGATTAACTCAAAATAAACCTAAATGTAAAACCTAAGCCTTTAAAACTGCTAAAAAAAAAAAAAAAAGAAAGAAAGAAAATCTTTGTAAGTTTGGGTTAGACGAAGATTTTCTATATATGACACCAACATCATGACTAATTAAACTTTGTTGGAATTAAGAACTAATCTTCTTCAAAAGACAATTTTAAATAATTTTTAAAAGTCACAGTCTGAGAAAAAATATTGGAAAATTATATATGGCACAAATGACTTGTAAGCAAAATAGGTAAATAATTCTGAAAACTCAATTTATTAAAACAAAAATTTCAAAATGGGCAAATGATTTGAATACTTTACTATAAAGATATAGTAATGGAAATTAAGAATATAGAAAAATGCTCAACATTATTAGTCATTAGGAAAATAAAAATTAAAACTCCAATGAGATAGCAGTATACATTTATTAGTTTGGCTAAAACTAAAAACAAAACGAAACAAAATAAAAAACAATACCAAGTGTTGGTGAGAACATGGAGCAACTGGAACTCTCGTACATTGCTGGTGAAAAGGTAAAATTATGCAACGACTTTAGAGAAATGTTTGGGAGTTTCTCTTTTTTTTTTTGACAGAGTCTCACTCTGTCACCCAGGCTGGAGTGCAGTAGCGCATCTTGGCTCATTGCGAGCTCCACCTCCCGGGTTCACGCCATTCTCTTGCCTCAGCCTCCCAAGTAGCTGGGACGACAGGTGCCTGCTACTGTGCCCGGCTAATTTTTTTTTGTATTTTCAGTAGAGACGGGGTTTCACTATGTTAGTCAGGATGGTCTCGATCTCCTGACCTTGTGAGCCTCCTGCCTTGGCCTCCCAAAGTGCTGGGATTACAGGCATGAGCCACTGCACCTGGCCTGGCAGTTTCTTAAAAATTAAATATTAATATATATAAAGCATATGACCTCGCCATTTTGCTCATAGATATTTATCCTAGAGAAAGAAAAGCTAATGTTTATACAATACTTTTACTCAAATGTTCGTAGTTCTTCACTTGTAATAGATATAACTAAAAACAACCCATATGCCCATCAACAAATCAATAGACAATTGAATTGTGAAATAATTATGCAGCAATACAAAAGTAATGAACTATTGTAACATGGAACAATATGGGTTAATCTCACAATTACTACACTGAGAAACAATTTAGATAAAATAGAGTGCATATAGTATGATTCCATTTATACGAGATTTTAGAAAATGTAGGCTAATCTTTACTGACAGAAAGCAGAATAGTGGTTGCCTGGGGAGGCAGGCCAGAAAATGGGGAGGAATGGGAGGGAGAGACTGCAAACAGCATAAGAAACTTTTTGGGTTAATGGCTATATTAATTATCTTAATTATGTTGATGGCTTATGGGTGTACACATATGTCAGAAATTATCAAAGTATACATTTTAAACACATGCAGTTTGTTTTAGGTCAGTTATACCTGATAATAATCCAGCTAAATGAATGAATTAGTTTTTTGAAAATGTAAGGCAGAAACTGTAATGATAAATAGATATTTTAAAAAGTGTGGCTGGACTAGGCTTAGAGAAACTCAACATGACTGAACTGTTGTTTTCCATACAAAATGTTTAATTACTTAAACTTTGAGAAATATTAAAAGAGTTGTATTTCTCTGCGATTTGTAAGCTCTGGTGTAAAACCAATAGCTCTGCTGTTGTAGCTATATCTTTATCTGCTTTATAGGTATTGGATTATTATATTATAAAGTAATTGTCCTGTTGGTACCACAGGGTAAAATTCCTTGTTATTAACTGGGCAGATTTCCTTTGGAGGCAGTGGAAAATACCCAGGTTTGCCAGACTTGGAGAGAAGCAGCTCTTGGGATAGAAATAAAGACTCGAAAGATGAGCCTTAAACTGTGGCTGAGCAACAAATGCTTTGTTCATTAAGCAAGGATGATAGGTTGAAGTGTCTATGTACACTCGCGGATGTGAAATGGTGCTGGGAAAGCTGACTACTGTCATTGGGTTGTGGGCTGTGAGCTAGGCAGGGAGGAAGGCTTTATAAGACAGAAAGGTACACTGAAGTGACCTAATAAAATTGGCAGTGTAACTCTGATCTGAGAGTAATCACATCTGGTGACCAGTGACAAGTTAGCCTCAATGTTATTCCTTTCTACCAGCTCTTCAGGTAACTATTTACAAACATTGTAATTTATTTTGGAAAAATTTCCTGCAAACACATGGACTAAAATGATGAGGGGAATTGCCACAGTTCTGAAACCAATGTGGAGATGGTAGGAGAAGAAGAAACCAACCTTGGTGGTACCTCAAATCACGGAGTAGAAGGGACAGCGACACAAAGGGCAGACCTGTGGCAGAACGGAGGTGGGGGATGGTAAAGACACTGGTGATAACAGGGATTATGACCAGATGAGTCAACCACGAAGGGACTCCCCAAGAGTTAGTAGGGGTTCCAAACTATCTATCTGACAAGGAATTAATAACCAAAATATATAAGGAGTTCAAACAACTCAATGGAAAAAAATTTAATAATCTGATTTTAAAATGGGCATAAGATCTGAATAGGTATTTCTTTAAAGAAGACATACCAATGGCAAATGGCTATATGAAAAGATGTTCCATATTATTGCTCATCAGAGAAATGCAAATCAAAAATACAGTGAGATGTCATCTCATCCCAGTTAAATGGCTTTTATCCAAAAGACAGGCAATAATGAGTACTGGAGGGGATATGAAGAAAAGAGAACTTCATATCCTGTTGTTTGGAATGTAAATTGGTGTAATAACTATGGAGAACAGTTTGGAGGTTCCTCAAAAAATTAACAATTTTTTTTAGTTATGCAAGTAATTGCCATTGAAAGTAATGGCAAAACTGCAATTACTTTTGCAGTGAACTAACTATGATCCAGCAATCCTACTCTTAAGGTAATATACCCAAAAGAAAGGAAATCAGTATATAGAAGAGGTATCTGCACTCCCATATTTATAGCAACACTATTTACCATACTGAAGATTTGGAAGCAACCTAAGGGGTCGTTAAGATAAGAATGGATAAAGAAGGTGTGGTACATATATACAGTAAGTACTATTCAGCCATAAAACATATGATATCTTGTCATTTGACATAACATAGATAAAACCATAGGTTTTTTTTTAAATGAAATAAGCCAGGCACAGAAAGACAAATATTACATATTCTCACTAATTTGTGGGAGCTAAAATTGAAGACAATTGAACTTATGAAGATAGAGAGTACAATGATATTTGCTAGAGGCTGGGAAGGGTAGTGGAGGTGTGAGGGAAGTGGGGATGGTTAATGGGCACAAAAATATAATTAGAATAAATAAGATCTAATATTTGATAGCATAGCAGAGCGATTACAGTCAACAATAATTTATCGTACTTTTAAAAATAACTTAAAAATTATAATTGGAATGTTTGTAAATGATAAATGCTTGAGGTAATGGATACCCTATGCCCCATTTACTCTGATGTGAGTTTTACACATTGCATGCCTTTGTCAAAATACCTCATATACTCTTTCAATATATAGACCCATTACATATCCATAAGCACTAAAAATAAAAAAAAAATTAAAAGATATTCAGTGTAGACTAAGGTCAGGTGGAAATAAAAACACTGAAGAAAGTGTATGACCATTATATTTAAATAAAAAAGTTAATAGGGAGGAAAGAACTTCAAAAGGGGGACTAGTAATCTGCTATCCAGTGTGAAGACTGGGGCTGTCGAGCTGTGTATTAACTTCTTATTTCTGCTGTAATAAATTAGTACATACTTAGTAACTTAAAATAACAAAAATATATTTATTTATTATACTATTTATTTATACTGAAATTTACTGGTTTATCATAAAAGATACCAATGAAGAGGTAGATAGGACAAGGTCCGGAAGGGCCCTGAGCCCAGGAGTTTCTCCCATGGAGTTAGGATGTGCCACCCTCTTAGCACACGGATGCATTCGCCAACCAGAAGATACAACAAAAATGTATCTTTGACTTCTGAAGGTCAAAATCTGAAACAAATCTGCAGGGCAGATTCTTTGTGGTGGCTTTAGGGGAGAATCTTTTCCCTGCCTTTTCTGTCTTCTAGATACTGTTTATATTCCTTGGCTCACGGCTGTCTTCCAGAAATGATATTCCTATACTTTCTGCTTTCATCCTCACATCTTCTCCCCAGAGTCTCTCTTTTCCTTATAAGGATTATATTACTACATTGGACCCAACTGGATATTTCAAGATAGTCTCCCTATCTCAAGATCCTTAATTTAATAACATCTGTCAAATGTTTTTTGCCATGTAAAGTAACACATTCCCATGCTCCAGGGATTAGGATGTTAACATCTTGAGGAGGTCATTATTCTACCTATCGCAAGCAGATTGATATGGGTCACATGAAGAATGCCAAGTGTAGATCAGTGGAGCTTCTCATAAAGTAATTGAAAAAAAAAAGCTGCCGCTTTTCAATCTATACGGTAATGTACCTTACATTTTTCAATAGTGAGTTCATGTGAGTTATTTGAGGAATTGGTATGAGACCTTGTTCTCTATAAATGAGTCTATCAAGAGGAGATGTTAAGGTATTTGAGTGGATGCAGTTCATTTCTCTGTACAAAGAATGTGAGGATGCCGAAATGACATACACCATTAGGAAAATAGATTATTTACCTCTCTTTGACATCAGAATAGATAATAGTTTAATTACCACCAGTGCTCATTATATTTTAAAAATAGACTTTCTTCTCACCCATACTGTAATTTGTGTCCAACATCAAAGAATTAAAATGCTATACATTATTTGCTATTTGAATTTTGGCAAATGGATAATGAGTTTGATGAAATAGTTCACATTAAGATTGTGGCACGTGGGCTAAGGCTTTAGGCATCATTTTGAAAGGTAGTAAAACCCATGCTACACTTTTCTTCTTTTATTTAAGTTAATTTCTCTCAAATATCCAGCCTTCTTAACTCAAGATCTTAAAAATGGAAGACTAATTTGCAATGAGTACATAGCAGGCATTCTGTAAAAGATTGCTGAAGAATTGAATAGGTTTGTTTATTTGTTTATTCAAATAAATCTACTTTTTCTTCCATTTTTTGTAATGAATTTGATGATAAATGTTTCCTAATACATTGTAGGTGCACATTAATATACTTTCAGTCCTAATGTAGTCCAACTCCCTTATTTTTTTATGTGGAAAGATGGAGGCTTAAGATTAGGTCAAGTGATGTGTCCGAGTTCAAACAGAGGCAAAAGCAGGGGCAGAGTCAGAATTTCAGCCTTCCTAGTTAATTATTAGTTTTTATAAACCTTCCATTCCCATCATTATTTCTTTTGTGACCAAGTAACACAGTGCAACAGCTGAAACATAGATGGCAAATGTATTAGTCAAAACCATGCATTTTAGTGGGAGATGTTTTTCTTGGATTGGTTCTTTCTGTCCAATGCACTTTCAACTCTACCTGACCATTTGTGTGTGTGTGTATGTGTGTGGGTGTGATTGGGTGGTGTGTGTTTATTTTACATTCAGCACTTTCCAGTGAAGTTTTATACCAATGGGAACCCTTCGCTCTTCTCTGTGAGTCAACTGCCCTACTATCAGGTAGCAGTTATAGATCAGTATAGAATATTTTAGTTTCATAATGGTTCTTAGGTGTAAAGAAAGGCTTTAATTCACACAACAGTCTGCTTTCACCGCAGCTTGCATAATTTTAGAGTTAGCAACTAACACGTTAGATTTCAAAACTATTTGCTGAGATTATTTTTTACATTGCCTTTCCAATGATTAGCATTAAAATTACAAGTATTAAGCTTCATTTTGCACTTGGAAGACTCTTTGTAGTTCTCTACTCAGCAATGTCTACATGCTAGATTATAGAGTTATGGGTCTCATTTATTTATTAGGAAAATTAACAAATAATGGGTGTGGCAGACAGATCCACTATGAAAAGTCAGAGGTCTCCGACAAGAGTCTTCCTTCCCTGAAGCCCATGTCCCTTGCCCCTTCTCTTTCCACTCCTGGCCACTGTCTTCATGGTCAGGGGACACATGTAGCATCTTTCATGTTTGTTTGAGATGTCTCAAGATCAAGTGCCTTAAGACCATACTTTTACACACATCTCCTTAAAGGGCCATTCTTGCCGGGCGCGGTGGCTCACGCCTGTAATCCCAGCACTTTGGGAGGCCGAGGCGGGCGGATCACAAGGTCAGGAGATCGAGACCACGGTGAAACCCCGTCTCTACTAAAAATACAAAAAATTAGCCGGGCGCGGTTGTGGGCGCCTGTAGTCCCAGCTACTCAGGAGGCTGAGGCAGGAGAATGGCGTAAACCCAGGAGGCGGAGCTTGCAGTGAGCCGAGATCGCGCCACTGCACTCCAGCCTGGGCGACAGAGCGAGACTCCGTCTCAAAAAAAAAAAAAAGGGCCATTCTTTGACCACAGGTTCAGTCCCGGGTATGCACTCGCCAGCACTGCAGTCTACTTTTGGGGAAAGAGATCCTCCTGGTCCCACCCAACCACCATGAACACACACCTTAACAGTATTAGACATCAAATCCTTGTGTGAAATAACATGCCACTTATTCAGAGCATTGAGGAAGTTCAGCAAGGGAGGAATACTGCAACTGGAGGGCTCTGAAAGGAATTCCATTTCCAAATCAGTACAGAAGATGAGACCCTGCTATAGAGATCTAGTTAATTTTCTTCTCCTGCAAATGAGATTTCCTGAATTGTATCCTGCTTCAAAACAACAGATTTTTTTTTCTCATTGATTCTATTGTGTGAATGTAATAAAGTCAGAGTTGAGTTACCGCAGCAGAAAACCCTCAAATTTCTGAATGTGTTCTCTGATTGCTACTAGACAGAGAAGAAAACTAATGAAAGCAAAAAAAGCCTGCTGCCCAGCAGGACAGGAGATATTATGAGTAGCCATAATTTTATGACGGAGTTAACAACAATTGAGATCAAAGAAGCTTGCAAAAGTAGAGTTTTTCCTACAAAAATATAAACATGCCATTGTCAGGTATTGAAAAATGTCAAGGTTGCTGTAAATGTCACATAAACATATGACTAAGTAATGGTTCTTATCTCATTAGTTCAAATGCTTTCTCTTAATGAATCTTTTAAGACTTGTATGAGTTAATAATACCTTATACTGAGAATTTCCTCTTGGGATGTGGAAGAACATAAATATCACATATAAGATGATATTCCATTTTCATGTTTCATAAATTATTATTTCTTTAGGAAAATAGATTTTTAAATGAATGTGAATGAAATCTTAAATATAGTTTAAATGATCAACTATTAAAGTAAAAACTTATATTCTTTTCATCTGTGTTCACCCAACCTTTCTTATGATAAAATAGCAATTTCTGGTGGCTGTTTCTCATTTTCCTTCCCATGAAATGGGATACAGACTGGCAAGTTGCCCTTTTCGCTTCAGTCAATTTTTGTTGGAAATAAAATGAGCAGAATAAGCTCTATTTTTCTCCTCTTGTATAAGTACATTTCAGATGAAGATGGTAGTAATTTTGGAGATGTTGCCATAATAATGTTTGAGTTATTGGATTCAGCTCAATCAATAACTACTTGAGTTAGCTTGTTGGATAGTTCTCAATAACCAAAGATAAATAATAGGGCTTCCTATCAAGTAGAAAGTGGGTGCTACTCTAAAATTCTCATTTACCATTAGAAGTTTCATAATATTTTCAAAGAAAAATTGATTTTAATATACTTTAATTACAATGGCTCTTAAGGAAGTGTAGAGGGGCTGGGCATAGTGGCTGATGCCTGTAATCCCAGAGTTTCAAGAGGCTGAGGGAGGAGGATCACTTGAGACCAGGTGTTCAAGACCAGCCTGGGCAACATAGTGAGACCCCATTTCCACAAAAATAAAAAAAATTAGCCAAGTGCCATGTACCTGTATTCCCAGCTACTCAGGAAGCTGAGGTGGGGGGACTGCTTGAGCCCAGGAGTTCGAGATTGCAGCGAGCTAATTGTGTCACTGCACTCCAGCCTGGGTGACAGAGCAAGACTCTGTCTCTAAAAAAGTAAAATACAAATAAAAAATAAATTTACAAATGAGGTATAAGGCATGAAAGTGTCACAAAATCAAATGATAAAAAGTTTGAATAAGGGTCATTGGTATAAAGAGTAGACTCTCTATTGGTTCAGGGACTGATTTTATCCAGTTTGGCAGCTGAGCTGTATCAGGATAGCCTCTTTTCACCTCCTGTCTACCAGCTATCTATTTTCAACCAGCAGGGTGCAACCTTGAGTCAGGCTGGAGATGCTTTATCCATGTAGGGAAGCAATGGCCAAATTTAAAATAAAGATACCTAGGGGTAAGGGAACTTAAGAACCTCAGTCTAACCATTGACACTGAGGGGAAGACATTTTGGTCTACTCTGGTGGAAACCCAAACTAGATAATGCAGATCCAAAAAACCAAGCAGAGTCCTTCCAGGAACAGAAACAGCAAGTTATTTTTCAGAGAGAATTTAAAGTAGAGAATTGGTTGAACAGGCATTGGAGGACTAAAAAGCCACCAAGAAACACCAAGTTAACACACAGAGAATAACTCTAGGAAACAGCTATCACCATTATGACCAGGCAGACAACATAAAGAGGTTAGAATGATCAGAACCTAGAAGCCTAGAGGAGGGGTCCCTGACAATCCAGGAACTGTACCTCCCAAGAGATGGTGCATTCCATTGGACTGGCACCTTAGAACTCAGAGGAGGAGCTGTAACTTAGACCTCTGAGTACAGCCTCCATCTCAGCTGACAATGAAACCCAGTGGAGGCTGGTTCAGAGACTGCTGGAAGAAACTGGAAAGTGGAAGCAACTGCTGCTTGCTGAAGTGAAGAGCTATTGCTGGGGAGACAATTGCAAAACCGGTATGCAAAACTGAATGAATCAAGTCCTTTCTTTGCACCGTTTGTTTTCTAGGCTCCCTCTAGCACTCCCTGTTGGCAAAAACCTAATAGAGAGCAAGTCGACAAAAGAAATGTGTTTGGTTGAGACTCAGCAATAGCATCACAGAATATGGAGGGATTGGGAGTGAAAAGATTATAGGTTAGGCTGAGTGTGGTGGCTCACACAGGTAACCCCAGCACTTTGGGAGACCGAGGCGGGCAGATCACCTGGGTTCGAGATCACCCTGGCCAACATGGTGAAACCCCATCTCTACTAAAAATACAAAAAAAAAAAAAAAATAGATAGCTGGGCGTGGTGGTGTGCAACTGTAATCCCAGCTATTTCTGGGGCCTGAGGCAGGAGAATCGCTTGAACCTGCGAGGCGGGGGTTGCAGTGACCTGAGATCGTGCCACTGCACTCCAGCCTGGGCAACAAGAACGAAACTCCATCTCAAAAAAAAAAAAAAAAAAAAAAAAGATTATAGGCTAATAACGGTCACACCCATTAATTCCAGCAATGACAGGACTTGAGTGAAAGAAAAATTAGCCTCTAATGTTGTAGAGCTACATGGGTTGTTATACTGCAGGGTTTTCAGGATGAAGTGCTGCTCCTCAGAAGCTTTTCACTGTGCTTGATGTTGAACCAGTGCACTTCTCCCTCATTCAATAGCAGTTCTGATATCTAACCCACAATTTCGTATGTATTTGGCTTTCCAAAAAATCTGCTTTTGAGCTAAGCTCTTGGTACCCTATGAAACTAAGCAGCCTACCCCACAGTCTGTTTTCTACCTTCAAATTTGTCATCCCACAGCTTTGGCTTGCTGCCATCACAGTCAATGGCTGAGCCCTCCTTACAATCACAGTGGGGACTAGCCTCCAAATAGCTGATCACACCAAGGTTGTTGCCTCATTTCCATGTCCCTAGAACCTACCAGAAGATAATGTTAATGATAAAATAATAATAATAATAATAAAATGTTTTCTGGCTCAGAAACGTGACCCTGAGGTCATCTGAATGAGAGAAGCAATGCTGCCAACCTGCAGTTTCAGAAACCATTATAGGAATCCAGAAGAGGAATGCCCAATATCAACCATACATTTGGGAAAATTTTGATGAAAGAAATGGGTTGCCTTGAACTTAAAGATGTGCCAGCCTCAGGCACTGTGGAGAATACAGTGGATAAAGAGGCACTGCACCCTGAATCAGAAGGCTGACATTTGAATCTGAAGTCTGCCATTCTCCACCTATGAGATTTTAAAAGACACTGAAGTGCTTAAGTCACAATTTCTTTTGCAAAAGCAGAAAAAAACATGTTTTATATAGATTGAAACAATGAAATGGAATATAAATAAAAAGCATGTAACACATCATAGATAATAATTAATTCATCTAATTCTATATGAAATTGTAATTGGAAAATGTAATATGTGGTTTATGAAACATACCAACCAGGAATTTAAAAAGACATTATTTACCAGATGTTTAATGTATACCAAGTTATGGTTCTCATATTCTATATCCCTTCCCCACTCACCAGTATGGCATAATTATATTATTACATTATTATGTCTAATAGATTATTAGATTCATAGATTATTAGATTAGACATAATCTAATAGATTATTATTCAAGCAGACATTTCTGTGTTAAGCAAATATTTATTCGGCATTCACTTAACAAGTCTTTCTTCTTGTTCTTATCAGAGAGGAAAAACACCGGAAAGATGAGTTTCCAAGAACTGTAAAAGGGATCAAAAGACATGGGTTGATGTCATGGCTCTGCAATTTAGAAGTTATCTGGGAAAGTTACTTAACTTTTTCCAGCCCCAGTCTTTGTTGTTGTTGTTTTGTTTTTTGACTTTGTAACAGGTGAATTAGTATCTAACCTATGGCTGTTTAGCAGAATGAATGAGATATTACATGCAAAGTGCCTAGTACAGAATAAACTCCCCAAACCCTAATGGGGGTCATTATTGTCAGCTCCTGAGCATTTAGTGTTTATGGACTTTGGAATCAGTGAGATAAGAACTTGAGTCTTGGCTTCACCACTTATTGGCTGTGTGATACTGGGTAAGTCACTTAAAATCTCCAAGTCTTGTTTTCCTCATCTTTGGAACAAAGAGAGTAATACTGAGTCTCCTTACCTTACAGAGTTACTCAGTGGTTGATCTGACGAGAAATATCAGTGGGAAACACTTTATATGTGTGTGCCTATGTGTATATGAGTGTATATGTGTATGTTTGTACATATGTGTGTGAATTCATATTTATATGTGTATATATGTTCATATGCATGTCTATCTATATACACACATATACATATAAAAGACCTATTTCAGATAGTATCTTAATATTAGACAATCTAGCTATTATAATCCTGGGACTGGAATTGACTAATTAAGGCAAGGAAAGGGCTATCAAAATCCAGGGTCTGCTGTGACAATTGAGGGAAGCAAATGTAGCCTCTCATTTGTTACAAATAAACATTAATATCTTTATTCCATTCATTAATAATTAATTGCTCCAGGCTCTGATTCCTGCATAATTGTACCTTATGAAAGTCCACAGCAGAGAAATATTGTGCAAAATGCAAAACACCAATTTTATCATGAGTAATAAAAATTCAATTAAGTTTAGAATAAATGTGCGAGTTAGTAACCCAAGCTTAATATAAAGCCATGGAATGTAAATAGATTTTGGAAAACAAAATAACAAGAGTGTGACAATTTATCAAGTGTATTGAAAACCCATCATTGCTTTCTACACGCTGGCAAGAAAAGGCCCACATTACAGGAAAGAATAATTTTTGACATTTTTATTGTGCTTTACAGCCAGAACATTCCAACGAGGAGGTTGAATAGAAAACTTCCTATACAGCATAGTTTGAGAAAAAATAAAAAGTAGACTTCCCAGAATTATTTTTTCCATGTACCTTTGGTGGGGTCTGGAATTTTGCAGCATTGGTTAAGGTCTTCATTCTAGACCAAAGTGATCAAGGTGAGGTGAATAATATGACCACTAACCTAGAATCAAATTTTGAGACCTGGTCTGCACTCAATTAGCTATGAGCCAAGTAATTCAATGTGTCTTATCTTCAATTACATATCACCAAAATAGAGACACTAATGATGTTTACTGTTATGAAAGCGTTAAAATGAGATATTTCATTTAATCGCTTTGCATATATTAGGAAACTTATGAATGTTATGCAAGAGATGAGATTGTAATTTAATTTGATGATTTCAGCATGTTTCTTTTTTATTCACGCAAATCAAAATTTGCAAGTTGAAACAATTTCGTTCTTCAAAGGAGGAACCTCAGAAAAGGATGTTTCCAATTTTATCATTTCTCAAAATAATATGGGAATTCCTATTTGAAAAATGAATTTTAAAAGTCATGGCAAAATGAGGTAGCCATGTAACAGTCACAGCGATTTTTTTAAGTATAAAAAGGTATTTTCAACAAGCCTTATCACTCACTTTCTTCAGCAATCTTGAATTTGTCAGTAATAAGTATATTCTAAAGAATGAACCACAGACTTTGAAAGCAGTTTCTAAGAAACTATTTCATAAATGCTCTAAATAATGTTAATGCGAGTAAAATCTTTGTATCAGAGCACCTTGGGATTGGAACAGACAAATAAGACCACCTCCTGCAGCTGTCTATTTTTGTGTTAAACTACTTTCTACAGCTGTGCTCATTAATGGTTGTCCGGGTTATACCTTGGACATCTTCAATAATTGCAGACTCTTGATTTCATATTGATGTCCATTCTATTTTTAGTTATTTATGGCTATTAAAGCCGTTTCTTTTCTTTTCTTTTCTTTTTTTTTTTTTTTTGAGACGAAGTCTCGCGCTTGTCCCCCAGGCTGGAGTTGAATGGCATGATCTCGGCTCACTGCAACCTCCGCCTCCCAGGTTCAGGCAATTCTCCTGCCTCAGCCTCTTGAGTAGCTGGGATTACAGGTGCCTGCCACCATGCCTGGCTAATTTTTGTATTTTTAGTAGACACAGGGTTTCACCATGTTGGCCTGGCTGGTCTTGAACTCCTGACATCAGGTGATCTGCCCGCCTCGGTCTCCCAAAGTGCTGGCATTGCATGCGTGAGCCACCGTGCTCGGCCTGCAACTTTTACTCCAAAATGTTCATCTATTCAGGCTCTACCCATGCTCCATTTACTGCTTTTTCGGGTGGTGATTTTTTTGGTTTTCAAATAATTTTTTATTCATTTTTGAAAGATAAAGAGCCTCATTTATTCAACCTATTAAAGAGGATGTAGAATTAAATGCAGTATTTCTCATGTGGTCTAACCAGAACAGATGGGGTGTGTTTGTATATGGGTGTATGGGTGAGTGTGTATATACATGCTTTTGCTTTTTCTAGAAAGTGATGCTTATTTATTCAATAAATATTAATTAAGGTCTTTACTACGTGACAGACACTGCTACAGATAGTAAAACATTGGAGATGAACACAATAGACACTTTTTTTGTTCTTGTAAAACTTATATTGTAGTTGAGGAATAGTAAACTTATCATTATATAATTATATATCAGATAGCTAAATGAGAAGATTAAAGTAGAATAAGGTAATAGAAAGTGGTGGGGTGGTGGAGAGCAGGTAGCTCTTTGAGATCAAGTGATAAGAACAGATTTTGCTAAGGAGGTAACACTCAAGTTGGGACCTGATCAAAGCAAGGGACAAAGTAGCAGAGTCCAAAGAGCATTTCTGACAGAGCTAATAGCAAGCACAAAGACCCAGAAGATAATGAACTTGGTATGAAAAACCATAAGAGATTTGTGAACAAGAGGAAGGGTAGTTGGAGGCGAGGTCAGAGAGGTAGGCTGGAATCAAACGCTGTCAAACCTTGTAGGCTATGGTAACATGTTGGATTCTATTCCTACCGGACTGTAGAAGTCATTTAAGTGTTTGGTTCAAAGGCTTTATTGTTTTGAGAAAATTGCTGGCTTTATCTCCAGTGTAGAGAATTGACACAGGTAACAACAAAGAGGAGGACATGGAAAGTGGAAGCAGAGAGATCATCTGAGAAAAGCTACAGCTGCAGACTAGGGAAGAGATGTTGGGGTCATAGATGAGAGAAAGTGGTTGGATTTGGAATTTATTTCCAGGGTAGTGTCTACAGGATGTGTTGAACTATCAACACACGGGGATGGAGGAAAAAGAGGAGCTAAAGATTTTATTGTGGAACAAAGACATAATGGTTTTGCAAACTGGCAGAGAATCAGTAGTTTCAAGGAAAAGTTTTATTGTAATGTGAAAAATAATATCCTGGCATATCCCACTGATAGCCAGGCATAGCCACTGTGGCACTGGACTAGAACTCAGATAGTTTTCTGAGCTTTGTCACTTATAATTTTGCCTTGAGTAAGAAATTTTCCATCTCTAGGTACTCCAGTTTCCTTATATGTAAAAATGAAAGAATTAAATTAGATTTTCTCTAAAGGTCCATTTATTTCATTTGTACTGTGTCTCTAAGGATCAAACAAAACCTTTGTTTGCTAATAGATATTTTGAACTCATTAGTGACATTGCAGCAGGCTTTGCTTCATAGGGGCCTGTAAGGCAAATATTTCCCAAGGGGAAAGTGTATAGAATTCAATTAGGAATGTACTCAACAAATTGAAATGTCATTTAAAGCTTACAAAGAGTCCCATTTTGATGACCTGACCTAATAAAACAAAGTGAATAAACAAAAATTTGTCTCACTAATGCCTGGGCAAAGGGAAGGGACTTAATCTAGTTATTATACACTGCTATGTGCTTGACAATGTTTCCAGTTACTTCAGCCAAAAGATTAATCTAAAAAGTCAGTAAATGTTTGTTCAGTGGGGAAAGAAATGCATGATGATGAAAGGACACAAAGATAGATGTGTACCCGCCCCCCACCCGCTACACCCTTGTTCTGCTCTCTAATCTTTGCACATACCAGAGATTTCGTAAGTTCTGTGAGTACCTGGTTTTCTGCACGTACCAGAGATTTTGTTTTGCACATACCAGAGATTTTGTAAGTTCTGAGGCAAGGTCACAAGACGTGTTTAAGTAAGATAAACTCTTGCTGCCATAAACCTGCTCTCCCGCCTCAAAGTTTGAACCAAAATATCAGAAATGGCAGGAACCAATCATAGTTAGCCAAATCGCCTTGTTCAAACACTAGCCAATCATATATCTGATTTGTATAATAACTCTATGCCCACTTTTCTTAGACTATATAACATTATTCGGAGCTGAGTGGGGGAGCTCTCCTGCCCGTCTCGTTTCACGAGCGAGGGAGAGTTCCAGGTTCGAACCTGTAATAAAGATCCTTGCTGCTTAGCTTTGACTCTGGACTCTGATGGTCTTCTTCGGGGAATAAACGGTCTGGGCATAACAATGATTGAATTACATATTACAGCTTCATTGATTGACAGCAAAAGTACTGAGATATTTGGTCTGGTAAATTGAAATTCTGTTGCATAGGAATAAAACGAAAACAGGAAACCTTGATTATGTAATCAGAGCATGTTAACACATTGTTATCATTTCAAATGTGTGGGGTTATTTTGTTTCCTTTTGCAAAAAATAAAAAAATTTTAAAAAAAGCCTTGGTTTGTTTATACAAAAGATCCTATAGGTGAGGATCATGAAATATAAATAGGAAGGCAGTAATAGCGAAAGATAGGGTAAAGGTAGAAAATGGAAAACATTTGGGCAAAATGAGAGAAAAATCTAGGGCAGGAAAGAGGGCAAATTGAATACTATGCTACCTCTTTTTCTTCTGCTATTATGAGTTAGTAAGAGAGAGGGAATAGGAAATAATCTTTCCATAAATATTGTCCATTTATCTTAATAAATACTTAACTCTACCTGCACAGAGAAAAAGTTAATTTGGAAGCTTTCCATGTAAAATCATCCAAATACATAAAAAGTGAATTTATTTTAGTGATGCTTTGTCATTATTTTTTTTCAGTTTCAGTTGTTCTCAAGCTGCAATGATCATAGGAACCACCTGAGGAGCTTGCTGAAACTTCAGACGCCAGGACTTTATTCCCCAAAGACTCGGACTCCACGTGTCTTAGGTGGGGTCTTGCAGCTTATCTTTTTAACAAACATCCCAGGTGATTCTGATGCAGGTAGTCTACAGACCACACTTAATTATCTGCTTTTTAAGAGGCAATAGAGTATGTAGCCTGGGTCTTCCCTTTTATTGTACCTAAGCTGAAAAGGATACTTTTTATAGTTTAGAGACATTTATCCCCACAGAGATTCTATAGACAGAGGAAAACTATCTCTGAAATTACATCATCAAATTTGCTGACTGGACTGAATGCAATGTACAATCTGACAAATGTACCAGGACAATGAAGGCATAGGTGAAATTATAATTCAAGGCAAGAAACATTAAGTGGAAAAAAAAGCTGCTTTTTTTTTTTTTTCTTTCTTTCTTGAGACGGAGTCTCACTCTGTTGCTCAGGCTGGAGTGCAGTGGCACGATCTCGGCTCACTGCAAGCTCTCCCTCCCAGGTTCATGCCATTCTCCTACCTCAGCCTCCCTGGGACTACAGGCGCCCACCTCCATGCCTGGTAATTTAATTTTTTTTTTTGTATTTTCAGTAGACAGCGTTTCACTGTGTTAGCCAGGATGTCTGGATCTCCTCACCTCGTGATCCACCCGCCTCGGCCTCCCAGAATGCTAGGATTATAGGTGTGAGCCATCACGCCTGGCCAAAAGCTGCTTATTTTATGCTACTAACAGCATAGTCTGCAATAAAAGATAACAATTGTAAACATTTGTGCACCAATTAATAAAATGTCACATATATTTTTAAAATATAACTTTTGAAAATAGAAAAAATTAAAATTGTGGGAGATTTTAATACACCTTATAAATTGCATAATTGAAATACTCTAGCAGCCAATTTCATCCATTTTCTTCTGTATTTATTCTATTAAAGGCAACATAAACCTTTTATTGATTTTAGTAAAAACATAAAAATACTTGTGCTTAACTTGTATTGAAAAGCAAAGCATAGAATGTGAGCAAAACAATAGCAAATTGAAATATGTATTTGAAACAAAAGCTAAAAGGAAAAGCCAAAGAATAGTCAAGACTTCAAGTTAATTAATAGCATATAACAATGATTTAAAGAGAGTAGTTCTCAGCAGCTTATATGACAGATGTAAAGAGTAGGTTCTAATTGTCTAAATGGGTTTTTGGTGGTTTTCCTTTTCCCTTCCTTCAAATGTAGTCATGTTTATATTTATCCACCATAAATTCATGAAATGTGCGTATGTGTGCACTACACCAAATGGAAGAAGAAACTAGTATAAATAAAAAACAATGACTAATAAAAATCATTTTTACTTGCTCCAGAATAGGTTAGTAAGTAAAAAAGCAACATGGTTTTGATAACTTCCTTGCTTTCTGGTCTGATGAAATGCTACAAGGTCACCTGGTACAATTCCTGTCAATAACTCTCAAACAGTCCTGATATTTGAGACCATATTCTGTATGATGGGGTGTTCAATGCTCCTAGGTTGGCCATAATTTCTAGGTCTTTACAGTACACAGAATCAGAAGGGGAAATATATGCATACATGTATGCATGTGTGTGTATGTATGTACATGTGTGTCTGTAAACACACATAAGTGCATGTTTATGTTTGAAGATAAAACACATAAGTTTATGGTACTTCAAAATAAGTTGCTTGGGCTACTAACTTTTAAATTAGTTTAAGCTTAGAGCTATACTTCATTCTTTCATCAAAAATCTTTGTTCCCAATGTCAGCAACATAAGCATTAATTTTTGAAATTCTAAAATTCATGACAGTCTCACAATAACTATCAAGACTGCCACAAATGTAAAGATATATCTGTTTTCCAAATATGTAATAGTCTGCTGTTCTTAGCATGTATTTTACTAGAGATATTCAGTATAATAAACATGTTTTGAAAGCACGTGAAATAATTATCCTATGTATAGCGATGCCACCAACTCAATACACAGGTTCCTTGATTTCATTATGATTTCTTTTTTTTTTTTTGAGATGAAGTCTCGCTCTGTCACCCAGGCTGGAGTGCAGTGGCCGGATCTCAGCTCACTGCAAGCTCCGCCTCCCGGGTTCACGCCATTCTCCTGCCTCAGCCTCCCGAGTAGCTGGGACTACAGGCGCCCGCCACCTCGCCTGGCTAGTTTTTTGTGTTTTTTTTAGTAGAGACGGGGTTTCACCGGGTTAGCCAGGATGGTCTCGATCTCCTGACCTCGTGATCCGCCCGTCTCGGCCTCCCAAAGTGCTGGGATTACAGGCTTGAGCCACCGCGCCCGGCCTCATTACGATTTCTAGTTTTAGAAACTGCTTTTATATTTTTATTTTCTAATTATGTTAAATATATATTTTATCCCAAGATCAAAGGTATAAAACAAGATATATTTAGACATTTCTAACTTGTAATCTCAGTCCTCTGTATCCTCTTTCTTTCTTCCTCCCACAGGTTACCATTTTAATTTTTAAAATTTTTCTATGACTCTTTGAAATAAGCAAAGCAAACACATATTTCCTTGCATTCCTTTTTCCAAATATTTTTCTTCACCTTGATTTGGTTTTGTTTAATTATACATCATAGAGACTGCTCCCCCGCCATAGGAGTACATAGAGGAACTATTGTATTTTTTGTACTATTATAAATTCCTACACAAAGCAATGTCAAAATTAATAAATTTTTTAAAGTTAGGGACTTTGACCAAATTCCAGGCCCCTAATCTTCTGTAATTAGTAAATAAAACAGCATTTGAGAGGCTCCAGGTTTGTACTGAAATTCATACCAAGAAATCCAGTTTCATTGGCACTTCTAGAGATGGACTTTGCTGCTCAGTACATCGTCTTATTTATTCGTTTATTTATTTTGAACAAACAAATGTTTATTGAGCGCTTCCTGCCAGTATCAGGCATACCACAATATGCAAAATTCTCTCTGGCTTCAATGGTTATAATGTTAGCAGAGGAAACACCTATCAGCACCTTGGTTCGTGTAACAAGTGCTTGGCATATGGTGCTGAAGTCCCTCTTTGTCCCTTTCTCCTGGCAACGGCAAAGGGCCTGGAGGCGGAGGCAAGATGGAAGACTGCGCGTGGTGTCACCTTGGTCCCTAAAAGTAAGTGCATGTCCGCAGCTGACTTAAATGTCCAAGAAGAGACAGAGGTAGACATATAATACCTATTAGTATTTGTCTTCTCCCCACTCCCTCCCAGGTAATTTCCTTCCTGTAGAGCGGTTTTTTTGTTTTTTTTTTTAAGACTGAATCTCGAGCGATCTCGGCTCACTGCAAGCTCCGCCTCCCAGGTTCACTCCCTTCTCCCGCCTCAAGCCTGCCGAGTAGCTGGGACTACAGGCTCCCGCTACCGGCTAATTTTTTTGTATTTTTAGTAGAGACGGGGGTTTCACCGTGTTAGCCAGGATGGTCTCGATCTCCTGACCTCGTGATCCACCTGCCTCGGCCTCCCAGAGTGCTGGGATTACAGGCGTGAGCCACTGCGCCCGGCCTGTTTTTCATCCTCTGACTCGCCCCTTTGCTATAACAGTCAGACTGTCTGCAGTAAGTATAACCATCTTGGACTCTCACTCCATTTCTATTAGTTTATCATTTTAAACGTCTCCTTTAAATGCCTCCCCCCTCCCACCATCTTTCCCTTCCTCTAATGCGTCTCTTTTATAGCTTTCCAGTCATCCCCGCTGTTTACTCTTTTATTCTGATGTAACCATTCCGGCTCACACAAAACCAATTCATTCCAAAAGGGGACTTAATGTGCCATAAAACTAACAGGGAGATTGCTCTCAAGGTGGGCAATAAGCTGACACAGCACACAGGTAATATTTATACGGCAATGCTACTTCCTGAAATACCAGCCACTGCACTGCTTGCAAATCACAGAGTAATTATCCGCGTTAGGTCCTTAATCACTGGAGCAAAGCCCTTCGTAAGTAAACAAATATACTGAATGTGAGCCTGGATGCCAAGGAAAAATGAGACAAGGGAAAGACACTGTGCCAGGGTGAGGTGAGAAGGGGTGGAGGGGGACCCTCCTTGCAGTTTTTATGGGGACAATAAAGTACAGTGGTCAATGTGAGGGTCTCTGAATTCAAACAGAGGTTTAAATAATGTAGTGACCTTGCGCCAGTTACTAATCCTGGATGTGCCTTGGTTCTCTTCCACAGAATATGACCCAAATACTCCCATCTCATGAATTTGTTATTTGTTGAGGTACTAGTTAGATAAAGTGCTGACACTTAACTCAAAGGTGTTTCTTCTTCTTACCAATATCATCATCATCTCTGCCAAGTTTTTCTTCTTAGAGACCTTTCTTTACTTTGGGAAGACCCAGAAGAAACGACAAATAGAACTGATTGTCACATCTGTTCCTATCCTGTTTCTGCAAAGAAGACCTAGCCCCTGAGACTCACCTTTGAAGAAAAGGGTGACAGGAGGCACACTGTCAGTTTGCTGGTGTTATAGACTTACAAATGAGGATTAAGTTCTAACGTTTGGAGAGAAGGAAAAATGATACCTTCGCAGAAGCTGCAGTTATGCTCCAGAGTTTACATTGCAAGCATTGGCTCTAGCCTGAATATCACTAGCACTAATGTCAAAGGATTCCTGGCACATTTCAGAGCCTGCTTAACTGTGACTCTCACACCCATCTCCCCCAGCCCCTCTTTTTTTTTTTTTTTTTAAGTGTAGAATCACAGGCCTTAATTTTGGATGAGATATTTTGTTCTGATGGATCCAAGCGTTGCTTAAAATTATATACATGCTTTAAAAGCATACAGAAAAAAACAACTTTGGCTCAATTAAGTTTTATCACCACTGGTACAAGGAGAGCCTCATTGTATGTGCATTCCTGGATTCTTTTCTGCTTTAATTTCAGCTGAATATTGCCATAGGCTGGAGGATTCCAGGCATTTGACAATTGATTCAAATTTGAGAATGGGCCTTGTGACTATTTTAAGGGAGGCCCTTCAGTTATTATTATTATTATTTTTAAAAAAGAACCTTTGAGTTTTGTAATAATAGCTCACATTTATTAGATGTTTGCTGTCTGTCAGGCTGAGCAATAAGAATTTAGTATTAACTCATTAACTCCTCTCATATACTTTCATAATAACTATTATTATTCTTATGTTACAGATGAGGAAACAGATACACAAGGAGATTAAGTTATCTTTTGACAATCATATAGCTACTAAGTAGGAGTCAGGGTATTGAGCCCAGATAGTCTGAGGTAGATAGATCCTGTATATTTGACAACCACACTTTACTGCCAATATGCATTTTCTATTCTTCAAGACATGAGAAAAATAACCTTTCCAAAGATGAGTTGAAAAAAGTAATGTGCAATTGCTAATAGCTAACAGCATAAATTAATATATGGTTTTTTTTGAAATTTTACAATTTATTTATTTATGTATTTATTATTATTATACTTTAAGTTCTAGGGTACATGTGCATAATGTGCAGGTTTGTTACATATGTATACTTGTGCCTAATATGTTTTTAAATATTAAAATAGCGTTATCCCATAGGGTCCTAAATAAATTGGGATTCTCAGTGAAAATGAGATTTCAAAGAACTTTTTGGATTCAGTTTCTGACATGGTTAATCATGTAGACTTCCAGAACTCAAATGGCCTAAGAATATATGTGTACATTTTGCAACTGAGAAAATCTATAGAGGGAAGCGGCATGGCCAAGGACACTACTGTAACTGAGTAGAGACTAGAGTCCTCCACCTCTGGTCCCTATTGCTTTTCTCTTTTCTTATTCTCTGTGTAGATGGATTTGAATTTTAATAAATCAAGGAATAATGCATCTTGCTTTGATACAGACACAATAAAATTAAGACAAACCTTAATGTGAGGATGATAGTTTCTACATTTATCTTAACAGGCTACATTGGACCTGCCATGTCTAGCTAAACAGAATTTGGAGATGGAGAAATGATAATATGTTAGGCAGAGGAGAATAATCTATGATCATGTACTTCAGTGGCCCAATGTGAAAGTAATTCATTATTCCCAAACTATTACCCTTGATTTATAGGGAAGGAAGGACCTAGGATGTCTCTTCTGTGTGTGTCACACTGTGGACCATAGCTGTCATTGAAAGATAAGTAGTGTGTTTTACTTGTCAGTCAATCTGGGTAGTGAGGGCCATTTTCACTTTGTGCAAATGTTACAAACAACATGCTTAGTTGATTTTAAGATAGCTGGACTGAATTGCTTCTTATAAACATTCACCACTGTGTTTTCCATTTCTGAAACACATTTCCTTGAAATCCTGCTAAAATTATAGTAACAATGTGGTGGGAGGTAGAATAATGGCCTGCCAAAGATGTCCACACCCTTGTCTCTGGAATCTGTGAATAAGTTACCTTACATGGTAAAAGGGACTTTACAGTTGTGATTAAGGGGAAAGACTTTGAAATGAGATTATCCTAATGATCAAGGTGGGCCCAATCTTCCATTTCCAAAAAAAAAAAAAGTGGAAGAGAAAAGCAGAAGGGTTAGTCAGAGAGAGAAGATGAAGAAGAAAGAGGAGACACTCCAAGTATGAGAGGGACTCTACTTGTCATTGTTGACTTTAATAATGGAGGAAGGGGGCCATGACCAAGGAATGCAGGCAGTCTCTAAAAGCTGGGAATGACTCTCAGTTGAGAGTCAGTAAAGAAATGGAGACCTCAGTTTTATAAGCACAAGGAAATGAACTTTGCCAACCACTTGAATGAATAAGGACTTGGAATCTTTCCTAGAGCTTCCAGAAGAAACACAACACTTCCAACACCTTGCTTTTAACCTGCTGAGACCAAAAGTCAGATTGACCTACACAACTGAAAGATAAATTTGTGTTGTCTTAAGCCATTACATTTATGGTTATTTGTTATGGCAGAATAGAAAGCTAATACAAATCCTTATTTGAAAGACATTAATTCAACACCCTCAGTAGTTTTCAGAACCAGAAGAGAACTTATTCAGACCAGTCTGCCCTCTTAACCAAGGTTTTATTTTGTTTTCTTTTTAACCAATGTCCTGATTTTGTTCCTCTACCCAACATATATTTTACAAATAGGCTTCCTTTGATTATCCACTGGTGATTTCAATGTTGCAGATAGTGTCATACATTGAGCTTAATGTCAGTGTTTGTATAGAAATTGGTCAGGCTGGGTGCGGTGGCTCATGACTGTAATCCCAGCATTTTGGGAGGCTGAGACAGGCAGATCACCTGAGAGCAAGAGTTCGAGACCAGCCTGGCTAACATGGTAAAACCCCGTTTTTACTAAAAAATACAAAATTTAGCTGGGCGTGGTGTTACATGCCTGTAATCCCCTCCCAGCTACTGGGGAGGCTGAGGCAGGAGAATTACTTGAACCCGGGAGGCAGAGGTTGCAGCCAAGATCGCACCATTGCACTCCAGCTTGGGCAACAAGAGTGAAATTCTGTGTCAAAAAGAAAAAAGAAGGAAATTGATCAAAATAATCTATTTAAATCATAGAGCTACCAAATAAACAAAATGATCACTACCAAGTAATTTCATAGAGATAGGTACATACTCTGTTGCCGACAAAGAATTAAAAACCAAACCAAAAAAAAGAGTTCATTATTCTCCCCCTCTCTCATAATGGAGTTCATCTCATTGTTCCGAGGGAGTTAGGATTCATTTATTGGTTTTAGCTAGTTAGGGCCCATTGAGCAGGTATGGGGTTAATCCAACCAAATCCACCAGGCTGAGAAAGAAAGTGAGTGAGTTTCTCAAAGGAAATTCATGGTCTTGTCCCCAGAAGGAGGGTAAATGGATGTTGAGCTGAAAACAACAGATGTTCAAGAAAGTATATTCCTTGCTATTCAAAATATACCTACATACCTACATTTTCATAGATAAAACTCACTCAAAGGGAAAAAGTTCAAGTCCGGGATTCCTCCTTAACTGATGTATAGCTTTCTTGGTCATTTTGGGATGTTGCTCCTCCTCATTTTTTAATATATGCCTAAATTATAAATTTATCTACATCTAACTTAACCAATACACTGTGGTGTACAGATGGTATAAGACTCCTCTTTGAAGAGGTAGATATTGGTGAATAGTATACAGTGGTTATATATCCATGGCAGTTGTCATATCCTGCAGGTCAGAAAGTAGGAATTTTCATCTCTGATAAAGGCAGAAAGTCTTGATTAGTCAATCTGGTGGCCCAGGTGTTCTCTAACGGATTGTTCTTTTTACACTGCTCTCTGTGGCTAGATTTAAGAAGGCCATTTTCTGCGTATAGGTGGTTGTACCTCTTTAGCAGTCTATGTAACACAGTGTGAGCTCAGGGACATGGGAATTTTCTTAAGGGTGAATCTAGTGGCCCCCAACCTTGTTGGCACCAGGGACCAGTTTCATGAAACAATTTTTCCATAGATGGGGACAGGGATGATTTCAGGATGAAACTGTTCCACCTCAGATCATCAGGCATTAGTTAGGTTCTTATAAGGAGCGTGCAATCTCGATCCCTTGCATGCGTATTCACAATAGGGTTGTACTCCTATGGGAATCTAATACTTCAGTAGTGATCTGACAGAAGGCAGAGCCCAGGTGATAATGCTCGCTTAGGCTACTCACCTCCTGCTGTGTGGCACAGCTCCTAACAGGCCATGGTACCATGGTGCTGGTCAGTGGCCTGGGGTTTGGGGACCCCTGGGTTAATCAATCATATAGCAGTTAGATAAGCTTATGTTTTGTTTCCTTATTTCTTAATACAATTATCTTAAAGGTCAGTAGGTTATTTGTCTATTTGCTTCTTTCAAATCAAATAGGTTGCTGAACTGTAGTCTTTGTGTCCAGAACCTAATATAGGAATTGTGGTTTGCAGCAACTGACCTCAGACAGTTTTCTTGCTGCTTTTCTAGCCCTCACCTTAATAGCTTCCATATTTGACTAAGCTTCTGTACAATTCAAAATAGTGAGTCGGGGAGAAAGAGTCCCCTGATATGCTCCTTGTCACAGACTATATCTCAGTTCCTTCATCACATGGAGATTCAATATGCTTCATGTTCCAGCCTCCCCCAATGTGCATTCAGGAGATCACTTGCAAATTTGTCGGTCTGCCTGTTTTTCCACTTGGAGAAGTTGACCTTTACTCTTTGCCACCAACAATGGGGGCAGATATGACGGTGAATGTAGAAAAATCCTGTACAGAGTTTAAATGTCCTTAATTTGAAGTGAAGTGCTCATATGATTTTGAAATACTAATTAAATATGTTTTCATTAGAGCCTTTAAGACTTTAAGAGGGGAAAGGGAGTATTTGTATTTGCAAAAAAATGAAAAAAAAAAAAACCTTCTGTCTTCTCATTTGTGTATGACATATAAATGCATTTATTGTTTTAAAATTGTAATCTCAAAATTTGTCTTCTACCTGACGGTTTTGGAGCACTTTACATTCATTATGACTAATTATGTATTTGGGATTATTGCTACCATCTTAGTTTGTGCTTTCTATTCACCAGGCTTCTCTTTACCTCTTTTTCTCCTTCCTTTTCTACCTTCTTGAATTAATTAAGTAGTTTTTATTCCCTTTTTATTTTTCAATTGTTTTAGAAAATATGAATATGTGTATATATAATACATACGTGTATACATATGTGTATAAAATGTTTGATTTTTGTGTTACTCAAATATAAAATATGCTTCTTAAGTCTAAAAGTTTTTTTTGTTTTTAATTATACTTTAAGTTCTAGGGTACATGTTCACAACGTGCAGGTTTGTTACATATGTATACATGTGCCATGTTGATGTGCTGCACCCATTAACTCATCATTTACATTGGGTATATCTCTTAACGCTATCCCTCCCCCTTCCCCACTTCCCACAATAGGCCCCGGTGTGTGATGTTCCCATTCCTGTGTCCAAGCGATCTCATTGTTCAGTTCCCACCTATGAGTGAGAACATGCGGTGTTTGGTTTTCTGTTCTTGCAATAGTTTGCTGAGAATGATGGTTTCCAGCTGCATCCATGTCCCTACAAAGTACACGAACTCATCCTTTTTTATGGCTGCATAGTATTCCATGGTGTATATGTGCCACATTTTCTTAATCCAGTCTGTCACTGATGGACATTTGGGTTGTAATATTTGTATAGTCCATTTAATCAATACAATAATATTAAAATGCTTTAAGTCATTTACTTTATATGTTGATTTTGTCTAGTATTTTAATTCCTTCATGATTTTATACAGTCAAAGTTATAAATTATTATGAGTTATGTTCCATTGGATGATTGCTCAGTACATGTTCACTCCTCAACATTTTCATTGGTGAAATGTTCTTTCTTGTCAGTTCATTCTGGTCTAGACCATGTGGACTTGCTTTGGACAATGGGATATTCATAAAGGTTGTGTGAGCAGAGACTTGATGTGTTTGCACAGTGTGGCTTGCCTTCATGGGCTCCTACCTTTCTTTTTCTTTTTCTTTTTTTTAAAATTGAGATGTTGAGATATAATTTATCTGCCATAAAATTTACCCTTTCAAAGTGTGCAACTCAGTGGTTTTTAGTGTATTCACCAACTTGTGCAATCATTACACATTAAATTCATTGCTGTCTAATTTCAGAACATTTTCATCATCTCTAAAATAAACCCCATGTTCACTAGCAGTCACTCCTCAGTCCTCCCTTCCACCAGCACCTGGAAAACACTAACTCATTTTCCATCTTTATGGATTTCTTTATTGTGGACATTTCATATAAATGATATCATAGAATATGTGTGACCTTTTTTTCTGGCTTCTTTTACTTAGCAGAATGATTTCAGGTTTTGTCCATGTTGCAGCATGAACCAGTACTTCATTCGTTCATAAGGATAAATAATGTTTCATTGTATGGATATATCACATTTTGTTTATCCATTCATAGTGGATGAATATTTTAATTCCACTTTTTGGCTGGAATGAATAATGAATAAGCATTTGTGTACACATATTTGTGTGGACACATGTCTTCAATTCTTTGGGGTATGTACCTAGCAGAAGAATTGCTATATGATATGGTAAATCTATGCCTAAAGCTTTGAACAACTTCTAAACAGTTTTCCAAAGTGGCTACCCCGTTTTACATTCCCTCCAGTAATATGCGAGGGTTATAATTTCTTCAAATCCTCACTAATACTGGTTATCTTCCATTTTTAAATTATAACTATCCTAGAAGATAAGAAGTAATATCTCACTGTGGTATTGATGTGCATTTCCCCAATGAATAATGCCGCAATTATATATGAATTTTAGGATCAGCTTGTCAATTTCAGCAGAAGAGTGAGCTGAGATTTTGGTAGAGATTGCACTGAATCTATAGATCAATTGGGAGAGTGTTGCAATCTTAACAATCCATAAACACAGATGTGTTTTCATTTATTTTGCTCTTTATTTCAAGGATGTTTTATAGTTTTCAATGTGCAAGTTTTACGCTTAAAGAAAGTTATTCTTGAGTATTTTATTCTTTTTAATGCTATTGTAAATGGAATTGCTTCATTAATTTCTTTTTTGGATTTTCCATTGCTAACATGTAGAAATAACACTGTCTTCTGGCTACTCTTGTTGTAATCTTCCTTCCACTAGTGGCCTTCTAGACCTTCTAATCATCTTTGGTGTGCTGCATTTTACTGCATGTCTAGTCATTAACTTTTCAAATTATTCGTAAGACTCCGAGTTTAGAAAATCTGAGGATTGTTGTCTTTTATCAGTTGTACTAAATTCTCAGCTATTATTTTTTCAAACATTATATTTTCTCTATACTCTGTTTTCTTTTTCTAGAAATCCTACCAGATATATTGAGGTATATTGTGAACCTTCCCTTTCCCCTGTTAACCTCCCTTTCATATTTTTTTTTTACTTTAATTCCTTTGTTTCATAATGGATAATTTTCTTCTATGTATTTTTCAGCTGTCTTACATTGTGTGCAATCTGCCCTTTAACCCATTAGTTATCCTTAAATTTAAACGATAAAAAAATTTAAAATTACAGAAGTGTTATGTGTTTCTTTCTCAAATACATGTTCTTTTTTCACAGATTGCTTGCTTACTCTAATTCTTACTTCTTATTCGTACTCATTTTAAATACAATTTTTCATAATTTCAGATTATTCTACAATCTGATTTTCTTGGTAGCCTAATTCAGTGTGTGTGTGTGTTTGTGTGTGTGTGTGCACACACGCATGCCTGCATGCGATCTCTTACTCATGGTTGGCTATTTTTCACTTCTTTTATGATTTTGGATGTGATAGTTTCCTTAGACTGGCTTTCCCTGTGAAAATCCTGGTTGGCTTAAAAGCATGTTTCTCTAAGGTGGTTTGGAATTTTCTCCTGCCTAGAATTTTCAGGTATTACAAATTGGGATCAATTTTAATATTCTCTTCTCTGTTTAGAAGTTCATTCTCTATGCAGATGATATAAATTTGACACCAAATCCATATGTAACATAATTGATAATTATGAATTTTTAAGGCAGGCTTGTCTTCCTATGCAAAGAACAAGCAAAAGCAGACAAAGTATCTTTGAAATACTTGACTAATCCCACTGTCAAGGTTGCTCAGCTTGATGCAGGTTTCAGTTCCATATCCGTATTTCCCACTGGCCTGAGGTTTCAACTCCTGTGATAATGAATATAACAATACGAATACAGATCATACAGGCTGACAGTATCTCCTAGGGAAGTTGCAACTTCTGCTCACCTATTTACATTTGTAGTTTTCAGTGTTCTTTTTATGTCTTGTCCCCAAGAATTTCCCATCTCAGAATTTTAGCTATGAGTTTCAAATCTGTTCAACATATTATTGTAGACTTCCTAAGTGTTTTAGTGGGGACATTTCCTGGTTATGCAGTCTATTATTTTGGCAGAAGTAGAAGTCAGAAACATGTGTGTTGAGGGCTGAATTTTGGCTGCAGGAATAGTGTCGGATCTGGCTAGCTGTCTCCAAATGTATTCCAGTTGTTCTCACATGAAAAGAAAGTTTATTGGTTTTCCATCCTTAAGGGCAAATAACTCAAGCTGAAAAACCTACTATAGAATATAGGCTATAAAATGACAATGTCTTACATAAACCCTGATTTTTGTTCTTTTCTCAATATATATCTTAAAACTATATGATAAACTGTTTGAAAATAATTGCTGAATGATTTGTTTGGTCCCTTAAGAAAAGCGAATAAAAGTTAATACAGCTGTGTTTTCTGTTACTATGAAGGCTGAAGTTCTTGTTCTCTTTGAACACTACCAGTATTTAGGAATCCAGTGTCTCCCAGGAGAGCATCTGTTCTCATTTACATTCTTTCTCTCCCTTTTCAACAAGGGTGGCAGTTCTGGTTTGTAGCATCACAAGGAGAAGTCCGTTGAGATTGCCGCCCCTCACAGCTTCAACAGTTTTATTTTTGTCTTTTCATTATAGCACTAGAACTTTATCCTTTCAAATTGTAGCATTTTAGATAATCCTATGTTTACAAATTTTTATGATGTCTTAAGAATGAGAATTATATTGAATCTAGAATAATAATGAAGAAAATAAAAATACCACCTCCAAAACAGTAAAGGGGGATCTTCCAGTCAAGATGTACAAATGAATTATATAGGTCTCCTGCTGCATATTTCAAACACATATAAATGCTTGGTGAAAGTGGTGAGATTACAATAATCATTACCATAATATAAATATAGCACCAAAGTAAATGTTTTAAAAGGTATTTTACAACTATTGCACTAGAATGGAAAAAGTAATCCCTGAGGTTTATGAAATGGCATGGTTGATGGGGCAATTACATGGGATATATGCCTTAGGGTTAGGGAATAAACACCTTCACAGAGCCTGGCTTCAAAGCCTTAGACCTCTCGTTGAAATAGGAACTATGGTCCCTTGTTAACTCTGGGAGATAGGAAGGGAAGTCTTTTTAGATAAATTTATCACCTCCAGTGTGCTTCAGAGAAGTCAGTCATCTCCCCAAAGGCATGAATTCAGAGAGTCAATGTGGGAAATGGAATAAAAAATATTGAGCCGCATATGCCTATGAAGCTTAAATTCATACACTATCTTTATATGCAAAAGCCCTTAGCCAGACACTAGTGTAAAAATTGGTCTGAAACTGAGTCCTATTAGGCCCTTACAAGGCTGATCATAAAAGTACCCCTAGGAGACCCTCCACAACATAGAAACAGTTGCAACTTCCTCAGAATTATTTTCTTAGGACCAATAAAAATCATTCTACAGGCAAAAATTACAAAGCACACAAGGAAATACAATGACATGACAAATAGGCAACTGAGCAAATTACAGAAATCATGCACAATGAGTTTCAGAAAATAGAACACTCTGATATGGGTGTTAAATTAACTACATGTAAATGTTCAGACAGATAAAATAAGGTATAGAATTTTTGAGAAATAATAGAAAACTATGAAAACAGGTATATTTTTAAAAAGAACTAAATAAAAATAATGAATAATAAAATTTATAAACAAACATATACACAAACACCTCAGGAAACAGACCAAAGAATAGACTAAACACAGCTGAAGAGAGAATTAGTGTATTGAAAGAGGAAGATTGATGAGTAAATCAGACGATAGAGAGACGAAGGATGAGAATTTGATACTTATAAAGGTAATTATAAAAACACCTCAAAATAATTTTAATAACATTTCAAGAAACTGACCCTAGTTTAAATCCTTGGAAAGGGGCAGAACCAGAATTAAAATTTCTGTTCTCTTTAAAGTCTGCACTCTTAGGCCCCATGTGATATCTTTCTTGGGTGCTGGACAAGTGCATTAAATTTGGAAAGACAGATTCTCACAGGTCTTATCATTGTTTCATGGGGCAAAATGTTTTGGAGATGGTTCTCAAAGAATAACAATGATGATGACAATTCACACATACACATCTTTAAAATTTATAAAATTTGTCTTATTTTATGCTCAAAAGAACCTGGAAAAGTCACTTTAAAATCTATTTACATTTTTCCCATATAAAACAGAGAGTGTAAGGAAAAAAAAAAAAAAACCTCTCAAAAGTAACCCAAGTTAACAGTACATTTTGCACCTTTATTGAGTGCTGTTTACATGGTATTAATGGTATTTAATGGTCATAATCCTCACTTTACAAAGATTCTGAGGCCAATAACCAAATGTTACTTGATTCCTGAAGTTACACTCTCTAAAGTATTTAATCTGGCTTGAATAAAGATCCTCTGATTCCAAATTTTAGGCTGTTTATTATACAACATATGCAATTCCACACAACTTTAACTTTGCTGCCAATTCATGACACTTCTGAAACGGAAGTTGTGATTTTAAAATAACTTTCTGGAAGCTTGTCCTAATTGGTAGCTCCTCCAACGGATGCTGATGGTGGGATGATAAATGAGGCAATGAGTAAGTCTCAACTCCTCCATGTGCTGGTTACTCTCCTGCCTCCCACTCAACTCAAGTTACCCAAGAAGCCTCAGTAATTGATCATCTCTTTATAATCTGACACTGTGGGAACCGGACTCCATAAATTATATACTGCATGTAGTATGTACCTGCATCATTAGACCACACTTGAATTACTAGTTAAAATAATAACTGTATTAGCAAAGAAATACTCATCAGCGCATGCACCTGGCCTTGGGAATTCACAACTGGCAACAACTATAAGTCTCTCTTGTTATATGAAAAAGGCAAAGGCTAGATGGTAAAAGTTGACTGCAAGTACTGCTTATGACAGTTTTTAGTTCTGGAACCTTTGATTAGTAAATAAATCACTAAGGTTCTGTTTCCTCTTTTATAATAGAGACATCATAATTTTTGCCTGAAATAATTGTTGTGATGGTCAAATATGTTAAGGGACATAAGCTTTGTAAACTGTATGGTGCTATCTTATGCTGTCTAATGTAGTTTTCTGTGACGTGTGCATTAGTCTTGTCTTGCCAGCAAGACTGTGAGACTTTGAGCTTAAGTTTTAAATATGCTTTTGTTTTCACCTCCAAAAATACTGAGTTAGGCTAGGGTCTCACTAAGTACTTGCTAAAATGATAAAATTAAACATTTGTGTTCTCTTATTATTTCATTACATATGTGTTTATTGTCTATCTTTTCCACAAGAACATACATTTTATGAGGGAAACATTTGTCTTTTTTGTTGTTTGATAAATTACAAGCCTCTAGAGCATTGTCTGATACATATAGACAGTCACTGAGTATTTAATAATAAATACATGAATGATGTGTCCTATATGAGTAGCTTTTGGGGTGGAAAATTTAATATTATTCTTTATATTTTCAGTGCCAAAATATTTTTCTGGCCATGGCATTTACCAATTGTTGCTGGATGCATTTTAAAACCCTGACACATTATAAATATTTTGCTGTTGTCCTGTTTGCTCTCACTACCTGCACAACCTTTGTTTAGGTACAAATTACATCACACTCAAACGGTTCTTATAGTTTCTTATCTCCTGTTTTCATTCACTCTTCTGTAATTCGTATTGTACTGTAATACCCTAAAAGTCTACCTAAAACACAGATTTCAATTTGTTGTTACCCAACCTGAAAATCTTTAATGGCTTCATATCACTAAAACACAAATTCTGACATTCAAGACTCTCTACAATAAATGCAGCATTTGAATTTTGGTTCCTTTCCCTTATGACTCCTTCCTATACCTGATACCTCTATTTTGGCTAGCCTGTGCACTTTTTCATGAATCTTCAATTTTTTCACTTTTGCTCCTTTGATTATATTAGTTGCTACATGAAATGTCCTTCCTCCATCTCAAACATGTCTATTACACCCAGTGACCTTTATGCTCTGTCTAAATCATATGACACTTATCCCAGAGACCCTTTTGGTTGAGCTTAATTTTTTTAACAAGATAATGGAAGATGGCAAACATCTTGTAATTTGTTTATGTATGTTTTTACTTATGTATTTATAATCATGTACTTTCAAAAAGGAATTGAATTTCATCCTGAGTCTTATGGAAAGCCATTGAAGTGATTTTAGCAGAAGAGTGGCACGATCTAACTAAAGTTTTAAAGCAGGGTTTCTCAACTTCAGTACTATTGACATTTTGGATCATATAATTCTTTGTTGTGAAGGGATTTCTGTGCATTGTAGGATGTTCAGCAGCATCCATGGCTTCTACGTCTCAGATGCCAGCACCACCACAATCCCCCATTATGACAATCCAAAATGTTCCCTGGCATTGCCGAATGTCTTTTTAAAGGCAAAATCACCCACAGTTGAGAACAATTGTTTTTAAGGATAACTCTGGCTCTGTGGAGAAGAGTATATAAGGGAACAACGGAGAGAAGCAATAGTGCAAACATGCCACTTATATGGTTTAGTTCTGTGTCCCTACCCAAATCTCACCTCGAATTATAATCCCCATATTCCCCATATGTCAAGGGTGGGACCAGGTGGAGGCAAGTGGATCATGGGGGTGGTTTCCCCACTGCTGTTGTCATGATAGTGAGTGAGCTCTCGTGAGATCTGATAGTTTTATAAGTGTCTGGCATTGCCCTGCTTACACTCACTCCATTCTGCTGCCTTGTGAAGAAGGTGCCTGCTTCTCCTTTGCCTTCTGCTATGATTGTAAGTTTCCTGAGGCCTCCTCAGCAATGTGGAAGTGTGAGGCAATTAAACCTCTTTCCCTTATAAATTACCCAGTCTTGAGTATTGGCTATTTCTTCATAGCAGTGTGAGAATGAACTAATACACCCACCAGCTTTGTTTTCTCTAAACTTGTACGTGAGGCAGGAAGGAGAGAGAAGAAACGTTCACTAGCCTTATGGCTGAAACTTTACTGTAAACTGAGCAGAGATAAATAATTCAATAATGATTTACTGTTCTCTGATAAACAAGAAAAATATAGCAGGTCCAGACAATATAATTGAAAACTCTCTGCTATTATGTTAGATTTAATTGTATACAGATGTTATTATTTGAAAACAGAGAATATATATTTGCACAAGTACTTCTTTTCTAGTTTGATAATACATATTTTTGTCTCTCTGGGATCCAGCTGGGGCTTGACAAGCAGGTTTAAAAGTTTAATTCAGAGTAAAGTAACAATAATGTACATCCAAACATGTTAAAAAACCACCACTACCATTGCAATATTCAGAATTTAAAAGAGTTTATTCTTGTTTTTGAAAGATAAAGATGCTCCCATCTTCTTGAAATCAAATGTGAATAACAAATTCTAACTAACAGATGATAGGAACATCAGCTCTCACTTCCTGCAGCCTCTGACTGGGCCAGCTATCTCTCTTTAATCCCAGCCTGCAGCCCAGGATGTCTGGGCTCCAGAACCAATCCTGACTCCAGGCAGGGGTGCTAGAAGGAGCTCCATATCATTTGCTTTTTGGCTCAGCTTTGAGTGTGTATTGCTTCCAGTTCTAACCCAACTTTGGAATCAGCTTCCCAATGATTTGGCTCCTAATTTGCTTTTTCATCTCCTCTAATACCTGGATTTAATGCGTTGTAAACCAATTCTCCTTATCTTGTTGTTGTTGCCACTCTTTTTCAGATGGTGGCTTTTGAACTAAGATATACTTTTTATACCTTGCCCTTTCTTTTGCAATAACAAAAGAGTTTTTGAGTTACTCACTAGAAAATCTTTGGATACTTGAACATTTATTACATAAGAACACTGAAAATTTTCAATTACTGGATTTTTGGGTCTGTGCAGAGAGCTCCTATCTAATATATAATAATGATAAAGTATTAACATCAGTAATGACAACTATCAGCAGCAGAAACAAGATTGTAGTAGTACATTGTTTTTTCCATTTATACTCTTCTGCCTACTTTTATTCCTTTTATGACTAGAGGTGTTCAGTAAGAAAAAAAAATGGTGAAGTAGAGACACTGTTTGTATAACAATACATTGAAGTGATGCTATGAAAATAAGTCAACAGAGTGTAGAGAAGAGTTTGTTTGTGTTGAATAAGATTACCTCTTTAAAAGGACTGACCGTCACCATCCAGAGTGTTAAGTTTGAAAGAAGATCTGTTTCTCTTTCTCCAAGATGGAGCTCTAACCATTGCAGGAGAGTAGAGGAGTAGAAAAAGAGGAAGGGATAGAAAGGAGGAAGAAAGAGACAAGAAATCTTGTTCTGTGAACTGATAGATTATTTGATGAGAAATGTGAAGAAATCTTTGTTCCACCTCTGGCCTCTGGGAGCTCATGATTGCCTATTAGTGGTTTTTGTATTTATGGTAATGGATTGAATTTACCCTACCTTCTACTGACTAAGAAGGAGTCACCACCACCCTCACAAAAACTAACATTTTCCTTGGCTGATTATTCTGTCTTGAACTTCTAGTACTGTGTTAAAATAGAAATGACAAGAATGGACATCCTTGTCTTCTTGTTCCTGATTTCAGAGGAAAATATTTTAATTTTTCAACTAAGTATGGTATTAACTGTGGGCTTATTTATTATATTGAGGTACATTTCTTCTGTAGTTTATTAAGCATATTTATCTTGAAAGTGTTGAATTTTGTCTAGCTTTATTGACATCCATTGAACTGATTATGTGATTTTCATCCTTAATTATGTTAATATAGTGTATTGAGGCAGAATAGTTGTCTGGGGTAGTACTCGAGGTTCGTTGCCTCATGCCAAGGAAATCAAGGACACAGGCACACACAAGGAGTGACTTTAAGAACAGAGGTTTAATAGGCAAAAGAAACAGAAAGGAGAATATCTCTCTTGAGAGAGAGAGAGAGGGGTCCCTGAGTGGGACTTCTGGCCCATGCCGAGAGCACAGGGTTTTATAGACAGGTTTGATGAGGCAGTGTCTGATTTACGTAAGGCCCAAAGATTGTTTGGAGCAGGTGTAGTATTTACATAGCTGGTGAGGAAGCTGGCCGCTCCACCCTAATCTTATTATGCAGGTGGGGTCTCTACTTGGCTGACAGCCATGTTGCTTGCTCCTTACTGTGCACTGGTTGACAAGGAAAGGGGAAGATGGTGCCGCCATTTTGAGCATGCCTAGTCCCCAGGGAACCCCTTTCCCATTGTCACAGCCGTTGGCATTCACCTGTGCAAGCTTCCTGCTTGCTTGTGTAGGTCTGCAGCTTGATTTTACAGACTGCACTTTGATAGAAAACAAAATGATATGGGGGCTGCTTTTCATTAAAAGGAAAACCTTACCAAGGACTTCCTTACCCTCATTATCTGCCTAAATAATTTCTTCTTAACTTCCGTATCAGCATTAGAGATTATTCCTAAATTATCACATTTATTGATTTGCATATGGTAAACTATTCTTGTACCCCAGGGATAAATTCCACTTGATCATGGCGTATGATCTTTTCAGTGTCCTGTTGAAATGAGTTTGCTAGTGTTTTGTTGAGAATTTTTGCATCCAGAATAGAAAGGAAGAAGTAAAATGATCTTAGTTTGCAGATGATGTGATCCTATAGGAAAAAAAAAAAAACCTGAAATATTTTACAGAAAAATAACTAGAACTAATAAATAAACTCAGTAAACTGTTAGGATACAACATCAACACATAGTATATTTCCATATACCAACAATGAACCATCCAAAAAGGAAATTAAGAAAACAATCCCATTTACAATAGCATAAAAAAGAATAAAATACTTTGAAATATATTTAGCCAAGGAGGTAAAAGACTTGTGCACTGAAAACAAACAAATAAAAAAATTAAAAAATTAAAGGAGATATAAGACTTAACATTGTTAAAATGTCCACACTGCCCAAAGCTATATACCGATTCAGTGCCATGCTTTTCAAAATCCTATGGCATTTTTCTACAGAAATAGGAAAAAAAAAATCCTAAAATTTATATGGTATCACAAAGTCCCCAAATAGTCAGATGATTTCGAGAAAGAATAACAAAGTTAGAGGCATCATGCTTCCTGATTTCAAAATATATTACAATACTACCGTTAAAACGAAGACAGACATATAAACCAATGAAACAGAATAGAGAACCTAGAAATAAATCTATACATATATGTTCAACTGATCTTTGACAAGGTGTCAAAAATACACTATGGAGAAAGGAGAGTGTCTTTAATAAATGGTACTGGGAAAACTAAATATCTACATGCTTTACAAAAAATCAACTCAAAATGGTTTAAAAACTTAAATGTAAGACCTGAAACTATAAATGTGCTAGAATACATAGAGAAAACACTTTTTGATATTGATCTCAGAAATGATGTTTTGATGATATGATGACATCCAAAGCACAAGCAACAAAAGCAAAAATAGACAAGTGGTACTACATATGACAAAAAAAAAAAAAAAATCTGCAAATCAATGGAATGAAAAGGCAGCTTACAGAATGGGAGACAATATTTAAAAACCATGTATCTGATAAGGGGTTAATGTCCAAAATATATAAGGAACTCCTACAACTTGATAGCAAATAATAACAATAATAACCCAGTTAAAAAATCGGCAGAGGACTTGAACAAACATTTCTCCAAAGAGGTCATGCAAATAGCCAACGGGTATGAAAAGGCACTCAATATCACTAATCATTAGTGAAATGCAAATCTAAACTACAAGGAGATATCACCCACATGTGTAAGGACAGCTATTGTTGACTAGGGAAACAAAAACAAAAGGTAACAAGTGGTGGTAAAGATATAGAAAAATTGGAACCCTTGTACAATATTAGTGGAAATGCAAAATGGTGTAGCCACTATGGTAAACAGTATAGAAGTTTCTAAAATAATTAAACATAAAACTACCATATGATCCAGCAATCCCATTTCTGGGTATATATCCAAAAGAATTAAAACTGGGATCTCAAAGAGATAACTGCACTCCTATGCTCATTGCAGCATCAATTATTCACGATAGCTAATGTATGGAAATAATGCAAATGAACACGGGCAGATGAATGGATAAAGAAAATGTGGTATATGCATACGATGGAATATTATTCAACCTTAAATAAGAAGGAAATCCTGCCATTTGCTACAACATGGGTGAACCTGGAGCACATTATATTAAGTAAATAGGCCAGTTACAGAAGGAGAGACACTGCATGATTCCACTTATTTGAGTTATCTATACAATTGTTGCTTAGGGGATTGGTTCCAGGACCCCACAGTGTATCAAAATCTGTGGATGCTCAACTTCTTTATATGAAATAGCATAGTATTTACACATAACTTGCATATATCCTCTGTATACTTTAAATCACCTCCAGATTATTTATAATACCTAATACAATGTAGTTGTTATAGTGTACTTTTAAATTTATATTATTAATATTGTATTGTTTTTCTGTTTTTTTCCAAACATCTATGTGTATTTTTTTCCAAATACTTTTGATTTATTGTCGGTTGAATCCATGGGTATGGAACTTGTGGATTGAATATAATAGTCACAGCTCATAGAAGCAGAGAATATAAGAGTGTTTCCAGGGGATGGGGGTGGGGGAAATGGAAAGTTGTTGTTTAATGGGTATACAGCTTCAGTTATGCTAAATGAATAAGTTCTAGAGATCTAATTATACAATTTAGTGCTTACAGTTAATACGGTATTACATATATTAAGATTTGTTAAGAGGGTAGATCTCATGTTAAATGTACTTAGCACAAAAAGTAAAAAAATAAAAAATAAAACAAGAACAGCAAAATAAAAACAATGGGACACTTTGGAAGGCCTTGAGTATGTCTTTTGCTTTGATTGTGGCGATGGTACCATAGGTGTTTGCATATTTCCAAAGTCATAAAACTTTATACAATAAATAGATTAAGTTATTTGTATATCCATGAAAACCCAGTGAGGCCGTTAAACATGGTTAGATGTCTGGCAGAATAGTAAGCCAAATTGTAATGTCAGCATTTCATCAAGTTGATGAGATTAGAAAAACAACTTTGGAAAAGAAAAAAAAGAAAACCTTAGATTTATTAAAGGCTTGGACATGCCACCACCTTGCTAAGGGCTTGCTAAACCAGCCCTTTCTCTGTGCTTTTACATCTGATTTCTTACAGGCTTCCTCCTCAATGAATTGGAAAAACCAGTGGCAGCTGCGAGTACAGAAATACCTTGGAGGCATTGCTGCCAGGGGAGTTCATGAGCAGGGACCAAAACAGGGCAGACTATTTTTTCCTAGGAGTCTGGCTACCCAGAGGGCTGCCTGCTCTGCACTGAAACAGCTTTGTTCATTTCTCAGTGACAAGAGCCTGGCGGCTGTCAAGACAAGATCCTTGGAAGCCCAGATCTGAATTAGAAGGCAGCTTCCCCTTTCTAGGCTCTGACTGAATTGTTGCTCTTGGGCAAGCTCTGAGAGAGGACCGCTGGGCTGTGTGATTACCTGGTCTTTGTCACAAGTGCAGAATTTCACTCTGTGGCATACCAGAGTGCTGACTAGCCCTAGGGCTAATGACACCTTGAAAACCTGGGTGCCAGATGTTTTCAGCTGGCTCTGGGGGAGCTTCCTCTTCCCGAAATAGCACTGCACATAGTCCTCTTCCCACCCTCCCATCCCCCGCCCTTTACCCGTTACCACTAATCACCCCCTTGAAGTGTTATGACTGTACAGCTTCTATTTGGTGAGCTGTATCTGAAGGGAAATAAATCCTCAAAGTGAAGGCAATTTGTCAGTGCAATATTAAAACAAAGTGTGGAGAAGGAACACTTCAGCAAAAGCCAAGCTCACTAACCTTTCAAAAGTAACTGTATTTAATTTGAGCTGAATCAGGAAGACCATTTGGATGTCTTGTGTATTTATAAGCGTATGTGCAGGCTTCATTTTACCCCAAAGGCTGCTTGTAATTTTGTCCCCCTGCACATATGTCTTCTCAAGCTGTAAACTGAATTTTCAGTCCTCATTACTGTGTGTAGATTGAGCCCTGATCACTGAGTTGGGGAAGTAATCAAATAATAACTTAATCAACCTTTGGGCTATTTCTTGGATATCACTTCCTTCCTCAGTTTTTCTGCCTGTTCCTCAACCCTCACCTTCTCACCCAAAAGGAGACTGCTAGATAAATTTCAGAGACGGGATTTTTAATATAACATCTTAACTGGTCTTCCTCTCTCCAGTTTCTGTCTCTCTTGCTGAAAAGCAATATATACTCTTCTCCACATTGTTGTCAAAGTGATCTTTCAAAAATATATGCCTACAGACCTGCTCTCCCACTTGAAACTTCTATGGCTCCATGTTGCCTATAGAAACAAGTCCAAACTACTTTTACTGGAATTCACGGTTGTCCTCTACTTCTACACACAGTCTTGCTGTTTCGTAGTTTCCATAAGTCTAATTGGAATGCTTCTTCCCCTTAATCTCATGGCTGGAGAAGTCCTATGTGCATGATGTCATTGGATTTTCACAATAACTTGATTTTCTACATAGCAGAGGAAGTATAATCCTTGTTTATGGATGAGGAAACTGAAGGTTCCAGAGACCAAGCAACTGTCCCAAGTTTACACAGTAAGTGGCAGGCACCAGGAACGTGAACCTACATTTTTGTAACTACAAGTCTGGTACATTTTTATGTGTCTATTATGATTTCAAAGCTGCTTATTTTTAATTTCTAATCAAAATTCCATAACTAAAGAATAGGAACTTTTTCTGGTAGTACTCTCCTCAGAATGTATTCCCTTATGGCTAAACACTGGAGGGGACTGTATCTGTCCTTCCCTCAAACTCCACTGCTATCCAAAGAAGTGCCATTCATGAGGAGGAGCTTGAGTAGACACTGTTGGTGTCTGGTCCCTGTTTCCTAAGCTTTCTCACTGTTAACATCATTGCCTCTCCGCCTAGAGCTTTCTTTGGCTATGGGAACATGCTTTAGTGCACACGCAGGGCAGGCTGGAAGTGTCAGAGAGTTTACAAGCCCACGGCAGCTCTCATTAATGACTAACAGTTATTGGCAGATAAATATTCCAGATTCCTGTCCCTCCACTGGAAGAGGGTCAATTCTGAGGTGCGTTTGGCACGATCTCTTGGAGTTCTTCAAGGAAATGGGACCTCAATTGCCCACAACAGGAATCTGCTTATGGTGGTCCCTGCATTAACTTTCTTCTGTTCTCTGTCTCAGTTCCTTACTTCCCTGCCATACTTGCTCCTCTCCCAAATAAACTACTTGCACTAAAATTTGAATCTCTGGTCTTGCTTCCAGGGGCAACTAATTTAAGATGTTTCTTCTTAAAGTCTGAGCTTTGCTCACGGGCCAATAGAGAATGTTAGAGTTCTCTTCAGTTATCAAATCAGCTTGAAATATGAAAGCAACTAATCCGCACAAGCTGACTTCCCACAGACTGGGCACAGAAGATGAGCGTCTAATCAAGACAGGCCATTGGTCAAAAATGACTGGAGCAGTTGTAAGTTAACTGCTGGATGTATGCCAGTTCCAGTTTGATATTTATATGTTTGTATTTGTCATCAAATACTGCAGTCGCACATATTACTTTCCCACTGTTCTCAGAGGAAGAAGTGTGCTTCTTTCTATTATGGCTAATTCTTCCTCTGCCCAGCCTATGATTTCATCCTGTTTCACCTTCTCAGGGGCCCTGCTCCATCACTTCTACCCTCTCTTTTGTTCTTGTAGTTACCTCTTTTCACCCTTTACCCATAGCTGAAATTTTTATTGTTCTTTTTCTATTTTCAGTAAAGCTTTTTAAAAAGGATAGACTCCTCTTACTGCCTTCTACTTCCTCACCTCCCACTCACTTCTCTGCCTGTTGCAATGTGACTTCTACACTCCCCATTTGATGGAAATGCCATTTTTTTTTTGAGGGTCAGATTGGTTTGTGGCAAAATCCAGTTGTAAATTTTCAGCCCCTATATTACTTAACATCGTCATAATTATGTAACCTCTTCAGATCCACTTGTGGCACAATCCAATTGTAAATTTTCAGCCCCTATATTACTTAACCTCTTCATGATAATTGACAGTACAGAGATTAAAAGCAATATTGCATGTAAGTGCTCAATAATGTCATATATTATTACTAAGATTATTATTGTCCACTCACTAACTTCTTGAGACCTATTTGGAAGCTTTCTGGAAAGAACTTCTCTCTGTTTGCTTGCTTTTCTCCTCCCTTTCTGGTTTCTCTTACTTCATTCCCTTTACTGGATCCCATGCTTTTCCTCACTAAATGTCTGTGTTCCTACAAAGCTCTATTTTCTTCTTCTCTGACTACACATGCTCCCAGTGAGATTTTATTTACTTCCATAACTTCAGAAATTGATTTCTCCAGTCCAGAAATATTTGTTGAATTACATCTTTCATTTCCGATTATTTGGTGAACATCCCTATCTGGAGGTTCTAAAAGGCTACCGGACTCAACATATGCAATGTGGAATTTATTTTCCTTTTTATGCCTCTCTACCTCTCTATACTTCTCCAGTATTTTCTATTATAAATGGCACCACCACCTCCTTAGTAGCCCAAGCCAGAAACCTGCGTAAAATCCTATATTTTCCCTCTCACATACCAACCACCCCTCCAACTGTGTCCAGTTGTCTACTATAGCCCATAGATTATAATATCTGAATATGTCTCCAATCTGTTTCCTTCTATGCAACCCACAGACATTACTGGAGTTTGTGGTCTCATTATATCTTGCTGGGAAGCTTGCCCCAGCATCCTACTCGCCCCCTGTCTCCAGTCTTGTCTACTTCCAGTTTATTGCCTGATGCCAAAGATATATTCAAAAATATAATTCTATATATAATATGACCATGTTTGAAATATTTTTATTGATCTTAATCACCCACGTAAACAGAAAAACCCTACTACCTATAAGAATTTTGATGATCTAGACATGTTCGGCTTTGAAGCCCTATAAATCACCCCACTCCAAATATATCACAGCCATACACAACTGTTTAATGGCATGACCTGTTTTTGTTTCCATGGCTTCCACCTTCACGCATTCCTCATCTCCGCTCCCCTAAAGGAAGCATTAGGATTCCTGTACTGCAATAAACATCCTTCCGTTACCCCCACTCTATATCATATTTAGAATAACTTGTTTATATGTTTGTCTTTTTTAGTAGCCTGTGAAATCCTTAGAATTGAATATTTCCTACTATTCCTCTTTAAAACTTCAGGCTTTATCAAAGCGCTTTTGTTCATTCCAGGCTATGAGTTCAATAATTTCTATCTAATTCCTGTCTGTTATCTTTTAAAGACTGATTCACAGAAGTACTTCAGGGATTATGAAGAACATAATAAATATGCAAAGACGAGAGTTTGGTTTGGTTTCCAATATGAGAAAATTATGATCAGCTGGGAACTGGAGTCAGAGGCTAAGGGTTCAAGTCCTAAATTGTGCCATATTCTCTTTCTGTCAGTTTGAGCAAGTTACTTTAAACCCTCTGTGCTTAAATGGGCTCATCTTTAAAGCTATGTTTGTAATTCCTGCTTTACCATCCTATTGTACAGATTAAATGAGATAATATATGGCAAAACCCAACTTTATAAGTTGGGAAATGCTAAACAAATGCCAGATTTTATGATCACCACAAAAAAGTAGCTTATTAGATGTTGAAAACACAACTGCCCTATCATTTGGAAGGATTTCAATGGCAAGAAACAAAACCAGAAAAACAGTGGCTTAAACAAATAGAGGTGGTTTTTTTTTTTTGTTTGTTTGTTTGTTTGTTTTTTCATTGACTAGAAATATGGAGGTAAGTTGTTGGTTCAGCTGGCTCATTGTGCTATCAGGGTCTCGGGATCTGCTTCTAGTTTTACTCCATTATCTTTTGCTTCTCGGCTTTTGTCTTTATACTTGTTGCCTCAAAGGTGGCTGCAACAGTTACAGACATTACATCTGCATCCAAAGTAGAAAGAAAGGAGATAAAGGAAGAAATGCCAATTTACTTGTTCTTTTTATTAGGAAAGCACATGCGTTTCCAGAAGCCCCCATCAGACTTCTGCTCCCCTCTCATTGCCTGAAATTCACATGGCCATTGTGAGCTGTATGGGAGACTGGACAAGTGTTTAGCCTTCTCTGCCTATAGATGAAGGTAGGCAAGGAACAAGGGGCTGGCTGGAGGATGGCTGTTGGCTTTGCCAGCTAACAGTGTTTGCCACAGATATCTTCTTGAAATATCTGTTTTCAATCCATTGATGAACAATAAAGTGTAGTATTGTGTTCTCAAAGCTGCTTTCAGTGGACATGGGTTAATCATTAAAACTAATTAAGAGTCAGCATGTCTCTTCAGGTGTCTGGTCTTTCCATCAGATATCAACACATTTTTAAATAAAGATGATGGAGTTCTGTCTTTAACGGAATAAAAATTCACCCAAGCTTTATGCTTTGACCTCAGAAAAACGCACCCATTAGAAATTGGAGAGTAAATTAAGAGAAGAGACTTCCTTGAGAATTGGCTTTCCAGCACAATTTTCAGTATCATACATTGTAGAGAGGCAAGCAAGAAAGGATTAAAGATGAGTGAAGATTTACAAACAGGAAAGAAGTACTGGAAGAAAGCAAAAAATGAAATGAACAAACAAAATTAAAATAATTTCATTCCCCTTTCTACCCAAGTCCCAACATAGCATTTCATTTATAAAGAGCAACGCAATTTCCCTCCCTAGTCCCCCCTGCTAGCTCGAATAACCGTAGGGAAACCCAGGAATTCTTTAGGATTGCTAGCAAGTTCACTGGGGTTATTTTCATTTTCTAGTTCTGGTATGATTACAAGTAGCTTTTTTCTTTTCATTAGTTATGTCACACAGAAATAGAGGGCACCTCAAACAATATGTTGATTGAAAGCACACAAAGCCACAAATCTGTCTAAGGATCAGTCTGGTCAAGGAGTATACCTTGTGCTTTGTCTGTTCTGCTGGACTACTCAGCACTCTAGGGTAGAATAGCTCTGCAGCCCTAGCAGATGGCTACTTTCTGTTTTTAGAAGAGCCGACTTGGGATGCCTTATGCTTTTAATCTTGTTGAAAGGCGTTCTAAAAACTCAGAGCCTATCAATTGGTCTTCATCTTTTCCATTCAAGCGAGTGCAAAAATGCACTAAAGTTAATTTATTATTTAAAATGATGGGAATGGAATGTATAATGTCCTTCACAGAAATGTAGAAATTAATTGTAGCAATAAACCTGAGACCACACTGCAAAATCACGACGAACTATTCTAACCATCTGCACTTAATATTAAGTGAAAAATTACCTAGTCAAAGCAGTCTATTATGTGCTTCCTTCTAGGTCTTCCTTCCTTCCTTCCTTCCTTCCTTCCTTCCTTCCTTCCTTCCTTCCTTCCTTCCTTCCTTCCTTTCTCTCTTTCATATAGTCCTTAGCTTAGGCCACAAAGGCAGTCAGATAGGTGATTTTGTTACAGCTGTGTACCTGAAGCATTCCACAGACTTTTATTTTAAGGTCTGAAAACACTTTTATTTACAGTACTAACATTGCAATTGCCAACTCTTTTGTGAAGGACATGATTATATCTAGTCTCCTTTTTTTTTTTTCTTTCCACATACACCATCTAATGATATTTTCATGGTTGAACTAAAATACTGGTTCCTTAAATTGAATTATGTTGAAAATGCATTTTTAGTTGAAGACAAGAACTTGATTTATTTGCTATCTATATTTATACATTTTCATTGGTCAACAAGGCTTCAAATAGCTTTGAGTTGTCAACTTCAAATATCATAATTGCCATGCTCATAAGTTGCACAAAAGTGAAGATATGCAGACAGTTGATAATTTTTTCTTTAAAGTAAATTTAAAATTGTCTTTTTGCTTATGACTCCCTTGCAAAAGGCAGTGTTTAAAATATATAAAGAGAATGGATTTTAAAGGATTGGAGAGACCCTTAAGTTGGGAGAGCTAGAAGAGACTCTCAGAGTTTAATTTTTCAAGTTTAATCCTTCCCCCACTACTAGTCTTTACTCCCCCACATTTTTTTTTTTTTAAGTAAGAACATTTTCCTAGATAAGTGAAAGACTTCCCAAGGTCACATGACTCACTGGCATGAGATCTCACATCTCATTTCTGATCAGTGTTTATTCTGGTAAAACTGCTTTTCAATATGAAAAGTATTTTTAAAGGATGGAACATACATTGAAATCAAACTTAAGTTGAAGGAAAGAGCTTATGTTTAACTGGTTATATTAAAAACTTCACACAGAAAACTTACATCAAAATGAATTTAAACATTTCTCAGGGAAATGTAGTGCAAGATACATGCAAGATACACACGCTTGGGAGTCAGATGTATCTGGGTTTATATCTCAGCCCTGTGTTATAACCTTGAGAAAATTATCTACCTCTTCTGAGGATAAGGATACCTATTTTGCACTGTTTTGAAAATTAGTACTGTATTTGAAATACCTAGTGCAGTACCTGGAATACAGTAGGTACTGAAACAATAGTAGCTTTTATCAAGTAACATAAAACCCAACTTTTATATAAGTGATGGTGAGGATTACATAAACTCAGAAATACTTGGAAAAATGTGTACTGTGCTGGTGTCAGTGTAAAGAAAATAGGCTGATAAAAATGAGTCTAGGTAGGTAAATATTAGATGCTCACAATGTTAGTTCCTGCCTCCCTTGACATGAGTCAGCTCAGATGTTGAAGGCATTTCAACTAAAGGTATATATACCTTGCCTAGGTTCTTAGTCAGACCTGAGCAAGGTAGGGGGCAGAGTACCAGAACCAGTCACTCCAGCTGATGGGGCCTGGAACTCTTCTTTGTGTAGTGCAGTATACTAGCCAACTTGCTTGGGAACTCCACCTGTATGGTTTTGCCACTTGCATTAGTTTGTTCTCATGCTGCTAATACAGTCATGCCCGAGACCGGGTAAATTATAAAGGAAAGAGGTTTAATGGAATCACAGTTCCACATGGATGGGGAAGCCTCATAATCATGGCAGAAGACAAAGGAAGAGTAAAGGGATGTCTTACATGGTGACAGGCAAAAGAGTGTGTGCAGGGGAATGCCTCTTTATAAGACCATCAGATCTCATGAGACTTATTCACTATCACGAGAACAGCATGGGAAAGACCTGGTCCTCATTATTCAATTACCTCCCACTGGGCCCCTCCCACGACATATGGGGATTATTATAATTCAAGGTGAGATTTGGGTGGGGACACAACAAAACCATATCACCACTTTAAGAAACAAAGACTAAAACAAAACAAAGGAAAAATCATTGGTTTGTGGAGCTTTGGTTCTGAACTACTACATTGGTGTCTTGATTCAGATGCTGGTTCCTCTAGTGAAGCCCAGGACACTTTGCTGAGACACTGACATCTCACTAAGTCCTTAACACCCATCTGTTTTAGAGATAGACACTGTTACTTACAGCCTTTGATGCTGACTGCGCTCCTGTTCCATGTGGATGTTTCATTTGTAACCAGAATGCTTCCACTGCCTGGATTTGCTATTTCCTGTAGCAGGAGAGCACAGGATTAGAATAAACTCAACCTTACCGCATCCTTCTGAATATCGTGATTGTACTGTGGGTTAGTGCCATCAAGTGCTTGTCTTCTATTTAGTTAATTCATCCACCTAGATTTTATTCCAACCCAACCTGTTTTCCTTCACTCACTGATGAGCTTCCATAGTTGCCTATACCAAATTGTCTTGAGCTAAGAATTCTCTAGAGATCTGCAGGTAAAAGAAAAGATTAATGTAGATATCATGGTTGAAGCAAATCTGTGCAGAGCATTAGTATTGCCATATAACCTGCATTTCTTTTGAGCTACAACGCTTTGCAACTCTCTGTGTAAAGCCACAGCTAAGTTCTCAGAGACTTATTGTGGAGTTTCAGTGCTACAACTCTTTCCTTCCTAGGAGATTTGATGGAGCAGGGAGTCATCAAATAATGCAAAGTCATTGATGGAAATCTGCCCTTCTGTCTGATGTTGATGCATATTTCTTGTACAAAGTTGAGGAACCCTTAACTTTCTCTGCTGTTACTCATTCCACTATACAAAGAGTTTTACAGATAGGCTTGCAAATGTCTTAAGTGGCAGTAGATAAACTAATTAGAAGCTCCTTTAAGGAAACTTAACATAAAAAAAAAAAAAAAAAAAGGCTGGGAGTGGTGCCTCACGCCTGCAATCCCAGCACTTTGGGAGGCTGAGGCAGGCGGATCACCTGAGGACAGGAGTTTGAGACCATCCTGGCCAACATGGTGAAACCCCATCTCTACTAAAAACACAAAAATTAGCTGGGCATAGTGGTGTGCACCTGTAGTCCCAGCTACTAGGGAGGCTGAGGTGGGAGGATCACTTGAACCCAGGAGATGGAGGTTGCAGTGAACAGAGATTGTGTCACTACACTCCAGCCTGGGCAACAGAGCAAGACCTTGTCTCAAAAAAAAAAAAAAAAAAAAGTTATAATTTTGGCCTTTATTTATGCAAATGATAACAAAACCCTAAAGAGGTCTTGGGTGCAATGTTTGGTCATCAAGGGGCTCTTGTGTAAGAATGAGTGGGACAGAAGGGCTTAGGTTGCTGTGTGCCAGTGCCCATATTTAATACATTCTCTTTTAGAGGCAACAGCAATTGCTCTTGCCTCTGTGGAAGGTAAAAGCAGAAACTCTGATGGAAGTTGCTGAATGACAATCATGGACTGTAAATATTAACTTCCACGGATCTATAATTGCAATTTTTCCTCAACAAGGGCTCCTGACTTTGACTTATTTCAGATTATTCTCTATTATTTTGAAATCAAAAAATAAACTTGGTAGTTCAACATGTTTTTACAATTAGGTATATACAAAGATTATATTATAGACCCAACATGGATAAAATGCACGCTTTTTATTGCTTTTCTAGGAGTAGGGATGGATTTCTGCCCAAAAACTCTTACTATTGCCCTGAGTTCCCATTATGACTAATGACATGGATTGACAGGAGCCAGGAGTATCATCTGCAATCATGAACCAGAAAAAATTATATGGGTTAAAGAACCAGAAGTGCACAAATGGGACATAGATTACTGCAGAGCCACTTGTATTTGTTAAGATTCTCTTGGTCACATGCAACAAAAATAACCCTGAGAAGCATAAGCACACTAAAAAATATTTTATTGTAGTCACAATGTGGTATCTTACAGAAATGAGGGAAGAAATGAGTAACTGAACCTCACTAGGGAAAGGAATAAGGACAGCATAGACACCTCCTCAGGAGAAGTTTTGGACCTTTTGGCGGGGCGAGTAACAACACATCAGCTTTAATTGTTCCCAGTTTCCAAATGTTGTTACTCCAAATTTCAAAATCCCGTGGGGTCTTTCCAGGTCCGGCATCTATCCTTGGATTAGATGGTCAGTGGGGTAGGGTCACACAGAAAAGGCAAAGCTTCCAGAGCATAATCCTGTCAGCTATGAGTCCATCTCAGAGAAGGAGTATTTGTTTTGAGCTAGGCAGCCACCACCAAAATTGTCTGCTATACACCTCGTATTCCAACATTAATTTTCACAATTAAAAAATTCCCAAGTACAGGCTGCATGAAAAATAAAAATGAGCTACACACACACACACACACACACACACACACACACACACACACACACCCCTTGAGTATGAAAAAGGAAATAAAGCAATTTGATGCTTATAGCAAAGATGCTGAAGGTTTTCTTTTTTTTTTTCTGAAAAGAAAGTTTATTTTTCAGCTCAGAAAATACTGGTTGCGGGTTCGATTGGGTCTCTCCAAAATTTATATGCTGAAGTCTTAACCTCCTGTACCTCAGGATACGACCTTATTACCTTATTTGGAGGCAGGTTCTGTACAGAGGTAACCAATTTAAAATAAGTAATTTGGATTGGCCCTGACACAATATGACTGGTGTCCTTATTAGAAGGGGAAATTTGGAGATAGACAACAGACATAGCATACAGAGGAATGCTATGGGAAGATGAAGGCAGAGATCTAGTGATGCATTTATAAGCCAGGAACACTCCAGATTGTCAACAAACCACTATATAGTAAATGAGAGGCATGGAACAGAGTCTTTTTCACAGTCCTTAGAAGGAACCAACCTTCTAGACACCTTGATCTCAGATTTCTAGCAACTAGAACTGTAAGGCTACACATTGTTTTTTAAAACACCCACTTTGTGATACTTTGCTATATCAGCCTTAGGAAAGTAGTGCACTGTTATGATCAAAAAGCAAAAGGGTATTGGTTATACATTTTAAAACAACTTAATGAGAATTTAAGTTTTTAGATAAAAAGATACTCTCATAAAAATATTTTTATATTAAATTGTTGGGTTACTTTTTCGCTAACTTTCACTACTAACTTTCACCTTCATTCCTGTAGTATGACATGTGATTAATTAAATTCTTGGATGCATCACAAACCAAAGAAAATTGGTTAAATAAGCTGTGAAGTAAATGGGTTAACAGGCACATATAGAGATGTGGCCTAATATTCTTATGTTCTTAGGGAAATCTTCTAATGTTAAGAAATCCTTTCTCAATTTTGTAATAATTAGGACTTAAGCTAAACAGTCAGTGGAAAGTTATAAAGGAATAGATTTCATTGCATTTTTAGGTCAACAGTGGACTTTTTTCTTGGCAATTACTAACATTAGCTCAGCCATCTGTCCTTTTTACCAGTGAACCCATACATTTCAAAGATTCCAACTGAGAAAAGCTTGACTATTTCTTTCTCTTGCAAAATATAATGATTCCCAGTAATTTATAAATGTTTGCAATAGCAAAAAATCATGCAGATACTACAGTGGGTTGTGTTGAGGCCGCTAAACCTCAAATTCACTGGCAAATACCATAGTTAAAAAAAATGTAGTCTGTTACTTAACAAAAAATAACTCCCACACATATTTGGTGAGAAGGATAATGATGAACTAAATCTGAAATCTTTGTAACTCAGTACCAGTGAGTTCCTGAGGCTATTCAGCATGTTATTGTAGAAAGATCAGTAATTACCTGCATTATCTCTTTTATATATTTAATGTTTATCTCCCCAGTAGATTGTAAACTCCATGAGGACGAGAACTACATTTGTCATAGTCAACATTATGTCCCAGAAATCTAGCATGGTACAGGAATTTTTCTTAATATTTGTTGACTAAAAGGATGATTATAAAAAAAATCTGTGATTAATGCAAGGTCTGGGTAAAATATTACCAGTTTGACACAGAATTTAAACAACTTAGTACTTCCAGAGATCTGTTTCTTTCTTTAATGATATTTAACCTAATACATTTTTTTGTGTGTGTGTTTCCAACCTAGATATGTCATATCTTTTCTTTTAAATCTTTAGTAGCTCTTGAAGTCCTATAATACAAAGTTCAAAATCGATAGCAGAACAATTCTCTTTACAATCTAAACTTACTCAACATGTCCAGCCTTATTTCTTTCCATTTCCCCAGTCTTTACTTTCTCTTACCTTTCTCTCCCAATATGTTCTTTATGATCTAGACACAGAGCTATTCTCAAGCCCATATGTTCCATGTACTTTCAGAGCTACATGGTGGTGTTCTTGCCTAGAATAGCTGTCTCTTTCACCTCTCTTTGTTGAGATCCTTTTAATCTTGCAAGACCTACCTCACTGACTTAGTGAAAACTTCCATAAATTCACCTTTCTTTGTGTGCAAAATCAACCACTTCCTCTTCAGTTCCCCCTCAGAAAAAAAAATCCATAGCAAGTAAATTGTTTTGCCCTGATTTTCTGTATATTTCTACTGTTTGATTGAGAATCACTTCAGGAAATGCATGTATCCCTCCATGCAAAGAACATAGCTCAGTGTGTAGAACATAGTAGGTAATTAATGTCAAATAATCCTTAATTATTTTTTTCTCTCAGAATTCCTAGTTTTAAATTCACCATTTCAAAAAATATGTTGATATCTGGCTCTACTCTTACGTATGTACTTAACCCACCCACCAGAAGTGGCTTGCTCATTTGGCCAGAGCGGAACTAATGTTTTAGAGAAGAGTGCACGACTCAGACTATTGAATATTCAAATCCACTTTTCAGCTAGTTTTAAAATAAAGAGATGTACCCCAAGTGGCTCAAAACAGCCTGGTATAGATGGCACATCTCAATGCTGTGGGACTATTCAAATTTTACATTTATTTCTTTCTATTTTTATAAAATAATCAAGCTAGTGAAATAATACAGCTTCTTGTTCCTATTATACCCTTCATCTAATTGACTTGGATTCTCCAGAGTCAATTAAAACTGAATATGTTATCCCACCCAGTCGTGGGAAATGAATGCAGTTCTCTATTTTCTTTGTAGTTTTATATAATCTTCTGTGGGAAGTGCTTAAAGCCTGTATATCTACAAACAGAGTCAGTTTTGAAAAGAATTTGGCTGAAGTTGGGAGGTGGGACTCCTCTGGATCAGTTGGGTGACTGCCTTGCTAATGGCACTGGGAAGCTCCCAACTTGTTCCCAACAGGCTAGTTGGGATGAACTCAGCAAACCCTTTTGGAATCATGGAGCCTCCACCCCTGGATCTGGTAGGTGCCCAGAGAGGTGTGCAATCAATGAAGAGCATACAGATGGAGAGCTGAGTTTATTTAGCACCTCATAGCCAAGTTTTTGAATGGTTTGAAGTTATGATCAGGCACAATACCTTCTGTATCTTTAACAGACTTTAATGGATTCTTAATTGGGAAAATTCTATTTTAAGAACATCCTAACATAAGCAAAGTTGTCATAGGAGAGTGAGAAAAAATTTAACAGTATGGCAAATTATTAGAGCAACAGAAGTATTTATTCCTTTGGTGAAAGAGGTCCTTCCTCACTGAGCATCCAGAGCAACACAACATAATTTCTGGTTCTGCCAAATAGTATGTTTGTAATTTTTAGGGACAATTTTATATTTTCATGTCAAATATTAGCTAATGCTTAAATTATAATAAGAACATTTAACATTCATATATTGCAATGCAGTTTACCAAAATGTTTTCCTCCACATTATATTTTTAGATTCTCATTGGATCCCATGATTTGGATGGCATTTAGTCTGACATAAAAGGTTTTGAAGAATTACATAATTTATTTAAGATCATATAACTAGTAAGTGGTATTTCTGGTTGTCAAACCTAGGTCATCTGAGTTCCAAGCTTGTATCTTTTTATTAAATGGTCTGATATAGGGTAAGTAATATGCTGCTAGGGCACACATCCATCTCTGGCTGGGACTTGAGAGAAACTAGAAAAGGCCTATTATAAGATTTTATTTTCTAGTGGCCTTCAAGTGTCATGTACATTTTAACCAGGTAAAAGCATTATGTTCTCTTTAAAAAATTCCCAGGATAAGCATCTAAAACAATATTATCAGTTTAAGAGATGTTCATTGAGTATGGCCTATGTTCTAGGCACCATGTTAGGCATTAGCACTATAAAGATGAAGAGGACATGCTTCTTCCCTTGAGTAGTTAGTGCTAAAATCAAGACGCAGAGTATGCATGAAAACAAAGAAAAGTTCTGAAAAGTCAACTGTCATACCAGGCTCCAAAGGAAAGATAAGTCAACTAACATCTCACTCAAAGTAAAGATCTGAGCCCTTACAATGTCCTCAGGTCTACATATCCCATCCCTCTAACCTCCCTGATCTCATCTCCAACCAGTCTCTTCCTCCATCACTCACTCCAAGATCACAGTCCTCTTTATTGTTCCCTGAATTTCCCACTGGCAATGGCTATTTCTTCTGCCCATAACTCTCTTTTTCCAGATATCAGTTGGCTAACTTTCTAACCCTCTCACTCATCCTCCTCTTTAATACTCTGACCTACACCTCTCCCATCACCCCCTCTTGCACTCTTGATTCTCCTGTTTATACTTTTTTCTGCTTTTTTTAAACATGGCACAAATCACTTATCACATAGTGTAAACTTTGTTAATTTGTCTGTTGTTTGCTATCTGACTCAACTTTGTTATGTTCATCAGTATATTCCAAGCATTCAGAAAGACAGAGCATCAATATGTGCTGAGCGAATAAGATTCACAGAGTGCTTGCTTTGTGTCACGGCATTCTCACATGGATTATTTCCATTAATCTTAAGTACATCTGGACGGTAGCTTTTTACTCTTCACAATTCATAGATGAAAAAAATGACACCCAAAGAGCTTACATATCCTGACATGACTCCTAAAATTGGTCTGTTGCAGATTCTTTCCTGCACACCATGATACTTCAAGCTGGCAAGGCAAAGTATTTGGACCATTGATGCACAAATGTAATAACGAGGTTAAAAAAATAAAGGCTACAGATGAGAATAAAGAATACTCAGGTATAGACATTGCCAGTTCTTAGAGGCAGATTGGCAAGGAATGGAGGAATAGATTCAAACATTTGAATCTAGGGTACATAAATGAGGTACTAGAAAAAAGATCAGAAATATCCAAGAGCAGAATCATGTTATGAAACTACGATGAAGACCATTCCATGTAGGAATCAGGTGGAGCAGAGCTGAAGTAGGTCTCACAGGAAGCCAGAGTAAGGTGGAAATACAGAAGTGGGTCTCAAACTGAAAGGCAAGCTCCTTAAGACCTTCAGTAGATGAATCTTTGTGATAGTGTCCCCTCCTCACCTCAACCTGGCATGTATGCCAGGCCTTTTGTTTTTTTTGTCTCATCTCATTCTTGTTGCTCAAGCTGGAGTGGTGCGGTGGTGCAATCTTGGCTCACTGCAACCTTCACCTCCTGGGTTCAAGTGACTCTCATGCCTCAGTCTCCCAAGTAGCTGGGATTATAGGCATGTGCCACCACATCCAGCTACACACACACACACACACACGTACTTGTGTAGTGATGGGGTTTCACCATGTTGGTCAGGCTGGTCTCGAACTCCTGGCCTCAAGTGACCAGCCCACCTCAGCCTCTCAAAGTGCTGGGATTATAGGCATGAGCCAATTCACATGACCATTTCCTTAAAATTAGTATGGATTACAATGGCTATTCATTTTGTATATTGTCTACTTTTTAAAGCATACTCCTCTGTGTCTCTGTCCATTTTATCAACCTCCTTTGTCAATTTTAATTATTTAAAAATTTTCTACCCATGTGTCCTGGCAGAAACAGGCATTTGGAAGGAAGTGGTGTGGTAAAGAGATCACGCAGACTCAGGCTCTTCTATTCTAAACCCTAGCCTTGTCACTTGATATCTAACCTGGGACAGGTTGCTTCTGTACCTTAGCCTCAGTTTCCTAACTTGAGAAATGGGTTTGATAATACTAAATTGTAGGCTGTTATGAAGATTGAATATATATAACAGATTTGCTTCAAGGGCCCTTGTGGTGGCTGGCAAATAATAGGTGCTGAACAAATGGTGGCTATTTTTTACTGTTTTTTGTGTCTTAAAAACACATTGCTGGGATTTAGCCTTCCTGTTCTATTCCAAAAATGAACTTCGGGGTAATCCAGGAAACCTAGCCACCTTGCTGGGGGCTTAAAGAAGAACCACAATTGGGAGCAGTGGGAGGGAGTGGGGGAAAAAAATCTTAAAGAAAACTCTGTCCTTTCCTTTTACCATTTACATAATCAAGATGTTTGGAATTTTAATGTTTGGAATTTAAATGAGAAAGACATTTAAAATTTGGCTACAGGTGTTTAAACTGCAATTAAAAAGATTTAGAATTCTGACCAAAGAGAAAAGATGCGCTATTAAAACACAGCCCCTTCATAGCTTCAAATGAATCAGGTAGCACTCAGATTTCTATGGAGCCAAAGCGAGATGCACTTTTTCTAGTTTTATCCCCTTTATCCTAAATTATACACATTAAACGAGCCCCCAAATGGTATCTGAACAGATGGATATTTGCATAATTAAAAAAATACCATACTAAATGTCACAGTTGACCTAGTGTTCCCCCTGGGGTCCTGTGGTCCTTAGGATAAAATGATCAAAATTAGCAGAAGATTCCTTTCCTGATTTGGGTGAAAAGTACAGGTCAGAATCAGTGGAGGAAAATGTATAAACTGATTCCAGTTTAAGTTTTAGTTCAGGTGCTCAGAGGTAGATTTCTAAAGAGAATGAATAACCATTGTAACCCATACTAATTTTAAGAAAATGGTCATGTGAATTGGCTCATGCCTGTAATCCCAGCACTTTGAGAGGCTGAGGCGGGCTCATCACTTGAGGCCAGGAGTTCGAGACCAGCCTGACCAACATGGTGAAACCCCATCACTACTACAAGTACATATATGTGTGTTTGTCTGTGTGTGTGTGTGTGTGTGTGTGTGTGTTTAGCTGAATGTGGTGGCACATGCCTATAATTCCAGCTACTTGGGAGACTGAGGCATGAGAGTCACTTGAACCCAGGAGGTGAAGGTTGCAGTGAGCCGAGATTGCACCACTGCACCACTCCAGCCTGAGCAACAATGTACTACCACCATTCATCCATTTAACATTTACTGAGCTACTGAGCATCTATTATGTACCAGGCACTGTGCTAGACCTTGGGGAGTCAGTAATGAATAAGACAGGCCTGCCCTTGCCCTTAAAGGACTTACAGTCTTGCTGGGAAAAGACAACTTTAAAAAAAAATATCTCAGAAGTGTTGCTCATGTACTGAGAAATGTGTGTGTAAAATAAATTTGTGACTCTAGATATACGGTTTTCAATTTTCCCTGAAGATAATTGTGAGGAACAGGATTTATAGTATGAGCTTAGTTTTAAAAACTCAAGAGGTATTCTGTGTGTGGATGAAGACAAGAATGACAGTTTGAGCAGAGGGAGATGTTTGAGCAGGATGCAGTCCAGTGATCTGCAGTTTACTGAATGTGAATAGAACATAGGATTCATGTTGAGGTGGGAGAAGGAGCTGAGAGGAAAGTGATAGGGCTGTAGGAGTCAGAAGGGCGAGGTCTTGGAGGGCTTTGTGTGCCCTGCTAAAGACCAAGACCTTATCCTGGAGGCTTAGGGGCTTATGGAAGATATGAATAGCCCTGTGATGCATCAGATTTCACATTCAGAGAGATGACTCTGGCAGATCGTGGTGAAGGTTTGGAAAGGCGTAAACCTAGTAGCAGGGAACTTTATCAGATATTCTTGGAAGAGTTGTAGGGGAGAAAAAATTTCCCTCTACCCTTCTGAGTTTTTACCTGGGATCCCTGTAATAAAAGACGGATTGAAGGCCGGGCGTGGTGGCTCACAGCTGTAAGCCCAGCACTTTGGGAAGCCGAGGCGGGCAAATCGCCTGAGGTCAGGAGTTCGAGACTAGCCTGGCCAACATGAGGAAACCCTGTCTCTACTAAAAATATAAAAATTAGCCGGGCATGGTGGCATGTGCCTGTAGTTCCAACTACTCAGGAGACTGAGGCAGGAGAATCGCTTAAACCCAGGAGGTGGAGGGTTCTATAATTGCACCACTGCACTCTTGCCTGGGCCACTAAGTAAGACTCTGTTTCAAAAAAAAAAAAAGACAAATTGAGAAAAGAGAAAACAAACAGGAGTTCGTTAACATTTATATCTCCTATATACAAGAGAGATACCTAGGAAATGAGTAAATCTCAAAAGAGGTAGCTTATAACTTCAGCTAATATAGCTTCTTCCACAAACAAGAGCAAATTTTTAGAGAGCTGACAAGACAAAGAAAAAGGTCTTAGAGTTCCTAGGGACAGCAAATTGTGGGAAAGCAAATAAATGGTGATAAAGGCTAGTCAGTACAGCTTGCTCTGCTGGTGCTGAAAAGGTCCTAAAAGTTTGTCCTTCACAAGTAGAGAGGAGTGGGGTTCCTTTGTAAATTTAGGTCCTGCTTTTGGGCAAATAAGGGGAGGGCAGAGAGCTTTTCTTGTGTCCACTTCTTCTCAGTTACTTTCAGCTCAAAATAATCTTTATGCCAAAGTGGCATATTTGGGGGTGGCGTATTTTGCCACTCTTCAGAATCTGGATATTCAGATAACTGGGTATCAAGTATTCAGGTATTCAGATATCTAGGTATTCAGGTTTTCATGTATTGAGGATCTGAGCTAAAAGCTCTTCTTTTGGAATTGTTTCTCAAAATCCTACTAGTTTTTTTTTAGATATCATCTGGCATGTGGATCACTTCCCAGCTGTCTCTACTTTCTTCTGAACAAACTACATGGAAGGTGAGTACGAAGCAGAAGATATATTTTGTCCATGTCGCCAGAACAGAACAGGTACACAGAAACCCACTTCCAGATCCTCCAGCCCTCAGAACCAGGAATCTGAGGAAGTATGGAGAGAAGAAAGACAATGCGATTAGGTTTCCATTAGGTGGGGTCTAGAGAAACAGTTGAGACTAGAGGTAACGTCCTGTTGGTGAATCAAATGAGAAACAAGGAGCTAGAGAAGAAAGAAAGGAAAGAAAGTGCTGAGGAATCCAGACGTGTGACCCTTACAAACCTTAGCATATGAGTGAGAGTGAGACAGGAGCTGAGAGATGAGTGGGGTTTAAAATCCTCACTTTTATTTTAGGAAAGCTAAAATGGTCTGGTGAGAGACACCAGGAAAAAAAAAAAAAAAAGTCTAATTGTTCTGCTGAGAAAAACAGGAACACTCAAGCAGAACAAATGTATGACCCCCACCTGCTACCCCCTTTCTCTTTTTGGAAAAGAGATTGCAGTGAGGGCACTTACATTAGTTCTGCTGGGTGTCTGTGAAATTAAGAAAAATAAAATAAAATAAAGAAGAATGAGGAAATGAGTGAAAGCAACCAATTATATTAGAAACAATGAGAAGTTTCTGGCTCTGTGCTTACGACATTGTCACCCTGCAGTATGAGGAGGTCTGATGATGAGTAAAACGTCCTGGAAACAGACCTGTTCAGTTAAGTAGAGAGCCGCAGAGGCGTCTCCAAAGATGAAAGGATTTCATTTAAAACACATAAGGCCTGATTCCCTGTGGCTTACACAGTGTGTGACTTGAGTTTCCAATTTCTTGCCCCCCACGACTCCCTCTGCACAAGTTCACATATTTTATTGAAAAGATACTATGACATGCACAATGGGTAGTGTCCGGAACAAAAGATATACTGTACAATGTGCTTGAGAGGAGAAAGCCCTAGCAGGTCTTATAGAGAACATGTAGCCATGGTAAATTTACTGTACTAAAAATAAACAAAATGCCGAAGAAGATTTAACAACTCACATTTTAAAAGGCAGTGTATTTCAAGTGTTTGTGTGGGGTGGATCGGTTATGATCTAGGATATTTTAAAGAGTTTTATGCTGAAGTCTTGTGATCTTACCAGTGATTTAAGAGAATGTGAGATACTTGGTATTTAAAAGCTAATAGCACTGGGTTTTGAGTCTTTTTTATTTCCATTAACCATTTAAGGTTTTGACCCTTAATTATCTGTGTTGCATTTGAAGTTGTATCTTCTCTTATAAACCTGAAAATGTTACAAGTAAAAAGACCCTTGGAGATTAACTGAGTGGTCTCTGTAAACAAGGCAACAGAGGCCCAGAGAGACATGTTTAATTTCAGGGTTTAATATTTGTCCTGGTAAGGAGAATGTTTACTGAATCCAGACTCTGTATTATCATAGGGTTGGGATTCTGGAGTTGAAGAGCTGATATATTTTTCCTATGCCTCTTCTTAATTTGGTGGCATGATAGCCCGTGCAGCCCTCTAAAGCAGCAGGTTAGAGGAAAATGCTGGATTATGAAATTTTGCCTGATTATCAGAATAAAAGATGTAGCCATAAACAGCAAAACAACTGTGTGGGTTAATCGGCCTGCTCAAAACCTTGGGACAGTTGTTTTCCAAGTTCAAAAAGAATGTAATCTTGCTTTCTTACTTACATCCATGAAAAGTATATAAGCAGCTGGTATTTTATCTCATACAGACAAATAGGTCAGAATGGTGATGCTTAAGGGATAAGACTATATCTCTTATGGTTATAGCAATTAAACAATGCAACCAAAATTCTAAACAAACACAAAAATTAGAACGACAAGGGATGAAGATGGAATCTTCTTTCAAGATCTCTCATGCCGTAGTTTTCACAATAAAATATGGAGGAGGATAAATATGCAGCACTTTTGCTTTCTCCTGACTCTTAACCTGTAGTATTACTGCTGAAATGTACTTAAATTATTTCAGCACATCATTTTAAAAAGGTAGTGAAACCATTGGCATTCTAAGTTAAATTGTTCCTGCTATTGACATGCAACTTAATAAAATTCCATCTCCAGTCATTGATGAAACTCATTACCACCGTGATCGACTGCTTCACTCACACTCTCAATATTGTTTTCTTGCTTGCCATAGACTGATGTAGCAAAAGTTCTTTGCTAAAACTTTGTGAATTCTGGCTCATTTATGCATAGTCTGACGTTAGTAATCAGTTACATGCCTTTTACATGGAAAAGGCAAGATAAAGGAGAGCCATCTTTTAAAAAAATGTACATGTTTGATCGTGTCTGGTCTGTGTCATTCACTCATTTAGCAAATATTTACTGAGTCTACTGTGTGCCAGAAGTACTCTCCCATTTGTTCAGACTTATTATCCTCCACTGTGCTGTCACTGGATGATACTGCAAAAGCACAAATATGTTTTGTTACCAGAAAGGGGTCCCAATCTAGACCCCAAGAGAGGGTTCTTGGATCTCATACAAGAAGGAACTTGAAGCAAACCCATAAAGTGAAAGCAAGTTTTTTAAGAAAGTGAAGGAATAAGAGAATGGCTACTCCATAGGAAGAGCAGTGGCATTCGCTGCTCCACTGAGTATATGTATCGTTATTTCTTGATTATATGCTAAACAAGGGGTGGATTGTTCATGAGTTTTCCTGGAAAAGGGTGGGCAATTCCTGGAACTGAGGTTTCCTCCCCTTTTTAGACCATATAGGGTAACTTCCTGATGTTGCCATGGTATTTGTAAACTGTCATGGCACTGGTGGGAGTGTCTTTTAGCATGCTCATGCATTATAATTAGTGTATAATGAGCAGCGAGGACGACCAGAGGTCACTTTCAGCACCATCTTGCTTTTGGTGGGTTTTGGTCGGTTTATTTATTACATCCTCTTTTATCAGCAAGGTCTTTGTGACTTGTATCTTGTATTGATCGCCTCTCTCATCCTGTGACTAAGAATGTCAAACCTCCTGGAAATGCAGCCCAGCAGGTCTCAGCCTTATTTTACCGAGCTCCTATTCAAGATGGAGTTGCTCTGGTTTAAATGCCTCTGACATGTTCTTATCATTTTCTTGCTTAAAATGCCTCCATGTCTCTTCGTTGCCTACAGGAGAAACAAAACAAAACAAAACAGAAAACTCTAAAGTCCTTAGCATAGCTTTCTAGGATTTGATCCCTGTGTAAGTCTTCAATCTCCCTTTCTACCAATTCAACTTCATATTTCCTGTTCTTTTATTATACCGGCATATTGGCTATTCCCACTGATTTTTCTGTCCTTGTCCATCTGGGGAATCTTATCTCATACTTGAGAACAAAATCAAAGATCTTACCTTCTATGCAGACTTTTCTTATCCACCCCATCACAGCTGACTTTTCCTCTCATCTGAGCACGCAAAAGGTATCTTTTCACCGCTGTCTCCTCAACATCTAGCCTGTAGCCTTGCCTGAAATAGATGCTTGAAAATTGTTTCCAAATGAGTATTAATTGCCTCTTACCTCTTATCACACTAAGATCCATGGCCACATGGCACAAATGCTTAGTTGACTGATTGATGGTGGAAGATTTACCATCTTCCACTAGGGGTTTCTCCAGCTGCAGCTTAAGCTCTCTAAGAGTCTGCAGTTCAGCCTCTGCAAGCACATGTGCAGTTGGTGACTGCAAGAAATTTGTATTCCTAATTTATATGTCACTGGGCCTTACACAGGCCTCATAGCATGAGAAGCAGAGGAAGGTCATTTATTTTGGCATTCACAAAACTCGTTGCCTTTCTCTTCCTGGGGGACTCAGAGAGAGACTCCTCTGCTCTCTGACCTTTCATTGTGCGCTGCTTGTAAGCAAAGGACAGCATTATCAGCACTGGCACAGTCTCCCACACCCTTTGTTCCTGGTGCCTGGTAGAGAGGCCCTGGGATCCCTCCTTCTGGCTGAGATACATTTACAAAGTAAAACTGGTATTTTATCATACCTGGAAATAAGAAACTATAATCACTAATGAGATTTATAAAATTATAGCCCAAGCCGACTTCGACTTTCATAATAAAACATATCTCGCCATAGCCTGCCCACATCTATTGTCATAGTGAAAAACCTCTGGAGGCTACAAGATGTCCTCTTTGAATTATGGATTGATTAAAAGGAGCACAACGCATTATTTGAAGGTTGTGTGAAGGCTAAATAATCCCATCTGTGTGAGACAGGATACAATATTTTATACTGTCTGTGGAGATTCTCCAATTATGTTTTACGGTCTGCATTCAAAAAGATTCCAGCTTCTTATCTTATTTAACTCTGCAGGCAAGTGTTTGGCAGAATATCCACTCCCTCTGGGGTAGAGGAGATGGGGGAAACTGGGATCTGAAGTCTTGATTTAGCTTCAGACCTAGGTTGTTTTATGGCAATGGGAGATCCATTTGAATTCTTCTACTGTACCAAATAAGAAGGAGACAGATGGCCCCAGACCCTGATCTCATCCTGGGGTTATGAAGGGGAATCCTCTCCTTATCATGGCATAAAATAACCTGATTCAGGCTCTGGTGCACAATCTTGCACAAAGCTCTAGTCGTGAGCTTTGTGGTTGATAATATCCTTCTGTTTTCAGGACCCTACTAAGTCTCGTGTTTGGTGAGGCTTTTACCTCTCAGAATCACCTGCAATTGCCTTTCTCTCTGCCACCTCGTGATTCCTTTGGCCATTGTTTCCAGAGATTTCAACTCATCTATGTCCTGTATTCATTAGGCTGGGATTTGATTATTTCCTAATAGAAAGTTCACACTCATAACCTATGATCAAACACTTGAATTAAATAAGGCCTGATTTTCACAAATTTATTTTATGTCCTTGTTCAAGAAAACAAAGAAAAGATGAGGAGGGCATAGAATTGTCCTATTAGTCATCCCCAGCCAAGCATGCTTCCTTTAAGGAGCCTAAACTTTATCTATGAGAAGATAAAAAGAATGTTTCTTGATAATATGAGTTCCAAGAAGCAGACTAAACATCAAACTTTCCAAAATGCTCTAGTCAGTCTTCTGGAACAAGTGATGTTCTCTGTTTCAAATGTAACTTGTTGAATAAATAATTAAATGTGGGTAACCACTTTCTTAGATATCCTGTTCTCTGCCATAAATTAGTGGACCCAAAGTTGGGGACCTCAGCCAAGCTAGGCTAATCTGTGGGCTCTTTTTGAATTTGGGAGCATAGAGCAAGTCCCAGCCACTCTTGGGAGGTGAAGTTGAGCTATGAGAGGTTAAGAATTTGTCCATGTTCAAGTTCTCCAACTTGTGGAGAAGTCTGCTGTAAAATACAGAAACTGGCCTACAATGAAAATGAGTGAGTGAGTGACACACAGAGAGAGAGAGAGAGAGAGAGAGGTGATTCAGCTCCCCTCCTTTTTTTTTTTTTTTTGAGACGGACTCTCTCTCTGTTGCCCAGGCTGGAGTGCAGTGGCAAGATCTTGGCTCACTGTAACCTCTGCCTCCTGGGTTCAAGCGATTCTCCTTCCCTTTTTCTTGGCTGCCTTCTTATCCTTGACTTTTCTATGTGTGTATGAACCAAAAACATCTCCTTTTACCTGAACTTCCTGGAGTTTAGTTCTGTCATTTGCAAGACCAAACTGTCAGTAAACAGCATCAAAACGGAATCTGTTGCCATTCTTAGCAAAGATTCTTCCAATTGCGCATTTATAAAGCACTTCTGTAGTTTTTTTTATTAATCTTCCATTTCTTTGTCTGAAGTTAATAGCTGTCTTTATCTGAAGGAGGATGTCCCAAATCTGATTTATTTCATATCTAGAAGTAGCCACTTTTTTTTTTTTTAGTGCTTGATCTAAACCTGCTAAACACATCTTCCTAACTGTTTCCATGTAGGCAGTCATTTTCAGTGGTCACTAAGACAGACTCTTATTAAAATAACCTAGGATAATTGCATCTCATTAAAATTCTCTAGGATAATTACCTTTTATCATTGCTATAGTATATGTTGAGTCATGGGCTAAACTTCTGAAATATAGACCCCGGCATATAGTTTACTCAAGCACAATGGGGTTTTATTACTATTTTTTTTCTCTGTCTCTTTTATAACAACCCAGAGGTCTAAGGGATGTTAGAAGGGGAATGAGTGGTTAGCTTCACTCCGTGAGAAGCCCAAATTCCTTCTCTCTTGTTTCTCTACCACTCCTTAGAATTCTGGTTGAGTTGGTTCACCAGCAAATATGATTTCCAGCTTATGGGGAAAGGGCAGGGGATTTTTATGTAAGAGGAGTGTGAAAGCAGCCCACGTGATTTCTACTCCATTGATGAGAATTAGTATACGGGATGCTGTGTAAGGGTGGCTGGGATATGTAATATCCAGCTGTGGAAGGAACTTATTATTTAAAGGAAGAAGGAGAGAATGGGTATTGTGGGACAGTTATCAGTTTCTGCCATGGGTTTGTAGACTGATATTGTAGGGAAATAAGTGTGCTTTCTCCTTGACTAATAGGACATTCACATTTCCCATGTGCTAAATAAATAGTTTCAGTTTGCTACACCCTCAAGCTACTGCCCCCTTTTCATTTCATTTATGACTAAAGTTCTAAAAAGCAGTAATGTACTCTTAGTACACAAACTTCCCTATCACACATGTACTTATTTTGTAACTCACTGCAATCTGACTTGTCTTCGTAGGTCTTTTATGAAAAAGTTTGCTCATGGGTCATAACTAAGTCCCCTCCTGTCAACTGAGGCACTTCACCATGTTGTCTGCGTTAGGTGCTATTGAACATTCGTTTCCCTCTGGAAATGTTCTCATTAATTTCTGTGACTCAGCACTATCCTGTCTCTTTTTCTAATTCTTTAACCCTGACTCTTCTTTCTTTTTCTTTGCACATCTTGTTCCTCTTATATTATAAATGTGGCATTCCCTGAAGGTATAAATTCTTCAATTCTTCTCTACCTAGCCCTTGACAGTTTCACCAGTGGCTTTAGCTAATACCTAAATTGATCTCAATTCCACCCATACTCCCTTTGCCTTATAAGTACAGTTCACCTTATCACCCCAAAGTAGTGCTTCAAGAAGGATGTTGATATAAACCCAAGCACAATTCCCTGTTAGCTTCCAATGACAAACTTGTGTTGTGTGACTTCTCTATTGTATCAGAGCTCTTTTGATTCCAAGGAACAAAAACTGCCTGTCTACTTTAAATAAAAGACGATGATTCAGTGGTATTTGGGGGAAGTATTCAAAAGTTGGCTGACACCAGCAACAGACTGAAGAGAGGGGTCAGAGCTCCTAGAAGAATCAAACATGATCATTTCTCTTGCTGCTACTATGCTTTTTCCCGCTTTTGTCTCATCTTTCTTCTGGGAGATTGAACAATTGTGGTAGGACCTAGCCATTAACAGCCTCCAAAGTTACTTTGTCTCAATTTCAGCCAACTATGGTGAGGCTTACTTTCCCCCTCCTCTGTTTCTAGAATTCATGGAAAGATTTCAAGTGGAGGTGGGAGAAAGTAAGCACTCAGAAGAAAGAAGAGGAATGGCTTCCACAGAAGACATTTTAGGGAAGCTACCTTAAAAAGTATCTATCCCATGAAGTTAGCCATCTCATAAATGCAAGTGCTCTCTCTATGAAAGCTATAACTGTGAAAAGAACATCAGACTTGGTGTTAAGAAATCTGTATGTGGCTTCCAGCCTTGCCATTGTTTTAGCTGCATGATTTGTCAAGTTTATGAGTGCCAATATTTTCATCACAGTGATCCTTATGTCCAGTCATTACTGTGATAACTGAATGACATTACACATATGAAACTGCCTAGTTTAGCACCCGGCGTATATTAGACATTCTGTAAATGTTAGCTGGATCTAGTTGGCCAAGAAGTCCCTAAGGGAAAAAAAGACGTTGGTCTGGTGAATTTGGGTAACCACTTCCCTCCGGGCTAGAAATTAACACAAAAGCCCCTTTTCCTGGTAATCTCCATTTATAAAAGACACAGTATTAATGTGTTCTATCTGTACTTCAGTGGGTTAGTTGGCTACGGATATTCTATGCAGTGCTTAATTGACCTTGCCAGTTCATTAGGAGCTGTGGAGCAGCGTCACAACCTTCCAAAGGAAGATGGATGGTGGCCGGCTTACTCACACAATAGGAAGCTGCACATCAGCTGAAAAGTGTACAAAGCAAAGTTTCCTGGCTTTGTCTGAGCAGGAGGAATATTTTGGTTCAATTCAAAGCAGACTTGCAGCTTCATTGCAGTATTAGGCTGGAGATAATTCCGGGGCGGGGGGTGGGGCGGGGAGTCTGTAAGATGGGGGGGATGCAAGAAAGATGATATCCTCAAATCTGGTGGTATTGATTATGTCTGTCTGAGAATGAATTGAATCACAACGTATTAGTTGGGAGTTTGTTTTTCTGAATCTTTGCGTTGACAAAGGAATGGTTATTTGGATTCTTCAATTCTTAATTTCTCCTAAATGCTGCCTCTAAGCCCTGTTGAAGGCTTGGTATGAATGGGGATGAAACAGATCTGACAATATGCAAGGTGGGGAGAATTGAACAAAGACAAGCTGCACACTTCCACAAAGCTGGTGGGAGTTTCTAGTATTGTTAGAAAGACATACAATTCTTACAGATTCCCAGTTTGTTATGCTGTGAGGGGACTGCGGTCCAGGACCTGGTTAATCACTAGACTCATTAAGTGTTTCCATTTCACAGTATTTGTTAGATAAAGCAGGCTGAGACCCTCTAGCACATAGAAGTACAGGAAAATCTGGTATATTTTTCATGAGGATCTTTTTAGACCTACAGAAGAGCAGAGTCATATAGTTGAACGACACACACACAGTCACATATATATACACACAGACATATGCATGTATGCATATATATACACACACACACACACACAGTTTTTACACAAAATTAATAAAAGCATATACTTTGTTATGGAAAAAAGGAGGTATATCAGGCTCAACCAAAGACGTGTGACTAGTAAGATACATATTCTACTATACATACACATATATCTACCCAGATATACATATAAACATATGTATATCTGCCTAAGAAAATCCAAACTCCATATGACAGGCCATCAAGAAGCACAGGCTGGAATTCTCAGGCACAAGCTAAAGTTGCAGTCCAGAGGCAGAATTTCTTCTTTCTTTGGTTAGTCTTAGATCTGCTTTTAAGGTCTTACAACTGATTGAATCAAGTACACCTAGGTTAACTAAGATAATCCTTTCCTTTACTTAAAGTGAACTGATTGTGGACTTTTATCACATCTACAAAATACCTTCATGAGATTAGCATTTTATTAAATAACCAAGGACTATAGTCTAGCTAAGCTGACACATCAAACCATCATAGAAATTAAATTAGTATATAAACTGAAAAAGAAATGTCTGTTCCACTTAATCCTATCATAACTTCATTAATATTGACATGCAATGTTCAAATTACACAGTATTTTGTTTAACAAAACAAATTATCCATATTCTAGATTCTAGTTGGGAAACATTTAGCCATTACGTTTATGAATATATTTAAATAAATAAAAATGATACAACTCTGTCTTATGGACCAAATATTTGTGTCTTTTCAAAATCCATATTTTGAATTTCTAACCTCTAATGTGATAGTATTTAAAAGCTGGGCCTTTTGAGAGGTATTTAGGTCATGAGGTGGAACTGTCATAAATGGAATTAATGCTCTTATAAAAGGTATCCCAGAGAGCTCGCTCTATCTTTTCTGCCATGTGAGGGTACAATAAGAAAATGGTAGTATACAACCTTGGAAAGGGCCCTCACCAGCACCTGACCATGATGGCACCCTGATCTCAGACTTCCAGACTCCCTAACTGTGAGAAATAAATTTATGTTGCTTATAAGCCACAAAGTTTATGGTACTTTGTTTTAACAGCCTGAAATGACTAAGCTGTGTGTATAATCCTGTATATTGTTTGGCAAGTGACTTTTTTATGAAGAAAGAAAAGATTAACAGATTTTTTGGAGGTATTATATATTATTTAATATTCCCTCAAGTCTTGTGAAATGAGACTTATTATATCTATTTTGTAGTTGAAAAAATTGAGGATCAGAGAGGTTAAATTGTCTATGATCAGGGAATAAACAAGTGAGTGTTTTCCAGATTGAAATGGGGCCCAGCTGATTCCAAGGCTTGTGTTTACCCCACCGGGCTGTCTTTGCCTGTGACCAACACCCACTGATGAATGCAGGCTCTGCATAACCAGGAATTATAGCAAATGACCACATCTAATATTGATTGTTCCTCTTTGCTTTTCAATTATCCATCTAATCTAATTTTAGAATTAGACTGAGTTAATAAAACAGAATAAGCAGATGCTAAAGGAAAGTTCGTCTCCCATCTCCCCAAGTCAGTTAACTAACTGTTCTCAGGGAGGGATGGGGAGAAGGGAAGTGGCTGGAGGCTCACCACAGATCAAATGCAGAGAAGGAGAGGATGGACAGTGATAATTTAGGAGCAGCTGCATGTAAGAAGACTTTGGAATTCACCTTGGGGGCTGTTACTAAATCTGCTTGTCATATGTACTGGTATCCTAAAGGAATAGTGACTTTGAGAAGCAGAGACCTATGGTTGTCCTATTTCTGAATTTGTCCCTGATTATTTAGGTGACATTGGGCAAATCATTTTACCTCTTATTGTTTTCATGTCTTCTCTTTAAAAATACTGTGAATTTTATGAAACTTGCTCTGAACTGTCTCCAAGGGAAGGTGTGTGGATAAAATAAACTGCAAGTTGTGAAAACGCTGCAGAAAATGTCATTTAAAGTGCTATGCAAATATGGTGATGCAGAGTGTGAATGTAGATGGAGGGCACTGCCTTCATTTCTTCTGAGTTGAATCATTTATGGCCAAAACACCTGACTCTACTTCTTCAGTGACCCTACAGTCTGTCCATGACTTGGGTCTTGGAGTTTTCCAGTATCTTTGAAGCTAGCACAGCATCTCTTTTCGCTTGAACCATCTGGCTAGGGTAAATTCATCAGCAGCTCCCTTGAATCTACAGCCTAGTACTCAATATATTTATATATATCCACCATAGGGATATAATATATAGTGCTTTTCTTTCCTGAAGAAAAACTGTAGTTTTCAAAAGAAATGCCTTTAGATTCCCTCTCTTCACTTCCTCCAGCCTGGTGCTCTCTGTTGCACTATTATTAGAACCAGCTAATCAGATAAAACATTTGATGAGCTGTACCTCCTTTCTTCCACTTGTGTATTATTCTTATAATCCTCCCAACAAGGTCAGCTTAACCTTGATCTATTTGAACCAAAGATTTTGTGCTTATATATACTGACTCCCAATTACCTATTCACAAAAAAGCTTTGGACATGTGGCTTGATTCCTACTATTGCCCAGTTACCAAAAATCCTACATTGTTGTACTTTGATTCTGAAGTGTTTTCCATGGAGTTTTCTCTCTTCAGTACTTTGTACTGATATTCAGTGTAGGCTAATGCAACAAGAAGTGTTTATTCCCAAACTACACACCAGTGGTATTGTAGTGTGGATTCTTGTAACCTGAATTTTAAATGTCCCAGATTGTTGACAAGCACTAGATTACAGATTTTTCAAATTTATAATGGTTTATTGAGATTCTAGGTGAAACATATCCTAAACTGCTGACTAATGAAAGACTCACTAACTTGAAAAACAGAAAAATAGAAAGAGGCACGAAAAGTAAAATATGTACTTCCCTGAATGAGAAGCCATGAGTCAGTGCACAGAGGGACCTACCATCAAACCAGGATTTTCATGAGAAATAATTTTCAGATATGCTTCAGCACTTGGCTGAACTATAGTTTCATGGATTCTGTTTTGCATCTGTCTTGAAACTGTGGTTGAAGTCACTGCATGTTGTCATTCAAAATCCCCTACAAAATATTCCAAAGAAACAAATAATAGACCAAGGCTAGAATAGTTTTAGCAAGGAATTTAGCAGGAAACGGCAGTCACCCCTATGACCTGTCATTTCAGTAGTTACATATATACAATGCTAAGGTATTGAATATGAGCTATTAATTCACTTTTATTCAATTCTCTTTCCAACTTTTTGGAAAAAGTTCCCTTGCTCTGCTGCACTCTGTACCATTCATTAACTGTGACCACAAAAATCCTGAGTGGAGCAAAGAATTCATGACAATGAGTCAGCCATAAAAATATATGCCTGAGCAATGAATGACTGTACATACAAGGTATCCTCAAAGTATGTAATAATAATAAGGGCCAGAATGCCTCTTAATACAACAGGCTGGCAGAAACTCGACCATAGCTTAAACAATGATATTATATCAAAAGAAAAATAAGTGTCAAAAAAGAGGTAGAGGTTGTGATCAACTTCAAAAATACTATTGTTGAAGCATCCATGCATCCATGACTTTTGCAGTATAACTTTACAACTCCTCTTCAATGTAGGAGTCCTTGAATATAAACTAAACTTTTCATTTCCTTTGGCTGATAAAATGCAATAGAAGTCATGGTGCTGTTAAAAGATAAACTGAGATACATTAAACTTTTAAGGAGTATATTTGAGTAGGTAACATATTATGAATTAGGCAGACTAAAGAGAATTTGGGGGCTCTGCCAAAGAGCATAAAGGGAAGCTTTTATAGGGTGAACTCAGAAACAAGGCAAAGAAAATATTTGCATGGTTAAAGTGGAGCAGTAGCTTTATTTGGATCATTCCAGGGCAAAGTCCCTAGTTAGAGACTGGTTGGCAGTTTCTGATTGGTTAAGCTTAAGTTTTGTTTTTCTGTTTACACTGAGTTGGGTTTTGGCTGATTTACATAGGGAACGCTGTGTCTTGAAGTCTTAGTAGAGTTTGTTATGCAGCAATAGATAGTGAGACAGAGGTCATAATCTTAAAAAAATTTAGTTAAGAGATATTAATATTATTGATATGAATATAACCTTGTCCAAAAATGAAATCTGGAATATCAAAACAGTCCAGTTACTTGGGCTTTCCCAGAGCTTAAGTGAGGCACCCCCCAAATTCTGACTTCTGGCCAGACTGGCAATGTGAGCATTTCATGTACCAAGAAGTTAAGATCTTATTGTCAACATACATTTGGACTTTGAATTTCTATCTTTCAACCTAATGTGAAGTTGTCTGATCATCTCAGACAGGCTGTGATGTGAATGTGAAGTTTCCCTTCACATTGAAACTTGCCTAAGAGGACCTCCCTGTCTAGTATCAGCATTCTCCTTGGTGATACCAAGCATAGGATTCTACTAATCAATACAGACTCATTAAATATTAGAGAGATTCTGCAAAGGCAATGCTTTACTTTTTAAAGTAAAATGGTGTGCCCGTATATCAATAGCAATGGGTATTACACCAGAAATATTTGTCCTGTGGATATTAGCTCAATACATAGAAGAATATTTAATCTTTTAGTTCAGTATGGTGAGAAGATACAGGGCTCAATTCACTTTAACACAAATATAAACTTTGAAATAGGGAAGAGAGTTTAAACTGTGTCTTTGTAGAGTATTAAAAATGCCATCTTCTATTGATGGATCACTTCTAGTTTTGGCAGTTATTAGAGTACAGATTTTGAAGAAACAGTAATAAACATTACTAGTCGGTAATAAACAGCACATACTAAGTTCTTTGGTTTCTATGTATGAAATCAAAGACTGATGAAAGTCAAAGAAAACTATAGTCTCATGTGACTTTGGATAGATTTGTCCATAAAGTAAAAAACAGAATAGTCATTTTCAGTATCACTGTGGTTATGCCTAGAAGTCTTCACTACATGAAATGATAAGGTTTACATGAGGATCTGGGGAAGAATTCCCAAATGAGTGACATTCACACTGGTTACTGAAGTAGGAGTAAGAGTCTGATAGGGCCAGAAAAGAAGGAGGAGTCTCAGGAAGAGGTATCAGCATATGTCAAGAACAGAAACATACAAGAGAATGCTTAATTGAACCAAGAGCTACAGTATTGTGAACACAGACTGCTTTGTGCATATATTTATATAAAGAAAAAATGCCAGTAGGGACTAACACAGCAGGGAAGATCAATTAGAAATGTTGTTAATCAGGATTTTTTTAAAAAGCAAAATTAGATTACTTTAATGAAGCAAATAGACATATTAACTTTATCAGGCAGGGGCTCCAATTTCTGTATACAGCTTTGGACAGAGCCTCCAAGGGCCCTGGGTATGGTAAATAACTAGGAATATGAACCAAAACATTCATTGCTGTGTATTACTTTTCGCTATCTTTAAGGAATCAGATATATTATTAGACCAGAGGGTGCTGATGCTTTATTAGTAGTATTTATTGGTGTGACTTACGGGAATTTAATTCTGTCACTCTGAGTGACCATATATTGTTATTCTATTTGGGATTGGGCATTCACAATCTGACCTTATTAGCTGCAAACAGATGCCAGACCCAGCTCAATTGTGCTTCCCTGGGGAATGGCAACCAGCCCATTACAGGCCCTGCCTTACAATGGCTGAGCACGTGGAATCAGGCAATAGGTCTCCAGTCAGGGAAAGCCAGAAAATAGAAAGCAAACTGTTTTTCTTACTTCTCATTAAACCTCTTACTTCACACTGTCATAAACCTGAGTCAGACTCAGTCCTTGGTCAGGGGCCTATAATTGGCTTATTGTAATTGGCTCCCTGTTTTGCCTGCCCTAACTGTAGACTGAAAATGACCTGAAATGCTGGCAGAGTCTTCTAGGTTTTGACATTTGCTGTGTGGGATCTCCATATATTATTGCCAGTCACTGAAGCAGGAAAAAAAGGTATGAAATTATAGTAAAATCAGTTGAAATTCCATAACTGGTCATAGTCAGTTTCCTGTTTCCTAGGGGGAAGGCTGGGTAGGGTAGGTCCAGGTAGTTTGAGTCATTTGGGGGCTACAATTGGGAGAAGGAGGGTACAAGTGTCATTTGACAAAAAGGGACAAAACCTTTAGGCATGTCAAAATGTAAACTTTAGCACTGAGTTGGAGAGGGAAGTCTAAAACTGTGTCAAAAGCCAATGGTGATTTAAAAAACAACAACAACAGAAATTGGGATGCAGAGACAGGAAAGAGAACAGAGTAATTGATGGGCTAGATGAGGTAGAGGTTGTCTCAATATATAAACAGGTGACAAAGGCAGGATCCTGACATGCAATTCTCATAAACTGCCTATATTTTTGCATAACTCAATTAATTTAAATAACAGGATAGATAGAATGTTACAAATAATAAATTAAACATTGGAATAACCCTATTATCTACTATCTTTTTTTTTTTTTTTTAGACAAGGTCACCAAGAGTGGAGGGCAGTGCCGTGATCTCGGCTCACTGCAGCCTTGACTTCCTGGGCTCAAGCAATCCTTGCAGCTCAGCCTCCCAAGTAGCTGGGACTATAGGCGCTCTCCATTACACCTGGCTAATTTTTTGGTATTTTTTTGTAGAGATGGAGGTCTCATTATGTTGCCCAGGCTGGTTGTGAACTCCTGGGCTCAAGTGATCCACCTGTTTCAGCCTCCCAAAGTGCTGGGATTACAGGCGTGAGCCATCATTGCAGGCCTAAGTAACACTATTATCTAAATATGCCTCTTAGGAAATTGCATCATAGTCTTCAAGTGGAAGAGGCACGTTATTTACAGTATATTGGCTAAGAGTGCAGTTTCTGGCCTCAGAGAAAAAAAAGGTTTAAATCCCGGCATTATCAATGATTAGCCATGGGAACTTGTTCAAGTGCTTAGTAATTCTGAGCCTTATTTTTCTTCCCATCTGTTAAGTGGGGAATAAAAATAGTATCTCCCCTATAAGGTTGTTGTATTCATTGAGATACATTATATAAAATATTTAGCAAAATGTCTAGCATGTTGTGAATGCTGCATATTTATTAACTGCTATTATGATTTGGTAGCTGATGATGATGTTGATAAATAAAAATTACTATTTTCTGGAAACAAATTAGACTGAGAGAACTTGTACAACTAAGTTAAAGCATCCAGCTGTAGTTTAAAATCCTGAGATATGAATGTACCTGGTGCTAGACCTTTAATTTCTTGTACGGCAGGTTCGGCTTTCATAGCATAATTATTCTTACAAATGAATCAGTGCTCTAGGTCTTTTTCTGTGGGTTTGAAATCAATCAGCAAAGGCCTAAGTGGTTTGTAGTCAGAGTGTTAGTCAGAGTGTTTTCCATGGTCTCTCATTAGCAGATTATGTTACCTCCCAAGGCCGAGTGGAGACTGGCTCTGCTAGGCGATTGTGCCGATGCTGTGCATTTTCGGGCTCTTGTCTGTACATACAACAGGTTGAATACACATTTCCTCTTCTTATGCTTTAGTAGATAGGTGGCCAAGTTTCAAAGACAGTTTTCTGTTCAAACATTGTCACTGTTTCTTCTTAGAGAAACAAGCTGATGTGAGGCAGATGGAGGGCAAGTAGGGAGAGACAGTGGTTCCTGAATAATTCCTTGACAGCTTTGAGAATAAATGTAGGTATTTAGGAAGATGAGTATCAACTTGCAACTCTCATTTTTGCAGACGCAGTTTCTAAACATTCCTAATGTTGATCCTCATAGCTCTAGGGCTAGCTCAACGCAGCTACGTTAAAAAATGAAAATTTGAACTGTTATAACATTTGCAATGTAAATTTTTTTTCCAGCTCATTTTGGTCTCAGGCTGCCTGCTAATAAGACAGGTGTATTTACTCATTTGTGTGCAAACATTTCTATGAGGTAAACCAGGTCCTGGCACATTCATCGAACTTCCAAATATGGCAAAGAGATCTCTTTCTCCTTATGAGCCTCATTCCTTGAATAATGGTCCTCTGCAACCAATTGGATCTACATTGTCTTTAGTCTTTAGCTTTCTCTCTTATTCTCCCAATACACAAACCCTCTCTTTGAACCAGACTCAGTTTCCTTTGCCTGCAGCAGGTGGATTTACTGAGACTTGAGCTACAGGTTCAGGGCTGACCCATTCCTGAATGAGTCCTGACCAGGATAAAGAGAGTGTCTGGAGCCTCATCTCTGTTTACAGGTGAGTAGAGTCCAGGTGTTGTCTTGCTTCCCCAGGTTCAGAGTTTGGCTAACTGCAGAGTTAGTTGGGCTTCCACATTTCATTCAGCTGTAGCCTAACCACTACCGTGTTTATTTTGTTCAGACCCAAAAAGATTTTTCTTGCCTCTCACATGGTTAATTAGCATAATACTGTTTGAACATCCAAATGAATTGCCAACATTTAAAACTTGGGGTCCTCAGAAAAAAAATATGCAGATTTACAGCTGAGATCTAGCAAGGCCCTTGCCTTCATTCTTGGCAATGAAGAATACATGAGCTTATCACCCCTGAGCAGCCATTATAATTCATATTTAGTCCATATATTTGTTCTGGACCACTGTTCAAAACCTCAGCCTGTTTAACTGGAGCACTGGCTACTTGCTGAGCTCTTTTAGATCCTCTCCTCCTGGGCCAGGAGAGAGGTTTCTATCCTCTGGACTCCCAACTGCTGTCATAGTCTGTCCCACTCTAGAAAGACAGACTGCATTAAATAATGAGAAACTGTAACCACCTGGGTCAGTAGATAGCTGTCTAAGTCCCCGTTAACCCTTCTTTAAACACTACATAAGACTCTCTTGGATGTTGATATTGTCCAAATACATAAAACTCTCTCCGCACTCTCATTAGATTTTTGGTCAATGCCTTCAAGACTCTGTCCTACAGCTTGATCAATTTCCTACCCCAATTAAGCCCATTTCTACTTTGCTTCCCTTGTTGACTAGCCCACTACTAAAATCCCAGCATGGGTTGATGACCTTTCATCAGGTGAAATGATTTTAGCTTTAACCGCTAACATTCAAGTAGCTTAAACAATAATCAGATTTTCTTCTCCTATGAGAAGATAAACATAGATATGATAGCTTCCAGGCTTAATACTTCAGGGATCCAGTTCCACTTTCCTGAAAATCTCTTGGCTCTGATATCTGCTTGTTGGTTTCATCCTCAGGTTGGCTGAAGATGACTGTAGCATTCCAGACAGTAAATCCATATATCCAGATCATCTGGATGAAAAAAAATACCAGCTCTCCTCCTGTGTCTCTTTCACTGGCTAAGAACTTTTTCACACGTTCTTCCCCGGGGGATGTCCTTTCACATTTTCTTGGCCAGGATTGGGTTTTCTACCCCTTCCTGCACCAATCACTGGCGGGACAGGGGAATGAATAACCTTGATTGGCTTAGAACAGGGAGCAGCACACTTTTTCTGTAAAGAGCAAGAGAGTAAATGTTTTCAGGGTTGTGGCCCATAAGGCTTCTGTTGTAATCGCTTAATTTTGTTGTTGTAATGCAAAAGTAGCCATAGACGATATGCTCATGAATGAGTGTGTCTGTGTCCAATAAAATTGTATTTATAAAAACACACATTCAGTTCGACTCTCAGGCCATGGTTTGCTGATCTTCCGCTTGCTAATTAGGACTTGCCCATGGAGAGAGGGACCATATTTTTTGGTACCAATCAGGACACTTTTGAAAGTGAAAGGGAATGCTGTTATTTATACTTAAGTAATAGGCATAAATTAAGATTGTACTAGAGTCATCCTATGGATCATGTGAAGGAGGGATACAAACCTGAACAAAATTGAATTCTAACAGAAGAAGGAAATGGAGTATATTGATGCTGAAATAACCAATAGTATGTGTAACAAATGGTAATAAGGAGACAGGTATCTGAAGACGTGGAAGCAGAGCACAGGCTGAGGGTGGATGTGATGTGGAATGAGTGTGCAGATAACAGGGAGGGGCCTCTGTGCTGGAGTATAGTGAACGAGGAAGAAGGCATTATCAGTTCAGAGAGGAGGCACTCTCCAGACCACAGAGGACCTTCAGGCCATGATAAGAAAATTAGAATTTATTCTAAGTGCGATAGGAAGGTGCTGGTTGTTTAAGTGGAGGTGTGGCATCTGTTTTATGTTAGGAAGATGCTCTTGTTGTTGTGTGGAGGATGGATTGGAAGGTGGCAAAAGTGGAGGCAGAGAGACCGGTTAGGGACACAATTATAGCCCTGCAAGCAAGAGATGGCACCGACTTGAAAAAGTTAGCAGTGGAAATAGAGGAAAGGAGACTGATTAAGGGAATGTTTATTGAGGAATAGCAAAAGAACTTCTGGAAAGATTATGTGTGTGGGTTCGGGGGGGCTGGGTAAGAGAAAGGAATGCAGAATAATAATATTTACACAGCATTTATTATATGCCAGTCTTTTGCATATAGGAATTCATTGGGTTGATTTAACCATTCTATATGTTAACGATCTTCATTTTTGAAATGAAGAATTGGGGCAAGGAGAGGTCAAGTAACATGTCCAAAGGCACACAGCTGATAAATGACAGAGTCATGATCTGAACTTAGGCATCTGAATCTACACTTCAATTGTTTCTGCTCTTCCAACTCTTGTGGTGCTATACTGTGCTGCTTTTCACAACACTCCCGTGACCCAAGGCTGTGGGCCGAAGTTGCCAGGTAGATGGAGCTACAATCTGCCACAGGGAATTTCCCCTTCTTTTGAACCAATCCAGTAAATCAGAATGATGCATTTGTCAGTGTCACCGAATAATGACATTTCTTTTTTCTTGTTTGTCTGTGATTATTTGCTCACAATTTAATTTATAGTTGCATATTTTATCATGTCATTTTAAGTCCTCCTGGTTCACTGGACTGAAAGCTGACTGAAAAAAGAAACTGTATCTTCTTCATTTTGTATCACCCATATTATGTAGCTCTATTATTTGCATGCAGTAGATACTCAGTAAATATTATTTTGAGTTGGAAAGCCCTGGACTACTTATTTTCTAACCATCTAATTATTTAATTTAAAACTTGTTAAAATTCTCCACAATGATTTTTAATTGGAGCCCAGGGGCAAAACAGCACTGATTTGAAAGGCTTGCCTGAATTTTAGAATACTCTTAAGAAATATGATTTTATTTTTTCCCAGTGTTTTACTTTTTTTAACACTCAAGTTTTAAAGTGCTTTTATATTTTAACTTTTTATTTTGAAACAATTTTTGATTTCCATTATACATCCCAAAAATAGTCCAAGCAAGACATTCCCTTGTACTCCTCACCAAGACATCCCAAAGGCTAACATTTTACATAACCACACCAAGACTTCCCAAAGGCTAACATTTTACATAACCACAGTACAATTATGAGAATCAGGAAATTAACATTGATGCAGTACTACTATTCTCATCTACATATCTTATTACTCTTTTAGCAATTGTGCCACTAAGGTCCTTTCTCTGGCCGGGATCAATACAGGATCATATGCTGTATTTAGTTGTCATGTCTCCTTATGTCTCCGTTAGTCTGAGATGGGTCGCTAGCCTTTCTTTATATTTTGTCTGTAGCCTTTCTTTATCTTTCTTATCCTTGACACTTGTAAAGAGGATTTGGCCAGTTATTTGGTAGACTGTCCTCGTTTGAAGTTTGTCTAGTATTTCGTTACGATTATATTCAGGATGTAGATTTTTGGTAAGAATATCACAAAAGTGGTATTGTGTCCTTCTTAGTGTGCCCTTTTAGGAGGTGCAAGATGTCAATATGACTGTTACTGTTAATGCTGATTATTTTCCATGTAAAAGTCACTGCACACTTCCTGTGATATTTCTACTTATACACTGTGGTTTCTTTTTCACTCAGGTAGAGTACGGAAGTTCAATGTTCTCTAATTATTATTGCTTCTACCATCTCATTGAATATATATTAATATTATTTTTAGTTGATAGAATAAGCCCAAGACAGAGGTATTCTTCCCTATTTTACGTAAGAGGAAAGTAAAACTTTCTATTTACTTTAAAAGTTCAACTACTTGTTCCGAACTTTTGGTAAGAGACCTAAATTTAAATATTGGTATGGCTGATGCCAAAGTCCTTTCTTTCTGTTATACCATGTACCCTCTTTAGTTTTGTAATATAAAAAAAAGGGACTGTTGACAATAAATTCTTTTTAAATTTTGAGATTTTGTATTTTTTCTGTCTTTAAGCACGCCTTCAAAATTCTAATAGACGTAGAAGAAATAGTGATTTAGATGGAAGAAGGCAAATGAGTGCTTTTGCTGATTAACATGGCATGCAGAACACCTTCAGCGAACAAGAAATTAAGAATGGTTTTCAGTTTTTCCACATCGCAAGTGCTTCCCAACAGTCTGTCTTTGAAGGCATCTCTGTGTTGAATAATTTTTCTACATCGCAAATAGCTAAGAGAAAACCCCCACAGAATGTAGAATCATTGTCTAATGAGTGGAAAGGCTGCTGAGTTCTCTCCAAGGGACCATGGACCTACGTTCAGTGCTCCAGATTCCAGACAATTACTACTTGACAATTCACCTGTGAACTTCTGTGCTCTAACAAGTCAATACATTCTTAATATGTTCTCCATCTGCCTGATTCCCTAGGCTTCTGTTGCCCAGGGTATTCACCCAAGTTTGAGGAAAGTTTCTGTGAAGTGATTTCCTTTACAGCTGTGCAAACCTGAATGGAAACGTGATGGGCCTCACAGTTATGGGCGTAAGAACACCTGGGTGATTTCTGAGAATTCATGTTAACTTCTCTGGGTCTCAGTTCCTTGTCCTTAAATTGAGATAGGTGGAATAGATGACTGTTAAATCATACTGAATATATAGGGGTCATATATATCTAGCATATATATCATGTTGAGTTCACATACAATAAAATATATACACATTTTCAATTATTCTTGTTAGATGCCAACCAATTAAAACATGTTTCACCTCAATTTTATTGTACTTGATGTTAAAATCCTGTGACAAGCCCATTTGTGATTTGTTCATATGTGTCAGTACCCAACACCATTTTTTTCATGAAGCAAGCATTCAAGAGGTTTGTGAAGAATGAATGAATGTTAAGCAACCATCTCATAAGTCAGTGTCTGAATTGTCTCATTTGACAACTCAGGATGCTGCTTTGCGTGGTCTTTTTGTGTTTGACTCTTCCGTTAAAACGGCTTTATAGCTGTAAGGAAAATAATTATACAAACTTGGATATCTTCCATGACTCTTCATTACTCATAGGACATATTTTAAGTTAATTACCCTGGTATAAAATGTTGTCTATTATCTCGGATACCTTTCCCATTTCCTCTCATCAATTTTCACCACAAACTCCACATGTGAGCAATATCAAACTGATTTTCTTTCTCTCTTCTTTCTAACCTTTACTTCACACACTCAAGGAGTACCCTGTAACTTGGGAGTAGATGTCTTCTTTGATGTCCATTGCTGCTTCTAAAATGTATATTTTGTCGACTTCGTAACTCACCCAAGTGTGTATTAATGTCAGTTTCTACAGTCTGCTATCTTTTCTGGTTGCTGTAAAGGGGTTGCCAATTACTTGCCTTCATGTGTTGTTAATGGGCATCTGACTCACTGTTTTTACTTTTTGCTTTTTAAAATTCCTGCCTCTGTGACCTTCCTTCATCACAGTATAGAACAAGATAATTTTTAAAAGTATGTTACCAACAACTAGTGGGGAAACAAATGATTAACAGTAAAATATTAGTATTTCATCAACCATCAGGATGATGCATCAACCTTGTCCTCTCAGGTCTTTTACAGTCTGTCTCTCAATATTTTCCTTCACCCCATCTCATCTGTCTTCATCAATGACTACATACTTGAATTTTCATCACTATTTCTGAACCGCCTCTGAGCTCTTGACCTCAGGCATCTAATTCTCTCATCACAAATTGTATCCTTTCAGCTATATATTTCATTACTACTAATAGGATCATTCTTAAATATCATGAAGCTGTTTCTTCCATGGACCCTGTTATTTTCTCAATATCAACCATTTTCTTCTTTCCTTACTCATGATATATTTCACAGTGCATCATTACATACTCCTACAGTCGCCTCTCTTTCTCTCTATATCTTTTTCTCTTTTGTTGCACGGGAATTGTCTGGGAAAATTCCAAACCTGGTGATATCCAACTTTCCACTTAGTCTGTGTGAGAACCTAAGCAGCAACTTAATGTTTGCTAGACAAACACATACACATACATACCAGGGGTTGATTGTGTGCCTGCCACCCTTTTGAAATCGTACTTTTCAAGGTCAATAATATCCTTGCCAAACTGATGCTCAATTTTCTGGCCCTTCTTACCAGTTATCTCAGAAGCCTCTGACCGAGCTGATCACTCCTTCCTCTGAAAATGCTGCTTGTGTTGCGTTCATTATTTTTCACTCTTGTTTTTCCTCCTGTTTCACGGGATGCTTCTTTTCCGACTCTTTGGCAGGTTGCTTTCCTACCCTTTAGCTTCTTGAAGCTTCTCAGGGTGCTGTCCTAATTCCTCTCCTCCAGTCTCATGACACTGACTCTCTTGATGATACCATCCAGGCTCATACTTTTAAATATAATTGATCCTGAAAAATTATAAAATTGTATCCATAGTTCTGGCATCTCCTCGGAGCTCCTGGTTCCTATATCAGACTGACTACTTGCCATTTCCACCAGGTTGCCTAATAGATATCTCATACTTAATATACCCAAATAAAACACTGGAATTCTTCCCTCACAGCCCCCAAAACTTTACCTTTCCAGTATTCCCCATTGTATTAAATGGCACCACCATTCACCATATTACTTAAGCCCTAAACCTCTGCTTAAATGTACATACTCTGAGAGATCTTTCCTGACTACCAAATTTGGATATCTGAACACCTTTATTTCAAGGTGATTGGGATATTGATGTCATGGGTACAAGAACTTTGTTTGTCTTGTCCGGTGCTTAACAAACTGCCTGCCATATAGTAGGATTGCAATAGTGTTGGGAAATGAATGGTTAATGAATTGTTGTGCATTTAGTAAAATGAAATTCAATAAATATTTCTTATAAATCTTAGATGGAAGATTTTTTATTTTAGTGGGTTAGCTCTGAAAATAATGTCCTGAACAAATATATATATATAAGTTGTAAATCATTTAAAAATGCATATGTATTTAATGTAACATATGAAAGTTGCTTATCTCTTCTATAAATATATAGCATTGATACTTTCCTAAGATGCAATGAATTATATTAAGGTAATAAAAAAATACAGTGTTACCACAATTAATGGAAAAGCAAGTGCTTAATGTAAAACATTAGAAACTGCAATGAAAAAATGATAACAACTAAAATCATTGTTATACAACCTTTTGCTGGAATTTCTTGTAAATGCAATAATACATGAAGTATTCTATATATAATACATAAATATGTATTTTATAAATGATATTTATATATTTCTTGTATATTTACACATATACATTGTATATATAAATATAAACATATGAAGTAAATACATGTCAATTTTTTTTGACAATTCTAAGTCTAGAAATATGAAAAAAACTAGTTGATAAACTCATCATTAGTGAAAGAGTTCAGGTACTACATATATAGAAAATGAGAATAAGTCTGTAGATTCTATACATTAATTTAACAAATTAATGTGTAGAATCAATAAACATTTTTTATTACAGAGGACAAATAACTATACATTTTAGTAATGGCCTCTCATGAAACTGGAGTTTAAAAAATGTAATGAGAATACCAGCTAATGGCATATGCCCTGATATGGTTTGGATCTGTGTCCCCACCCAAATCTCATGTTGACTTGTAATCCCCAATGTCAACAGTAGGACCTGGTGGGAGGTGATTGGGTCACGGAAGTGTTGCTCATGAATGGTTTAGTACAATCCTCTTAGTGCTGGTCTCATGATAGTGAGGGAGTTCTCATCAGATCTGTTTTTTAAAAGTGCCTGTTACCACCCCCAGCACTCTCTCTCTCTCCAGCCATGTGAGGTATCTGCTCCCCCTTTGTCTTCGCCATGATTGTCAGTTTCCCAAGGCCTCCCCAGAAGGTGAGCTGATGCCAGCATCATGTTTCCTGTACAGCCCGAGGAACTGTGAGCCAATTAAACCCTTTTTCTTTATCAATTACACACTCTCAGGTATTTCTTTATAGGAGTAAAAGAATGGCCTAATACATGCTCACAAGGTAAAAGACCATGGGAAATATTTTGGAAATAGATAAGCAGATGAGAGACTGGTACCTCACTTATTACCAAACCTGAGAAATGTGATCCTAAGCTGCCAGTGGGGAAAACATAAGCAAGCTAATATATACTGTGGGCTTATTGAAGGCTCAGGAACGAGTGGCAGTAGGTACATGAGGATGGTCAAGTAGTGGGTGATTATGGAGCTTAAAAGAGAGTGAGTGATTGATAGCCTGGCAGGGCATGGTGGCTCACACCTGTAATCCCAGCACTTTGGGAGGCCGAGGCGGCCACCCTCACTTGAGGTCAGGAGTTCGAGACCAGCCTGGTCAACATGGTGAAGCCCCATCTCTACTAAAAAATACAAAAATTAGCTGGACGTGGTGGCGCATGCCTGTAATCCTAGCTACTCGGGAGGCTGAGGCAGGAGAATCACTTGAACCTAGGAGGTGGAGGTTGCAGTAAGCCGAGATTGTGCCACTGCACTCCAGCCTGAGCGACACAGTGAGACTCCATCTCAAAAAAAAAAAGCCTATGTAGACTCCTAGATTCTGTCCCCAACTTCACCCACGTGAATGACTGCCTTTTCCTATGGTGGTAGCAGAAAATTGGAGGATACTAGGGGGAAGGTAACAGTAGGAGCCTCCAGGTTCAGTTAAGAGTGCTAGTACTAAAAGAAGGAAATAAATATATGTTTATTCACTGACTATTGAGATCCTCAGCCTTCTTTTTTTGGTGGCTCTTGGAAGGCTTAGAATCCATTTGTGCCCTTTAGCCAGGAGATCTTAAACACCTTTTCTGGTGAATGTGACCAGTCCAGGAAAAATGACTAAATACTATAACACTGTATTTGTGTGCGTGTGGCGGGGGAGGGTGGGGGCATGGGGCGCGGGGAGGGGATGAGGTGGGAGGCATCCAAAGTATATGGTTCAGTGAGATCATTCTACTGTACAACAGGTTCTGCTACTTTACACAGTGTTTCTAATCAATTTTTTGGTTCTTTCTGAATTATGAGAAAACATGAAAGATCAAGGCCAACACAATAGACATTAATGAAACCTTGAGAAAACAGACAATTCCAAGAGATATTTTTTTAAAAAGTCAAAACAGGAGAAAAAATAAGATATTTAAAGGACAAAATAGAGGTTTAGGAAATGAAAACTACAATTTCAGTAAAGCAGAATTTAACAGAAGTATTGACAAATGTCAGAGAGATGAAAAATAGAAGAGAAAAAAGAGAATGTTGAAGGAATTGTCTAAGAAGTACAATGGCAGAGAAGAGTTTCAGAAAAAGCCGAAAGAGAAAATGTATAAAGGGACATAATATGAAGTAATTCCAGAATGAAAAGGTTCATGAGGGACTCAGGTTTCTTGATTTGGAGGGCCCACTGAGTGCCCAGCAAAATGGATGAAAGTCAACCCACATCACCCATGCTGAGAAATTTCAGATCACATTAGAGAAAAAGGACATCCTAAAACCTTCCAGAGGGAATAAAGCAGGTACATGTAAAGGACCAAGAGTCTGAATGGCAAAGTGTTTCTCAACAAAGACACTGGAAACTGGAAGCTATTGTGGAGGTGCCTTTACACTTTTGAGTGAAAATAATTTTCATCTGAAAATTCTATACTCAGTTACATTATCAACGAAATGTGAGAGCAGAATAAAGACATTTGTAGACATGCAAGGTATACACACACAAAAAATTGCCTCCCTCTGCTTAAATGTACATACTCCGAGAGATGCACTGTTTTTAAGGGAGCTACTGAAAGACATGCTCTGCCAAAATACAGTAGCGAAGCATGAAAGAGGAAGAAATGGAATCTTGTAAAACATGGATCCAACACAAGAGAAAGATTGCCAACGTTAGAGAAAGCTCAAGGGAATAACTGAATTGAGGGAGACCCCACTTAAAGTAGGCCTAAAGTGTACACATCTCCATGGAAAACTCCTCCTACAAGATGAATGTGATAGAACACTTAGTATTTTTTAATGTCTTGAGAGGATTTTGCACCACTGGGAAAGAATATGAAGATGAATTAGAGAGTAGTACATAGAAAGCTATGCCCTGCCTCCTTCCCCTCCCAAAATTCCACCCAAACAAATACATAAAAACAAGATAATTACAATGTCAGGGAAAATAAAAAGTTGATCAGGAAAGTTAAACTTCTCCTCTGCTGTCAATAATATTTACATAAAAATAATGTAAATATTGATTAAATAAAAAATAAGATATTGGAAGGATGAGTGGGGAGACTGCAAAGTAAAGCTTAGTTTGTACTTTCTACAGGAGAAAAATCAATAGATAATCCTTAAAAATGGAAGTCAATGAATAGTAATATAAGCAGATTATTTAGAAATGTGGGAGTAAATACCGAAAGGATCAGCTCAAAGTATTGAAGGTGGTTTTGCTCCTGGAAATCAGGGACTGTAGACGGGTTGGTGATGGTAACGGACTTCTCTTGGTTGTTGTAAAAGCCTTGTAGAGCTATTTGATGATTTGTTGTCTATATGTGTATTAAATTTTGATAAAAATGCAAATTTAATAACAGAGACAAATAATTATTGAAGAGAAATAACACTTGATAGTAACAACAGAAACAAAAATACCTAGAGATGGCCGGGCGTGGTGGCTCAAGCCTGTAATCCCAGCACTTTGGGAGGCCGAGACGGGCGGATCACGAGGTCAGGAGATCGAGACCATCCTGGCTAAACCTGTCTCTACTAAAAAATACAAAAAAACTAGCCGGGCGAGGTGGCGGGCGCCTGTAGTCCCAGCTACTCGGGAGGCTGAGGCAGGAGAATGACGTAAACCTGGGAGACGGAGCTTGCAGTGAGCTGAGATCCGGCCACTGCACTCCAGCCTGGGCGACAAAGCGAGACTCCATCTCAAAAAAAAAAAAAAAACAAAACAAACAAACAAAAAAAAAAACCTAGAGATAACCATGAAGAATATGTTGTTGTCATGTGAAGAAAATGGCAACATTTTATGAGAAGAATAAAAATATACAAATTAATGAAGAAATATATCATCTTCCTGAGTAGAAAGACTAAATATCTATTTTTAAATTTACTGATAGTTTTGACTGTATCAATTAAAATGTTAGAAGTTTGGAGACTTTAGTGAAATGATATTAATCTATGGAATATATAGGATAATTTTGAAAAAAGTAAAATATGGGGGAATCTGCCTTTTCAAATATTGAGTTATTTTAAAGTTCAACCAGAGTGAAATTGACACATTAACCAAGAGACAACTCAATGGAAAATAATAAATAACTGAAAAAATCAATAGTTTATATAAAAACTTACATAAGCATTTAAAACACCAAAAATAATGTTCAGAAGGTTGTTGTTTGAAATATTAGGTTAGATTGTAGGACATTTTAGAAAATATGTTTTCAAGGAATTAAAGGGTTTAAAATGTTTAAAACTGAAAATATCTTTGAAAAGATAAGCAATATTTAAATTGAGTACATGGATAGGATGAATTTTTTAACAATAAAAGCCAATGGAAGCAACTCCAACACAAAGATTATTAATAGGTTGCACTACATAAAAATAAAAACTTTTGAAAGTCAAAAAAAAAAAAAAAACCCCCACCCTGTGCTTGCTCAGTCTATTGGGGCTGACTTTAGGGCAAGTAGGTGGGGTCTGGCTGTTTTGGTGTTGACCCTACATCCCCAACCAGTGATGTGCACTTTACTCTGGCTTATAAGACCCCTTCTCGAGGCTCACTCCTCCACCCAGAGCTAGGCATCTCTAGGTCTGTCCATTAACGCACTGAATTTCTTTAAGTAGTTTATTTCGGTTTTTGTTTGTTTGCCTGTACATCAGCATCAGACTGTCTTTTACTGTAGACAGGCATGGAGCAGGGACTAGGGGCGGCTATCAGGGGTCTTCCATGAACAGACTTAGCCTTCCCCTTCACTTCCATCATTCACCTCTTCCTCAGGATCCTTCCTGAAGGTCTCCTAGAAAGATGAGATTCGTCTTCTGCTTAACTTCTCTCTTGCTTTTCTCGGCTTTGGTTTCCTCCATTTTGTTTCAATTATCAATATGCCTCCATCTCTTTTCGATATCCAAAAATCTGCTGAAGTCTCTGCTATGCTAATGCTCCCTTTGTGTTCTTTTTGTTCTGATTTTATTTTCCCTCTTACTTCTGTATCATCATTTTAATGGGAAGTCACAAGAGAGGGAGAAAAACATTGTGTGCTCAGTCTATCACCTGGAGCCAGTAGTCTTTTAACCAGTATTGTGCGAATATTTGATTTAATGAAAAATACTCTATAATATGTAATATACAATGCCAAATAATACAATAATCCTAATAAAAATTAACATTTCATTAAGATATTTTGGATAAATCAGTGTGAGAAACATTAATGATTCATTGAACAAAAAGTAAGCTAAAGAAATTTAAATAACCAATAGCTATATGGGAATGTTTTTAACTTTGCTAATAATTAAATTAATGCAAGTACATGTAACAATAAAGTATTCTTTTTAATGTATTAAATAGAATTTTTAAAATTTTTGTATTAATACTAGGGTGAGTGCTGTGAGGTGGCCACTCTGTAGACTTCTATTGGGCATGTGTGCTTGAAATGCTTCTGAAAAGCACTTTAGCAAAATGTATTGAAGGTACCTGAATTTTTTCAATACCACTTCTAGGTATCTATCTTACAAGTATAATAAAAAGTGTGGATAAATTATTGCAACATTATTAGTTTAATAAAAAAGGAAACAATACAATCAACAATAATAGAATTTTAAAAATAAACCATAAGCTTACACATTAATTATTACATAGGTATTAAAATAATATTTTAAGTAATATGTACTCTCATAAGAAAATATGCATAAGTTAGATTTTTAAAACTTCAGAATTCAAATAATATATACAATTATGGTTTTCACTTTTGGAAAAAATATAGATAAACTTCCCTTTATCTATAAGATGGAATTCCCTGCCTTTATGTTTCCTTAGCTTTGTATATTTAGAGCTGGTTACATTTTTCATCACAGCATGTTTAGCTTGGTTGACCATGAGGTATTTTATAGAAGGGATATGTTACCTTATTCTTTATATTTGTGATTTTCATCAAGGGGCCTGGTGCATAATAGATGGTTCACAAATATTTGTTGAATTGTTAATGAAGGGAATAATGATCGATCGATTGAATTGATGAATAAATGAATGAATGAATACTATACCTCTAGACATGGAGAGTTGGTCCTGAGGATTGTTTAGTGCAGGTAGAATATATAGAATACAGAGGTGAAAAGAAATAGAAATGGAAGAAATACAGGTACAGTTATTTCTTTGACCAGAGGAACAATATAATAATATTCAATTAAACGGGGTTATACAGAGAAATAAAGGGAATGAGACCAAGAAAGGATAATAGAGATTCATCATCGTACTATTGAAAATTCATTGGCTTTTAAGTCAGAAACATTTGGAGTTAAATCTTAGGCTCTTCTCATATTGTCTATGTGATCTTAAACGTGCAGTAGAAATAGACATAACAGTTCTTTCTTATTGGAGACGAAATGAGAAAATATGAAAGTTTCTTGGTACTTAGTAGGCCCATAATGAGATAAAGTTAAAAAAAATTGACAAACTCAAGGAGAGACAGAAAGATAAAGAAAACTAATTTTTGATAACATGCAACATCTACGCAAAGTATTAGAGGTATAAAGTATTGTCTTAGCGGAGAGTTAGATGTGAAAGCCACTATCTTGAATAATAAGGAAGCATGCATTTTTACCACTGGTCATCTTATCATTTTCTTGCTAGCAATGAATCTAAATTATATTAGCAAATAGGTAAAAATAACCTTAACAACATGCCAAGTCTATTAAAAAATCTTTTAAAACCAGGTCAAATTAAGTGTCACAGTATTTACATGATTTATATCCCATTAGAGTTCAGCAAAAATACTAAAAATAATTATTTATGGTCTTTCTTTCTTTTTTCTTTTCTTTTTTTTTTTTTTTTGAGGCAGGGTTTCGCTTCAGTCACCCAGGCTGGAGTGCAATGGCGCAATCTCGACTCACTGCAATCTCTGCCTCCTGAGCTCAAGCCATCCTCCCACTTCAGCCCCCCAAGTAGCTGGGGCTATAGGCAAGTGCCACTAATTTTTTATTTTTTGTAGAGATAGTGTTTCGCCATGTTGCCCAGGCTTGTCTTGAACTCCTGAGCTCAAGCAGTCCACCTGCCTTTGCCTCCCAAAGAGGTGGGATTACAGGCATGAGCAACTGGATGCCCAGCCTTTTTTCTTGATGAGAGGAGGAAAACAGCATTTTTTCATTGGTGTGAGAGGCAGTGGAATAGAGAGGTTCACAATAGTTTTGTTTTCAAGACCCAGCCAAGTGTTAAAGAATATATTTTGGGTTCACCCACATTTTTGTCCATTAGATAGTTTGGTTGAGCTTGGACTTTGAAGACAGATGTACCTCGGTTCAAATCTCAGTTTAAATACCTACAAGCTTGGTGATCTTGGAACTAACTGCTAATTAAACTGTGGGAGTCCATTGTTCTCATTTGGAAAGGAAATTAATGGAGTGATTTTCTAGGATATTGTAACAATTAATAATAATATATGCAATGTGCCTAATACATTTTTTAGCTATAGTGAGAATTCAAAGTTTCAAAGATTCTTTGAAAGTTGGGGTGGCTAACAGGCACTTGAACAAAATTGCTTAAAAATGCTTATCTCTATACCATTGCAATTGATGCATTTCTTAGATTCTGATATAGATTTTTCTAGGCAAGCCTGCAAGGGATTTTTGCCTACTCCCTCAGGGTTTTATGATGACTGTTTTGCTTGTTCTCTATTTGTGCCAGAAATGGTCAGGAAATATTTCACCAGTGTAGAAAGATGCGCCTCTAATTCTGACAACCAGCAATTCTCTTCTTGCAGCACATCTTTTGGACATAAAAGTGAAGAGTTAGAGAAGTACATATACCTCATTTATCACAGCTTCAGAGAAGCAGATGCTATCATGCTAGAATCAAAATGAGCCTTCGACTTGAGGAGAAAGAGAGAATCAATTATACTGGTGGCATTAGAGCATCATAACAAAGAAACGGAGAAACTCAGAATGAGACCTTATATTTTCTTTAAGTTAAAGAAGTCAAGCTTCCATTCTTTATCCTTGGAAAGACCATCAATGAGATTGATTAAGAAAAGCCAGTTGAATGTTAAAATTATACAGCATTTTTGCAGCTAGGCTGCAATTCATGCACACAATAGGCTATTACCTATGCATTGTTCTACAGAAGAAAAAATACATTAATTGCTTCTTCCCTTCTCTCCTTCCTAAAAGTCTAGTTAGTGATTTATCCTTAAACTTACTACTATAAGTAGTTTCATTATTAATTTTTTACTTTCATTTTTTTATTTTTTATTTTTTTCTAGAGAGAGTGAGATACAAATTTAAAGTTCTTATTAGGTATGGCAGCCAGTGATAAATTAGTATGATTCATACCAAAACTTTCTCCGGACAGTCTTTGGGGGTTCCGATTTTCCAGAGAGCAAACTAGTTACCTGTGTGGCCCAATATTTATAATAACAAAGAGGTAATTAGGCTTAAAACTTTTCACCTTCAATTTTTATTGTTCTATAGCTATATCTGATATATACCCATCAAGGGAAGTTTATTTTTGCCAATACTGGAGAAAGGCTTGACATTTCGCTTTGGCATATCTTACAGCAAACCTCTTTTGAAAGATTTTAGAAATTCACCAAACCAACAAGCATCCATTGAGAATCTATATTCAATGTACGCTTCAAAGGCTCTGTGCCAGTACATTGTGCTGGTCAAAGACCTCACTCTTTATTATAGCCCCAAGAATTTAAGCTTCTCTGTGGATAGCCCTGATCTCAACCATAGGAGAAGTAACAGAAAACTCTGAAGGATCTACCCTCAGGCAGACACATGCTCAAATGCTGGCACATAAACTTGCTACTGTGTTATGTTGAGCAAATTATTAGTGGAAAATAGGAAATGTATCAACTCTCTGGCAAGTATGACTTTTAATTAGAGTCTGAATTAAGTGTTCCTCCTTTGTATTCCCTTAGAAACTTATAAATTGCTTTATCATACGCACTTATGGCTTTTTAAGTTGTTAATTTACAAGTCTGGCTCTATTAAATCATGAGATCTTGGAAGTTTTGGTTTGTGCCTTATTCATCTTGGTAACCTGAGCACTTAGTGCAGTGATGGGTACCTCATCGGTCCTGAAATGCTTTCAAAATTGAATGTCAAATGTAAATCAGGTTACTGGAATTCAGAACTAGGAAATATTAGTGCTGCAAATGACTGATAGTCCATTGTTGCTATGTATTTAATACAATAAAATCTTTAAACAGTGTCCAGTTGGTGCATATTTATGTTTTCTGTTGAATTTTCACCATTATGGATAATACTGCATTGATTACCTATGTGTTTATATTTTTGCAAACCTATGTGATCATCTCCTTAATATACTTTTTTTTTTTTTCCCTGGGGCAGTGTCATTTTTAGGTCTATAGGTTTGCAGTTTAAGATGTTGCTGCATATTGCTACGCTGCCCACCAGAAAAGTGGTACACTCTCATTAGCAGCACAGACTGTCCATTTCTCCACACTGTTTTGTAATCAACATTGGATATTTTAAGTCTTTTAAAATACCTTTCCAATCTGATAAACACAAATTACAACCTTTTTCTGTTTTGGTTTGTATTTTCTGATAGTTAATATGGTTGACCAATTTTTCATATATTTATGGGCACTGACATTCCCTCATACATGTATGCCCTTTACCTAGTTTTCTTTTTAACAATTGTTATGACGCTTTATGTAACATAGTTTGTACGTCTTTACCTAAATGTTTTATGAAAACGAATATTGTATCTCACCTGGGGGTATTTCTCCTACCTACTACTGATTTGGCTCTGATGACTGGAGGAACACCAGAGTCCTTGGTCTCGTGTTGGTGTGAATAAAATGACACAAGACACATGTGGAGTGGTTTTAAGGAGTGGCAAATTTAACAGGCAAGAAAGAAGGAAGAGACTCCCCCTGTACCGAGGAGGAGGGAGGGGGACTCCAAGCCGAAAGAGGGAACCCCCAGTGTGGTGGAAAACAGCCAGTTATATGAGAAGACTGGAGGAGGTGGTGTCTGATTTGCATAGGGCCCAGGGGATTGGTTTGACCAGGTATGTCATTCAAGTAGCCCACAGAAAAACTGGCCCTCCCACCCTAAGGGAGGAGACCATCCCTCATATTGTCTTATGCCCAATTTCTGCCTCCAAAGAAAGAAGTCAAAACTAAAAGGCAGAAATGAAATCCACAGGCAGACAGCCCAGTGCTGTGCCCTGGGCCTGGTTAAAGATCAACCCCTGACCTAACCTGTTATGTTATCTATAGATTCCAGACACTGTGTGGAAAAGCATTGTGAAAATCCCTGCCCTGTTCTGTTCTGTTCTGATTACCTGTGCATGCAGCTCCCAGTGGTTTACCCCTCCTTGCTCAATTGATCATGACCCTCATGTGGACCCTCTTAGAGTTGTAACCCCTTAAAAGAGACAGGAATTGCTCACTTGGGGAGCTCGGTTGTTGGAGATGTGAGTCTTGCGGAAGCTCCCAGCCGAATAAAGCCCTTCCTTCTTTAACTCAGTGTCTGAGGGGTTTTGTCTGTGGCTTGTCCTGCTACAACCCTAACCTTTGAATATGCAAGTGCAGGACGCCATGATGCTCTACACATGTAGGGATACATGGTGGTGGCCATGTTGCCAGGCACATGTGGGGACAAGAAGAAGATGAGGGGAATCGCCATGTTTGGGTGGACCCAGATTCTAATGGCCAGCATTTGCATATTAAAGCGTGCTGGCGGGGCTCTAAGAGTCAGGGCTTTTCTGCTAGATGAGAAATGTTTCTAGAACTGCTTTAAAGGAAGAAAAAAATTACAAAAACCCCTTTTCCTATCTGCCTAAAATAATTTATTAATAACTCCTATAACAGTACTATAAAACAGAAGACATGTAAATCCACCCTTTGAGCAATATTACAATGTTTAGTGGCCATGCTAAATGGGAACTAGTAAGATTGCCTGGCCCACATAGTGTAGAGTGGGAGATGGAGTGCTGGTAAGGACGAATTCTCCACTTGGTAGACCTTTATGGAGCATTTACAGGGGTTTATGGCAAAAGCCTGTGAGCACCTCACAGTGACAAATACTGAGACTTTGGACAAGAGAATTTCTACTTCAGAGGTATTTACTGCCTTGCTATGTGATGTTAACTGAAGCTACCCTAATGGAATGGGGTGCCCAAAAGAGTCCCACGATAAAATGGAAATAGTTTATAATGGATTTGGCTACCTGGGGAATGCAAGGAGGTGATACTTATGGGCAGGAAGCCTCTTTTTTCCCTAAGACTGATTCTGGAACTGTGAAGAGCTGTCGGATTCTGTAGTGCCCAATAAATAGCTCTCACCTGACTGACAAAGAGTTGAGTGGCTTGTAAATGGCAGTTCCAAGGTGAACAAACTACATTCTGTCTGGCTGATTGCTATTCTGATTGAAGATGAGTCAAGAAAAAACTTTTTATTTTGAGCTATTTATATCTTACAAAAATTAAGTTAAGTATATTTTTGTGAGGAAAATTTACCTTTCTCTTTACCTAAGTTCCAAAATTTGGAAACTATTTGTGAGTCTTCTTATTTTATATCAATATAGTTATTCGCACAAGCTCAGTCAGAATATGTTTTCCTTTGTTACAGGGTGCAATTGGAGACATTGGTTTTTTTACCAAGGCTTTGACTGAAATGACACATTTTCAGATATGGCCAGATTGTGTGGAGAACTTGAGGTTGACTTTACAGAGCTGATAAAAAGCCCCTTGGAAAGACTGGCCTTGTACATCGTCTCAATGGTTCCCTTCAAGATTCCTAACATGTGTGGTAAGTAAAGATTATCACTTTCTAACAGGCCCTGGATCTTCAAGATATTTGGGGACGTTGAGAAGAGAGGAATTTGTACGGGTGTTATAAGTACAGTCTAATGGTGGATACTTGGCTTGGCTTCTGGCCTCAAGACATTTAAAAAGTCAAATCTCGAATTCCTTCTAAAAGTTCTAATAAAGCCCCCTTAAAAGGAGCCTATATGGCTGACTACTATTCTTGCTATACTTGATGCAAAAATCAGGCAAATTATAATGAGACTAAAATTTAATTTGCAAATAAATTGGTCCTACTGTGATCTATTCTTGGTAGAAATGGGGAACCTGAAGGGAGAAAAATTTAGAATCTAGCTCTGCCCATTGTTTTGAGTTTTGATTATTTGCCCACAATTTGGGCTAACCCTGAGTTATTTCTTGGCTACAGGTAGTCTTTAAAAAAGAACCAGGTTTTAATTTTCTTCATGATAATTTCAGTTGGTTCCTTAATGGAATGGGTTCTTTGTTGTTGTTCTGGCATACAAATTTTCTTTTGATTGTAATCGTTGTGTATATTATTTTTCTGCTATTCAAATTGTTCATGTTATGTGACTCTCATTGTCTTACTTCTGTGAAAACCAAAGTCGTGATATTTTGAAGACTAGAGATGATTCAACAGCCTGTAAATCTACTGCATTTGGAACTTCACTGGCCTGATAGGTTTTCCATTGCCAGTGCACTGCTGCTTAACCTCTACCATATCAGGCACCCCTCTTAAAGGCTCAGGGACCATCACAGAAGAGGAGGGCATGTGAGATTGAAAGAACCAAATTGGAGTGTGGGTGGAGGTGGAGTGTGGAAGCCAAAGGGACTCCATCTTGGATGCTAATCCAACAGATTGGCTTTGGATGAACCCCAGCTCTGGGAATACCTCTAAGATTTCCAGATTATCTATTATTCCTTGTGTAAGAGCACATACTTAACATAAATCGTGCCCTTAGAGCAAATTCATACCCATTCCCTCTGAAGCACCTGTGTCCCTCCCATACAGTCTATATCTCTGGTCTGGGGGGGTGATGGTGTGAAGATCCACCATCTTGTCTTGCTGCTGCCCAGGACACAGACATGGCTTCTATTCCTAAGTCCCCAGTAAACGTTTCTTTCTAAGGAAAAAAAAAAAATAAAATAAATGTTATGTTTATCTTTTTCTTACTGATTTGACACATAAATGGAATCATACAATATGTAGCATTTTTGGTTTAGCTTCTTTTACTTATCAAAATGCATTTGAGATTCACTCATGTTGTTTTATAAATCAACAAAATTTGATTTTTCAGTGAATAAGTACTACTCCTTTGTATCATAATTTGGTCATGCATTTACCAGTGGAAGGACATGGATATTGTTTCCAAGCTTTGCTATTGGTAATAGAGCTGCTATAATATAAACCTTTGTGTGCACGTTTTGTGTGAATATAAGTTTTCATTTCTTTTGGACAAATACTCACATGTTTATTAGCTGGATCACCTAGTGAGTGTATTTAACTTTATAAGAAACTGCCAAATGTTTTTTTCAGAAGGCTGTACCAATTTACATTTCTACCAGTAATGCATGAGAGTTCCAGTACGCTTGCCTAGGTATTGCTATTTTCTCTTTTAGTCATTGTAAGTGGTGTCAGTGGTATGTCATTGGTGTTTTAACTTAATTTTCTCTAATGACTAACAATATTGAGCATTTTGTCCTATATTATTTGAGAATCTTTTCATATATTGTTTGCTACCTGTATATATATTTGGGTAAAGTTTCTATTGAGAAAATTTGCCTGTTTTTAAACTTGGGCTTTTTTATTTTTTATATTTCAGTTTTGAGAGTCCTTTATTTAGAATACAAGTTATTTGTAAGAAATAGGATTTACAAATATTTTCTTTTATTCTGTGGCTTGTCTTCTCATTCTCTGAACTGTGTCTTTTGCCCAGCCAAAGTTGCTAATTTTAATTATTGTTTTATTAATTAATTTATTTTATTTGTAAAAATTTAGTGGCTATAAGTGCAGTTTTGTTGCATGGCTATATTGTGTAGCGGTGAAGTCTGAGCTTTTAATGTAACCAACACCTGAATAGTGTACATTGTACCCATTAAGTAATTTCTCATTCCTCACCACCCCACACTCTCTTACCCTTCCAAGTCTCCAATGTCTGTTATTCCACTGTCTATCTCCATGTGTACACATTATTTAACTCCCAGTTATAAGTGAAAACCAGTGGTATTTGACTGTTTCTGAATAGTTTCACTTAAGATAATGGCCTCCAGTTCCATCTATGTTGCTGCAAAATACATGATTTTATTTTTTTCTATGGATGAATAGTATTCCATGGTGTATATACATTTTAGACATATATATCATATGATATGATATACAATATCATATGATATATGAGGTTCAATTGATTCACAGTTCAGCATGGGTGGGGAGGCCTCAGGAAACTTACAATTATGTCAGAAGGTGAAAGGGAAGCAGGGCAGCCTCTTCACAGGATGGTAAGAAGATGTGCTCTATATCATATCATATGATATATATGTCTAAAAAATATATATACCATGGAATATTACATAACATAAAATACATATATACCTATAATATGTATTTTATATAGTAAGCAAGTACATAAAATATATATAAAATATATAGACATAAAGATATATATTTATGTGTATACGTTAAATATACATTATATATGCACATAAATATTACATGTGTAGGTTTTATATGTGTATATATGTGTATATATAATTATAATGTATATACAATATATACTAAACAATGTATATATAATATGTATATGTAATATATAAATATGTATATATTTATGTGTATGTTATATATTATATACCCATATAAGATATAGATGTGTATATACAATAATATATTTATATATAATTATATATAATAATACATATTATATATGATGCATATGATATATAATATATGCATATATGTCATAATATACATTTTCATAATATATAAATATAAATAATATATGATGTATGTGTATACATACATACCTAAAAGAACTCTTCTAGATAATGACATTTTGTAGGTATATACACACCATTGTAAAAAAAAAAAAGTCAGTATCTAAAAGAGCTTTTTTAGGTTTTCTTCTAATTCTTTGCCTAAGTCAATATCTAGAAGTGTTTTTTAAGTATATGTTAGGTATACATACCCTGGTATATCTATTCATTCACGTTTTGTGACATGTATCCAGTCATCCATTAATGGAGTAAGATTCCATAGTTTTGCTATTGTGAATAGTGCTGTGATAAACACACAAATGCAACTATCTTTTTGATATAATGATTTCTTAATTATTTCTTTTCCTTTGTGTAGATACCCAGTAGTGAGATTGCTGGGTTGAATGTTAATTCCATGTTTAGTTCTTTGAGAAACCTCCATTCTGTTTGTCATAGATGTTGTACCAATTTAAATTCCCATCCACAGCCTAAGAGCATTCCCTTTTCTCCATATCTTCACCAACAACTCTTATTTTTTGACTTTTTAAAATAGACACTCTAACTGGTGTAATTAAAATGGTGATAGCACATTGCCATTTTAATTTTCATTTCTCTGAATTAGTGACGTTGAGCATTTTTTATATGCTTGTTGGCCATTTGTATGTATTGTTTTAAGAAATATCTGTTTCTGCCCTTTGGCTACTTTTAAATAGGGTTGTTTCTTTATTGTTGTTGTTGTTGAGTTGCTTGAGTTTCTTGCAGGTTCTGGATATTAGTCCTTTGAAGGATGCATAGTTTGCAAATATTTTCTCTCATTCTGTACTTTGTCTATTCACTCTGTTGATTATTTCTTTTGCTGTGCACAATCTTTTTAGTTTAATTAAGTCCCATTTGTCTATTTTTTATTACATTTGCTTTTGAAGTCTTAGTCATGAATCATTTGCCTAGGTCAATATCTATAATACTTTGTGTATTACTCTGTTTGCATACTGCTACAAAGAACTGCCTGACATTGAGTAATTTATAAAGGGAAGAGGTTTAATTGATTCACAGTTCAGCATGGGTGAGGAGGCCTCAGGAAATTTACAATTATGGCAGAAGGTGAAAGGGAAGCAAGGCACCTCTTCACAGGGTGGTAGGAAGAAGTGCTGAGCAAAGGAAGAAAAATCCCTTATAAAACCATCACATATCCTGAGAACTCACTCACTATCATGAGAACATCATGGGGGAAACCACCCCCATGATTCAATTACCTCTACCCGGTCTCTCCCTTGACACATGTAGGGATTATGGGATTATGGGGATTTCAATCTAAGATGAGATTTGGGTGTGGTTACAAAGCCTAATCATACCAGTTTGTATAGGTTTTCTTCTAATGTTTTTATAATTTCAGGTTTTACATTTAAATCTTTAATCTATCTTGAGTTACTTTTGTGTAAGGTGAGAGATAGGAATTCAGTTTCATTTTTCTGCATATGACAATCCAATTTTCCTGGCACCATTTATGGAATAGGTCTTTCCTCAGTGTATGTTTTTGTTGACTTTATCAAAGATCAGATCCATGTAGTCAATAAATATGTGCCTTTATTTCTGGGTTCTCTATTCTGTTCCATGCATCTGTGTGTCTATTTTTATACCAGTACCACGATATTTTGGTTACTGTAGCTTTGAAGTATAATTAGAATTCAGGTAATGCGATGCCTTCAGATTTACTCTTTTTCATAGGATTGCTTTAGCTATTTAGGCTCTTTTATTGGTTCCATATGAATATTTGCATAGTAATTTCTAATTCTGTGAAAAAAGGTCATAGGCATTTTGATGGAAATTGCACTGAATCTGTAGATTCCTTTGGGAGGTATGGTCATTTTAATAACATTAATTATTCCAATCCACGAGCATAGGTTGTTTTTCCATTTGTTTGTGTTTCCTATAATTTCTTTCACCAGTGGTTTTGTTTGTTTGTTTGTTTGTTTTTTCATGTAGAGATTGTTCACCTCTTTGGTTAAGTTTATTCCTAGGTATTTTTTGTAGCTATCGTAAATGGGATTGACTTCTTGATTTAGTTCTCAGCTTGATGGTTATTGGTGTATAACAATGCTACTAACTTTTGTACATTAATATTGTATCCTGAAACTTTACTGAATTTATTTATCAAATCCAGGAGATTTTTGGATAATTCTTTAGGGTGTTCTAGGTATTAGATCATATAATCAGCAATGAGGGATGATTTGACTTGTCTTCCAGTTTGGATAACATTTTTTTTTTTTTCTCTTGCCTGATTGCTGTTACTAGGACTTCCAGGACTATGTTGAATGAGTGGGGAGAGTAGACATCTTTCTGTTGTTCCAGATCTTGGAGGGAATGCTTTCAGGTTTCCCCTGTTCAGTATGATATTGGCTGGGGGTTTATCGTATATGACTTTTATTGTTTTGAGGTGTGTTGCTTCTATACATACTTTGTTGAGGGTTTCATGAAAGGATGCTGAATTTTATCAAATACTTTTTCTGTATCTATTGAGATCATCATGTGGTTTCTGCCTCTGTTGAGATGATCATATGGTTTTTATTTTTAATTCTGTTTAAATGGTGAATCACATTTATTGATTTATATAGGTTGAACCATCCTTGCATCCTTGGGATAAAACCCACTTAATTTTGTTATATTATCTTTTTATGTACGTTGGATTTGGTTTGCTAATTTTTTTGAGGATTTTTGTATATCTGTTCATCAGGGATATTTGTCTGTAGTTTTCTTTTCTTGTTTTGTCCTTGCCTGGTATTAGGGTGATAATTTGGTGTTAGGCTGATACTGGCTTTAAAGAAAAGTTAGGAAGGATTATCTCCTCCATTTTCTGAAAGTGTTTAAGGAGGATTGGTGCCAATTCTTTTTTGTATGTTTTGTAGAATTTAGCTGTGAATCCATCTGGTCATGGGCTTTTGTGTGTGTGTGTTTGTGTGCGTGTGTGTGTGTTGTGAGATTTTTTATTACTGATTCAGTCTTGCTACTCATTATTGTTCTGTTCAGGTTTTCCATTTCTTCCTGCTTCAATCATGAGAGGCTGCATGTCTCCAGGAACTTATCTGTTTCCTCTAGGTTTCTCTTTTTTATTTTTTTATTTTTTTTTTTTTTTGAGACGGAGTCTCGCTCTGTCGCCCAGGCTGGAGTGCAGTGGCCGGACTCAGCTCACAGCAAGCTCTGCCTCCCGGGTTCATGCCATTCTCCTGCCTCAGCCTCCCCTGTAGCTGGGACTACAGGTGCCCGCCACCTCACCTGGCTAGTTTTTTGTATTTTTTAGTAGAGACGGGGTTTCACCATGTTAACCAGGATGGTCTCGATCTCCTGACCTCGTGATCCACCCGTCTCGGCCTCCCAAAGTGCTGGGATTACAGGCTTGAGCCACCGCACCTGGCCTCCTCTAGGTTTCTCGTTTGTTAGTGTGTAGTTATTCATGAGAGTCTCTGATGATATTTTGTATTTCTGTGGTGTAAGTTACAATGTCTCCATTTTTATTTTTGATTTTGTTAACTTGGGTCTTGTTATTTTAGCTAGTGTTTTTCAATTTTGTTTATCTTTTCAAACAACCAACTTCTTGTTTTGTTGATTATTTTTATTTTTATTTTGGTTTCTATTTCATTTAGTTCTGATACAATGTTTGCTATTTATTTTCTTGTGTCTTTTTTCTGCAGTTGGTAAATACCTGTGTAGTTATTTTTAATTGCTCCCTTTCCTACTAGATGTTAAATTGGTAAACTCAAATTTCTTTTGTTCATTATGTCAGTATCAGCACTTAGGACAATATTTGTCACAGAATGAAGTTAATATTTTCTAAACACGTAAAGTAAAACTTTCGATTATAAAAATAGACACATTTCACATTTAAATTTTTGGTTTATCTTGTTATTCTCTAAGGAGCATTATCCAGCTTTATGTTTTTCTAAGTGGGTATTTGCCTTGACACCATATGCCAAATAATCTATCTTTTCCTCCAGTAATTTGAAATGTCATTGTTAATAAAAGATGGGGTATACTAAATGCCCCTTTTGTCTTGGGTCTATTTTTAGACTATATTCTCTCTACCTCTTTAATAGGAGAAATTTTAAATTCAAAGTAGTATAAACTGTAGAATCTAATGTTAACATTTTTTAGCATAAAAAATCTAAGCAACTGATACTTTCATGTTTAATGAAAAAATATAAAGTGTAAATACAGAAAAAAGGATTGTATTTATTTATTCTCCATTAATTGATGGCAGAAATGATTTACTTGCAAGTTTGCAAATAACTTATTACTATAGCCTGAAGGACTAATTAAATGAAAAACTTCAACATCTTCAAAATGAAAAACTTCAAAATGCATCTCATTACCAAATATTAGTCTAACCATATTATTTTAAGCAAAATTATTAAATATTGTCAAAAAATAAAATTTCATCTAAAATACTGCTATGATTTGCATAAAAATGTGGGTATTTAGCATGATATTAAGAATATTTATTGGTTTTTTTTGTGTTTGTGTGTCTTTGTAGGCAGGTATACTACCTATTGTGTTTAATTTGTGTGCTTCAGGAACTGAGGGGAAAAGTTTGAATGTGTAATTAGAAGACTTAATTTTAACATCTTGTCTTAGTTTACAAATGGGTGAAATCATAAAATCTTCTCTGCCTCTTTCATAGGATATGTGAACATGCTTGTTAAAAAGAGTCCCATTTAATTATAACCTATACCTACTACCTGGATATTTTGAGCTCATGTGTCCAGCAACCAACAAACAAGAAAACTCTGTTTTCTGTAATAAAGATACCACAGCTGGCATTGTCATGGTTATTGGAGATACTATTCGATTGCGCTTGCAGTAGTCTGTAATCATCATTGAGATTGCATCTGGTTTCTGCAGCGTCCACACTAGAGAATCAAATGGAGACATGATGGAGACAACTACCTCTGCCTCTGCCTTGTTCAGATCTTTAATGGTGGCACCAATCTTTGCCATTCTCTGCTTGCCCGGATGCTATATTGCTTTGAGTTCACTATTTTGCCTTGGGATGGGCATGTTTCAAGGTTTCCACTAGACCTCCACATGATAGTTTTTTTCCCACAGACCATGATTCCACTGTGGGGAGTATGCTAATTTTCAATGATACTAATTTCAGTTTTACATACATGAACTGGTGAAATGACCACTATAACCTTGATATTGTCTAGGACTCCATTTATTACTTGAGTCCTATCTGTCTTCACTTTAATTTTGTGGCCATGATGATGTTTTAGGTCTCAGAGTCTCAATGTCCACACATATCCTGTGTCCAAGAATTTTTAAAATGTTTCTGCATGTTGCACTATTTCTTGGGATCCTTGCCCACTGTCAGATTCTTTATATCAGGAGAATGCTTCAAAATGAATGAAGTCTCTCTTATCAAATTGCATGTTCTTAGCACCTTTGTTTAAGTATCCTGAGGATCTTGTTCCATAAGCACTTGCAAGCCAGGTTGTGCAGCTCCTTAGGCATATAGTCTGTTTCTTGCCATATTAGACCCAGCATGTTTCCAGTTTGGTTATGCTATGATTTAACCTTTAGGTACAGGCCTACAGGTAGAGGAAAAGTCCTGAGGAATGCATCTGTTCTCTTGTGAGAGAGATGCCTGGCATTTTCTTCCCACTTGGAGGGATGTAGTACCCACTCTTATTGGGGAAAGCTGAAGCACTTCTGCAAACACAGAAGGCTCAGAAGAGTCTAGGCAGTTACAATTTTTGGAGGCCTCCACCCAGATATTTTCATTTAGGTTTTTCTGATCTAGGTCCTGACCTTGGCTTAACAGATCTGATTTAATTGTGTTTAACTTTCTTTGAAATTCAGACACTGGCTTTATCAAGTCTTAACTTAGATTTATCAATACTCCCACTGAAGATTAGAGCTTAATTGCATGAAAACAAAGAGACCCACTGGCATTTGCCCCTGACTTTCAATTGCTTGTTATTGGCCATAATCAGTTCATTATATTTCTGGAGCACATCAATCATGCTTCACAATAGTTTCACAATAGTATTCAATACTGTTATTTTTAGAGCTCCTAATTTCTTAATGTCTTTTAAATGACAGCTAATTATATTCTTCCACCAAGGCACCATTTCAATTTAGCGCTGGTGAAAATCTTAAAAATTGGACCATCACTTTGCGCTGGAGGTTGTCTGTGCTTTACCTGCTACCAGCAATGGGGAGGGTCGGGGGCTCATTATCTGCCAGGTGTGAGCAATTTGCCTCCAAAATCCCATCTTACCACCATTTTAGGGGGTTACTCATCGTAATGACCACTATAGGTTGGGTTCAAAGGAAACAGCCACTAGAATTTTGGGTGCAAATGCTTATTATTATGGATTAACACCTGTGAAAGAAAAGGTGGGGTTTGGTAGAGGGAAAAGTCAAATTGTAATGCAGGCTTGACAAAAACAAACCTAATGGGGAGTTCTAGAGTTGACATTTATGCTTTTGCTTCACTCAGTCATGATATGCTGGGTTGACCCAGCAAGAATATCATCTTGGCAGGATGGCTTTCTGCAGGTAAGGCCGAGCATTGAGGTGCTCACAGGAGGAAGCTGTCTGTTGATTGGACCCCCCACAGCAGGCAAACAAATTTTTCCCTGAAGGGAACTAGATGGTGCATCTCTGTGTCTCAATATGTTTACAGACAAGCAGAGCAGGCCATTACTAGACAATCTCTCTAGCACATTTCATGGTCAGTATTAAAGTGACAGAACTTGGTTTTGCCAGTTTTCACCTTTGGTGAAATACTCATGGAACCACTAGACCTCAGATTTTCTTTTCGTTTGATGGTTTATATATTTGTTTGCTTTTTATCTTTAAAATGGTAGTGCTTTCTGGCCAACATGTATCCCGATGAGTGACTGTGATAATCAGAGGAATAAAGCTAATGTTAAAGACACAGACACACACACACACACACACACACACACACACACACACACATTGTAAATGACAAAGCCCTATACTAATGTAACATGTTAGTGCTAATGGCTGTTTTCCTTTTACTGATTTCTAGGGCTAGGTATCTAGAGCCTTTTTCTTACTCTAACTTTCTTATTTGATGTCTTGCTCTCTGATTTGAAAACAAAGTTAGACCTGAGAAATCAAGTTGGGCATGACAGGGGAGATTATAAGGTCTTTATCATCCTATCAGATGGTCCTTTTCATGAACAGGAGAACATATTCCCTTGAAAGTGATTATTGGGTACAAGTATTCACATCTCCCAAAGTGAGATATATAGGAAGTAATTGTGGGGCCAGCCAGTCCATCTCCATAACTCAGAAACAGTTAGCATAATTCATTTGTGCCAATAAAATCCAGTGTGTCCTGACACAAAATTCTTCCAGCTACCATAAAGGGACTTGGGTACCTTTGGATACCATATGCTGGCAATAAGTCTAGCCTAATAGCCGAGTTCATAGTCCCCTCATTGCTTTTAAGTCATTCCTAAGCATCACAAAGACCCCCTCAAAACTACCATTTAGCTGCCACACACGTCAGCAGAAGCAAGCTAAGGGATGATGAATAATGGAACCACCAAAAATAACATGGGCCAATATGTTCCCTACCAACTCTTTTTCTCTGAAAATGCAGATCTTACACAGCATTAAGTGGTGAAGATAAAGGCAGTACTGCCAATGAAATGTCACCATCTTATCTAAGATACCCACCTACTTGGGTCACAAGCCCAGATATGCTAGTCTTCATGAAGATGCAGATGACAGGAAAGATTTAGGAAAGAACAGCCTGTCAGTGAGTGAAGTTAGTGAAGAGAAGTCAGACTCTCCTATACAACCCCTTACTCCTACAAGAGATTTTAAATGGCGTGAAGTGGGCCTACTGCCCTTGCTGGTGGCAGTATAACATGACAGATTGGCTTGATATTCCTGCTCATGTCCTAGATTTAATGCAGGCGGCGGTGCTTTGGTGCTTTGTGACCTTTTTTTTTTTTTTTTTTTTTTTTTTTTTTACCAAAAATGCATTTTCTCCATTTCTTCAACCTCATGATCTCCCCAACATCCTTCTGACCACATCTTCTACCATTCAATTCCAGCCACCCTAGCCTCTTTGTTAATCCTCAAATCTAACAACCTGCTCCTCTTCCCAGGTCTTCAGTGTTATTGCTCCCTCTTGTTTAAATGCTTTTCTCCTAGATATCCTCAAGACTTGCTCTCTCCTTGGCCTGTTCGTGTATCAGAAATGCTGCCTTCTCTTCCATTCCTTTCTCTGTTTTATTTTTCTCCATAGCAGTTATCGCCACTTGATTAGTATGTATTTGTTAATAGCTTATCTGTTCATCCCGTCTTTGTCACTAGCCCTCTGTTTGAGATGAAAGCTCCATAAGAACAGGAGTTATGTCTATTTTTGTACTGCTGTCACAGAACAACAGCTCAAATATTGTTGAATATTGAAGGCTATGCAACTTCTTCCTCATGTCCAGTTAAAATGTCCTTTATTTTCCATTGCGCCATCTCTCATCTCCAGCCTCTATCCTGGTCTTCTCATGTCTTTCATTGGTTCTATAATAATTTCTTAACACATTTGACACTTCTTCCTTGATCATGCGATTGTACTAAATACCAAACATTTCATCTTATTAGACTATAAGCCCCTCAAAGTGTGGGCTGTTTAATGTAATTCTGAATCCTCTCTAGTACATTGATCTGTGCTTATTAAGTATTTGGAAGATAGGCGAATGTCTGTAGTGTTAATCATTTAATTCATTTGTTCATTTACTCATTTGTTTAATAAAAGACTGACAATCACTGCACTAAATGCTGCTTCTGTAGCAAATGAAGCAGAAACCAAACCAAACCAAACAAAACAAAACCAGACCATCAGTGGGCCATCATGTAATAAGTACATATGTTTTACCAAATATTTTTCCTAGGTCATTATTACATATCTTTAATCCTTATGATAGTTCAAAACGATGTTATTATTCCTCATTTAAAGTATGAGCAAAATAGAAACACAATGTTGAGGATTTTTTTTTTCTCTTGGATTTTTATCTCTGTCTCTCCACTATCAAATATGTCTTAAGCAATGTGCCATGTATCCTGACTTTATACAAAACCTGATGTCTAAGAATAATAACCACTTTAAGATATTTGATGATTATGTTTGTATGACACTGACACAAATCTGTTGTGGGCAGAGGATGATTGCTGATATGGGATAAATGGCTCTGTAAACTCTCTCTCAGAGCCTGTGTAAAGAGGTCCAGCACTGTGGCTCAAAGGCAGTGGGACTCCTTGATTGAACACTCAATGTTTATCCCCAAACAGATCTTTCCTACTGTTTCAGGCGCCTCTCTTGGCTTCAGTGGCTTCTGCCGTCAATGATCTATAGCAGTGGCTCCACCTCGGAGGCCACCCTCAGGCTACTGGAACCACTTTGCCCCTCAAGTATAAAAAGTGGGCAGTGCCTGGGTATTTATACCTCACCCCACTCATTTGTAGGGATGATCCTTAGCTAAATATCTATGGGTGAGGAGGTTTAAAAGCCCAGCTCTTTGCTTAGGTTGCGATAGTGCTGAGGTATAATTTATACTTCTGTACTTCCAGGGTCTCTCTGTTAGATCAGGTGGAGTTTTAGCTCTGGAAGCTTTGCCTGAAATTGCACTCTTGCTTCCTTTTGCTTTTTTGCTTTCCTTACTCACTTACTAGTTTTTCCTCAAACTTATTTAATAAATTGCTTGCATACAAATCCTTATCTCAGGGTCTCCTTTTGAGCAATCCGACTGAAGATGGTTGCCTGGTAGGAAGCATTAATTAAAATGTTCTTCATGAGAAAGGAATTGTGTCTTCTATATGAAAGTTGCTCTGCCCTTTTGGAAGAAGCTGCTTGCCTCTGGGTTGGAGCTGGTCCTTCAGGGTATTTCATGGCTATCTCTTACATAGTGGTTCTACTCTAACCTAGATTGGAAATAAAACAAATCAAAACTATTTCTTTAGATTGTATATTGTATGTGGTTGCCCCAAACACACAGACACACACACACACACACACACACACACACACACACTTATGATCAAATGAAATAAAATCAGGCCGGGTGTGGTGGCTCACACCATAATCCCAGCACTGTGGGAGGCTGAGGCAGGTGGATCACGAAGTCAGGAGATTGAGACCATCCTGACTAACATGGTGAAATCCCATCTCTACTAAAAATACAAAAATTAGCTGGGTGTGGTGGTGCATGCCTGTAGTCTCAGCTACTCAGGAGGCTGAGGCAGGAGAATCGCTTGAACCCAGGAGGCAGAGGTTGCAGTGAGCAGAGATCGTGCCACTGCACTCCAGCCTGGGCAACAGAGCAAGACTCCATCTCAAAAAATAAATAAATAAATAAATAAATAAAATCAATAAGTATAGAGAAATTTATTTTAACTCCATTTATTCATTACTGGACATTCATCACTTTCCATGGATTCTAGTAGAGACCTAGGATATAAAAACAATACATAATTTCTACCTTTGGGAAATGAACAGTGTGTAGGGCAAAATAGAGATGTGATCAATAAAAACACAGGACAGCTGGGTAAGTGCTACAGTAAAGGTTGGTATCAAGTGCTGAGGGACCAGAAGAGGGAGCTATGCATTCAAGTAGGGAGAAAAAACGAGGACGGTTTCACTGAAAAGGAGATATTTGAGCTGGTCTCTGAAGGAGAGAAAAAAATTACCAGAAAGAAAGGAGAGTATTGCCCTAATAGAATACTGAGAGTAAAGAAGCATAACTTATTGAAGAATTCATGTATGTCTTATTTATTTTTTGTACCCCACCCCCCACAACAATTTTTTCTAATTCTAATAAATCAAGCAATCAATCAACCTACAGGGAAGTTGGAGGTCTGCAAACTCCTTGGCTTGGACAATGGGCACATCAACAGAGACTAGCAGTGACCAGTATGGAGGACATCAGAGGAGTCTCTCTGAATGCTCTGCTTAACATAACATTTTAAAGAACTGTAGGAGGAGGAGTTGGGTGGAACGAGAGCCCACAATGACTGAGTGAATTTGCCTTCAAGCTGGCAACATGGGTGCAAAGTTAGATTTATTTTAATGTAAAGAGTGCAAAGAAGAAGGATATTTCTTGTGTATCTGAGCTTGTGAAGTAAAAATTATTGCTGGCCTGTTGAACGTGGGAAACTATAAGTAGTCTGCATGGCTCAAGTGTAGGATGCAAGGGGAGGGGAGAGCTGAGGCCAGGATGAGAAGCTGAGATGTGCACTGATTGAGAGCCATTAAATATCTTTAACTAGAACAATAACAGGATCATGCTGCTGCTTGGAAGGGAGTAAAGATTAAGTGGAAGGCTCCTAGTTGTGGGTTGCAGTGATAGGCACTAATAATGAAAAAGACAATGGTCTATCCCTGCTGAAGAGTTTCCCATCCCTCTGGAGAAATGAGACTTGCTCTAAAAAGTATTAATAGCTAGTTGCACATCTAATGCTATAGGAAAAAGTAGTTGTCAGAGGCTACTCACTTAGCTCCTGTTTCGTTTTCTACCCTTTTTCTCCACTGAGTTGGAAGGTCAATTAAGATTGTCAGCCTTGATGGCTCAGACTGAGCTGTTTGGTAAGGACTTGAATAGAGTCACATTTTCAACTCCTTGATCTTTCTAGAGATTTGATGGCAAAATCATTACCTGTTGAATTCCATATGCTTTTCCATTCCCTCATGATTTACCAGAATCTATTACTGACAACCTGACCAGACCGCATAGTTGAATAAGTCATGAATACACACATGGCTCCCACCCAGTCATGTTCCCCACCTCCTGGGTCAGGTTAGTCCTGTAGACTGGATCTTTACCTCTCCATGTCCATAGACTGTCATATTTTCTAGAGTTGATTTCCAGTTTTCCAGAGTCGCGGTTCCCAACAAAACCTCCAAATACTTGATTGGCATTCTAATGCCCACCTTAACTCCCATCTGACTGCTATATTCTGCATTCCATGTTCTTAGCATGTTTTCCAGTATCCTGACACAAGTGGCAAATCACTCATAAGACACACTAATCAGGATACTTGACTCCCAAATTTGTGAGGCTGCCTTGATCTTTGGACTGTCCTCTTGATGTAATGTCTCAGTACTGACCTCCTTTAGGACCCTGAGACCGCCATACTGCCGTACTCACGTTCCCTAGATCCATGTCCCGAAGCCTCCTCTATAACTGAGAAGACTTCTTAGACCCTGATAGTTTAAAATCGTGTTTACTGCCCCTCCAACAAGTTAAGAATATGGAAAGGATCTAAGTAGTAACTGGTGAGGTACATGACTGGAATTATGGAGAAGGAATCAAGAGAAAAAGAGAGATCACCTAGACACCATTGCACAATTGAGATTCCCAGTCACTATTCACGATTTTGGATTTTCATTTGATCTCAGCACATACAAACAACAAGACTCTAGCCTTCCCAGGAGAAGAGGTTCTGAAAGCTTTGACAAAGTTCTCTTTATGTGATAGGAGATGGCCCTGCTGTGGGACTCTCACGTTTCATGGTCACAGAATGAAAAGTGGTACTTGCGAGGGTGGATGCTGAGCGAGAGAATGATTTAGAGCATCTCTGTGATGATGTTTTGCCATTTTAAAATAGTTTAATTCTGGTTCTTTAGAGCTGTAATTTTCTAACCTCTTAAAAATTCAGCATTGAACCTCTTCTGTCAAAGGAAATCTTATGTAGAAAACGAATACGGAACACATATAAAACAGAACTGCTCAGAGTGAAGCAGTTGTGTCATGCCTGAACCCTGGCCAAAGGCTTTTTTCCCCAACTCTCCAGCTATGGTGCACCCAAGGCTTGGAAAGCTTTCAGTATGATAGCCACAGAGCAGAGGAGACAAACTGGCATCCTAAAAACTGGATCTTAAAAACATCAATGAGTGTGGTTTGGATCTTAGAACATTTTACAAAAACTGGAGTCAATATTTAATCAATGAGCTAATTCATATTAAAATTTCAACTTTCTATCTTGTCTTGCATATTTTAAAGTTCATTCAATATGAAGTGTGAATTCTCGTGTAATAATATGATTTCAGAAAAGAACTGCAGTATATAAGTCAGATGTATTACTGAGGTTCATTAGGGAAACAGAATCAACAAAATATGTTGATTTGTTTGTTCTATTACTATTAGTGATAAATTAGATCACTTTGTGAAGGTAGTGTGTATACAGATATACACACACATATACACATAATTTATATATAACATATGTAATTTTTATATATATGAATAATATATTTTCATATATATTCTCTCTATATATATTACATATGTGTATATATAATATATATATATGTACAGAGAGTATAGAGAGAGAGAGAGAAAGAGAGAATGGAGGAGGGAGAGAGAGAGAGTTGCAGTTTGAGTTTGATGGCGGTCTACTGGCAGAATTCTCCCCGCCTCATCTGGGTAGGTCAGTCTTTTCTCTATTAAAGCCCTTAACAGATTGGACAAAGCCCAACCACAGTATAGGGTAATCTGCCTAACTTAAACTTTACTGACTTAATGCCAATCTTATCTAAAACATGCCTTCACAGACATATCTAGGATAATGTTTGACTGAATATATGAGTATCATGACCTAATCGGGTTGATACCTGAAATTAACAATCACAGACAGCCATTCCTTTAATTTATTTATTTGAAAAAGCATGTTATTGACTTAAAAACTCTCTTTTTGTTTTTTTAAGTATTGTAATAATTATAAATATACAGAAAACCTGGAAGTACAGTACAAAGAATTTTATTCCCTCTGAATGAATATAGAATAGGCTGCCAACTTGATGTCCCATTTTTCTTAAATACTTTGGGAGGCATTTTGTGCAAACAAGGTCATTCTCCTACAGGGTCTCAACCCAACCATCAGAATCAGAAAATTACATTATTGTATTATTATATTATATCCAACCCTCAGACCTCATTCACATTTGGCAAGTATCTCCACTATGCTCTATATGGTAGAGGAATCCTGTTCAGAATGAGGCACTGCATTCAATTGTCATGTCTCTTTAGTCTCCAGTCTGGAACAGTTTTTCTTACTCTTTCCTTAATTATTGTAATCCCGACACTTTTGAAGATTACAGGTAGATTATTTTGTAGAATATCCCTTAATTTGGGTTTGTCCAGTGTTTCAAATGGTTAGATTTACTTCACACATTTTTGGCAGGCTTGTTCCTTTCATTGCACCCTTTAAAGTAGTGTTCAAGTTTTGTTTGTCCTATTACTGTTAATGTTAAATTAGATCAGTTAGTTAAGGTAGTACCTTCTGGGCTGCTCCAATGTAAACTTACTCTTTTCCAATTTATAATTACTAAGTAGTTTAAGGGAAACACTTTGAAATTATGTACATATCTTGTTCTTCATCAGACTTTCAACTTATTAACTATTTATGGACTTATAATTTCATATTTTATTAAACTGGATATAATCCATTACTATCATTATTCATTCTCACATCATCCTCTCTTAGGCCAGCTGGAGAACCTTCTATCTGACCTTCATGTCCTTTTGACATGTTCCCATTACTTCTTAAACACTTCCCTGAGTTTCTGGTACAACACAATATTCTGTGTTTATCATGTACTTACTCTACGCCAGTGCTGGAATCATCTATTGTTCAAGGTGTTCTTGTTCCATTTAGAGAAGACACCACAATCTTGAATTAAGAGTACTCACTGCTGTTGAATTATCATTTTTTCCAGGCCCTGTCAGTGGATAGAGGTAAAGAATACATAAATAAGCAACTTACACACACGTATTTCTCTATCTCTGTATATTTAAAATCATGGGCAAACACCAACATTGCCATTTCTTTTCTTTTCTTTTCTTTTCTTTCTTTCTTTTTTATTTTTTAACACAGAGTCTCACTCTGTTGCCCAGGATATAGTGCAATAGTGCAATGTTGTCTCACTGCAACCTCTGCCTCCTGGGTTCAAGCAATTCTCGTGCCTCATTTTTTGAGTAGCTTATAGGTGTGTGCCACCACACCTGGCTAATATTTTTTTAAAAATTATTTTTAGTAGAGACAGGGTTTCACCATGTTGGCCAGGCTGGTCTTGAACTCCTGACCTCAGGTGATCTGCCCACTTTGGCCTCCCAAAGTGCTGAAATTACAGGCATGAGCCACCACCGCGCCAGGCCTAATGTCGCCATTTCTAATTCACTCCTGTAGGATACATTATAGTTTTCCCACCTTTCATATTTGTACCACAACTACACCATGACTTCCAAATACTATCAAACAAACTCCAATGATGTTCAAGACAGTATGCATTCTGCCACAGTCTCAGTGGATGTTTAGAGCTCTTTTTTTTTTTTTTTTTTTTTTTAAATCAGTGTAAATACAATAGTCAAGATAAGGCTTCTTTTGAGAAGTCAAGAGTAATTCCTGGGGATTAAGTTTAAGAAATGTTTAATTTGGTAGTTCCAGGTTACTATTATTTATGAAATAAAGCAGTGACCAGCTAGTTGAAAAGAAGTCATGTTTCAAACAAATACATGTCAATACTGTCTAATGGTAGTGGGAACAAAACAGTACTAATACTACATATTTTAATATACTGTCTACAACGTGTCAGATACTAAGTGCTTTATAAAGATTTTCATATTTAATCCTGATAATAAACTTGAGAAATAGATATTATTATTCCAATTTACAGAAAAGGAACTAAAAGTCAGAGGAAAGAGATAAAATACATGACTTCTATTGCATTTTATTTATCTTATTAAAAAACATCCTTATTAATCTTATTAAAGATATCTATTGCATTTATTATCTTATTTAATAAAATGCATAAGCTGCTTCTTTGTCTACTTAAAGCTTCTAGAAAGGGTCGGTTACTCAGAGGATCTAGGATTGGGAATCAATTAACTCACAAAACATAATGGCTCCTAAAAATATCTTTGAAGACAGACACAAATGGGTTCAAAATTTGGTTTCACCACTTGTCAGCTATCAGTAGAGAAGGCAACCACTGATTAAGCCACAATTAATGGCAATTCAGGAATCTGCAAAATTGACCAAGAGAAGAGACTAGCCATCTCTAACCAGGATGTGTGTGTATGTGTTTGTGCATTTCTATCAGCCGCTAGGAAAAGTGAATCAGTGGGGATTCAGACATTCATTTATGACTATAGTGACCACTGAGTCAATAGATCTCTTTTACATATTACCCACCCCATCATAAAATTTAATTCTCTGTTAGTGACATTAAATCCTTCTTGATCTCTCTTCTTGTGGTCTTAAGGAGAAAATTTCAGTCTCTTAATCTTTTCCAATTTTGCACTCAGAAACACATGTTGCTGAGACATGATCTTTTAGTTCTACTGTTTTAATATTACAATATAATATACTATATCATGGACAGAACTATCAAGGGACATTTCTTACACATATTTAGGACCTAACAATTTCTCCTTATAGCCTAATAGTTGAGATGTGGACCCTGGAATTGGACTGCCAGGTTTTGACTGTTTCTACCCTACTTTCTAACTTAGGCAAGTTATTGACCTGTCTATTCCTCATTTTTTTCAACTTTAAAATGGGGGTAATATCTGTCACTTAGAGTTAATATGATTAATTAAATGAATTACTATTCCAAATAACTTAGAACAGTGCCTGGCTCTGAATAAATGTAACTATACTATTTTTACTATTAAATCCAACAGCAACAGTAAATACCATTATTGTTTATTTCAAATAATAAAGTTCCCTCCTTGTCAGTAGTCCTCTCTGTGTTGGGATTTTAATTCTAAGAGAAAGGATTTTCCTCCAATTAAAGCAGTTTTTTTGAAATCCTCAAGAAATTGTTCATTGGACATCTGTATTTCAAGTTTGTTCTGTCAATATATTCTGAATAATTCATGCAATTGAATAATAAAGACACATATTGATTCAGGTATACTAAAAGTCACCAAGGATCAATATTCATAATTTGAACTGTTTTGGTTTGTTCCACTTTAGTTGTAGAGTTCAAATAATTTTGAGCTTTGTTACAAAATTTGTTTCCAAAGCTAACTTCCAACATATTTAAAATATGTTTTTGTATGTATACACATGCTCATTTCAATGGCATCCAACTAAATTAAATGGCATTAACAATTGCATAGTGCTCACAATATATCAGGCACTGCACCAATCATTCCATATTTGTTATCTTATTTAGTCCTAGTAACAACTATAAGAGATGTTTATAAATATCTTCATTTCGTGGATGAGGATATTGAGATTCCAAGTAGTTAAATAACTTGCTTGATGCTATATGGCTGGTAAGAGGAGCAACGGGCATTTAAAGCTCAGTTCCCCCTACTCAGGCTTGTGCTCTTGAACCACAGCAGGCTACTTCAAATCTCTAAATATGCAACTCCAGGTAGCAGCCTGTAGGTGGGAGAGTTAGGTCTTGGGATGGAGAGCCATTCTCCTGACACTGAAACTGTGACATCAAAGTCTATCACCTATTTTAGTTACAGACGAAGCTTTTACCCTGACCACTTGGTGGATGAAGGAGAAAAAGAAGATTGCTATGGGGACTTTAGGAGTTTCAAAATGTGAGAAGGATAGGATGGTGAAGTTATCGTTTATATTCAGCTTTGATAGAAATGAAGGATGATGATAGAAAGAAGAATTATGATAATACAAACTATCTTTTCCTCAAACTTGGTGGTGTCATTGATATTCATTCTTGCCGTTATTTTGAAAAATAACAGATAATCTTAGGGAAAAAGGAAACTCTGAAATATGCATATTGACTGTAACAAGCATCATGATTTCAGAAACATTAAAGTGTGAATTCTAGAATGCAGTGATTACTGTAATAAAAATCTCCTGGTTTTTCCTTAATGCTTTACAAGGTCATTGGGGATAAGGATAATGATGATCAAATGAATTCACTGTAGATCTGAGACATTACTAGAGGTCATTTAGCTATGCTTTTGTTAAGAACTGGTTCCCAGTCAGATGTAGTGGCTCATACCTGTAACCCCGGCACTTTAGGAGGCTGAGGCAGATGGAACACTTGAGCTCAGGAGTTCGAGACCAGTCAGACCAACATGGAAAAACCCCTTCTCTACTAAAAATACAAAAATTAGCCAGGTGTGTTGGTGCACGCCTGTAATTCCAGCTACTTGGGAGGCTGAGGCACAAGAATTGCTTGAACTCAGGAGTCAGAGGTTGCAGTGAGCCAAGATCACGCCACTGCACTCTTTCCTGGGTGACAGAGCAAGACCCTGTCTCAAACAAAAACAAAAACAAACGCACAAAAAAACTGGTTCCCAAGTTCTGTTCAGTTGAGTGTCTTATATAAAATGCTTTTGCATTTATTTTACCATTAAATACAAAGACAACTAAGGAGATCACATCTAAGAATGTTATGGAAGTACAAATATATGCAATCACTCAATCTGCCGTTATCCCCTACACATAAAGCAATACTATATGAATTTTACTCACTGCTTAAAAATTCCTTCTCCATCAGACTCCCAAAACTATTTAGAGCAGTGTGAAAAGTTTTACAAACTGATCCATAATACATAACAGCCTCACACATTCTCCAGGAAGACAGCATGTGTGTGGAGAAAGAAGGCTTTCTTTAGATTCAGAGAGGATCACATTTAAAACCTAGCTTCTCCTCTTACTAGCCATCAACCTTCGGAACCTTCAGTGTCTTCAGTTCTCTAAGCTTCTAGTTCTAGAATAGGAGAAAAGAAAAACCTCAAGGATTACTTCAAAGAATAAAGAAAATGATGTATATAAAGCTCTTTACCTGTATTAGGTATGCAACAAAATAATAATAATAAATCATTACATAGTGCTTACCATGGCAAAGGCAATTTTCTAAGAGCTTTACATGTTAACTTATTTGCCTTTCAAAAAACTCTGTGAAGGGAAAATTGTCATTCCCATTTTAAATTCCTATATTTCTTTTTCTTTTTCTTTTTTTTTGAGGCAGAGTCTCACTCTGTTGCCAGGCTGGAGTACAGTGGCGTGATCTCAGCGCACTGCAACCTCCGACTCCTTGGTTCAAGCGATTCTCGTGCCTCAGCCTCGTGAGTAGCTGGTATTGCAGGCATGATCCACCACGCCCAGCTAATTTTTGTATTTTTAGTAGAAACGGGGTTTCACCATGTTTGCCAGGATGGTCTCCATTTCCTGACCTCGTGATCTGCCCACGATGGCCTCTCAAAGTGTTGAGATTACAGGCGTGAGCCACCGTACCCGGCCCATTCCTATGTTTCTTCAAATCCTTTTACTTCAAAATAATTTTACATTTACAGAAAAGTGGAAAAGATAGTACATAGAATTCTCACATACCATTTACCCAGTTTCCCTCATGTTACTATCTTAGATAATAATGATGCATTTATGACAACTAAGAAATTAACATTGATACAATGCTGTTAATTAAAGTACAAACTTTATTTGGATCTTCCTAGTTGTTATGCTTATGTTCTTTTCTGTCTCAGGATTCAACTGAGGATACCACATTGCATTTTGTTTTCATGTCTGTTTAGTCTTACATTTGTGTTGTCTCTTGGCCTCTCCTTGCCTTTCATGATCTTGGCACTTGTGGAGTAATGGTCAGATATTTTACTGAATGTCCCTCAGTTTGAGTTTCTTTCATGTTATCTCATGATTTTGGATTTGGGGGAAGAAAATCACGGAGGCGATGTGTCTTTCCTGTTACATTGTAAATATATATCCATGAGTCCTTACTTTTATAAATAAATGATTCAATGAATAAACTACTGGGAAAGAAGTGACAAATCTTCTGTACAGAATAATTCCAATTAATAAATGTATAAGGAATGAGAGCAATAGAAATCACCATTAGAACTACAGTAAGAATTGCTGCATGTTAGATCTATTGATGCATGCTAAAATGAGTGTGCAAAGCTTTAAGGAAAAAAGAGATATTTGCATAGCCTCAAAATATCTCCCTGATATAGTTTGAGTTTATGTCCCCACAAAATCTGATGTTGCACTGTAATCCCTAATGTTGGAGGGAGGAGTTTGGGTCATGTGGGAGGATCCCTCATGGATTGGTGCTGTCCTTACTGAGTTTAGATAGTGAATTTTCACTTAGATAGTGAGTTCTCACAAGATCTGGTTGTTGTAAAGTGTGGCACTCCCTCCCACTCTCTGTCTTGCTCCTGCATTTGCCATGTGACATGCAAACTCCTGCTTTGCCTTCTTAAGCAAAAACTTCCTAAGGCCTCCCCAGAAGCAGATGCTGGTGCTATGCCTCCTGTACAAACTGTGGAACTATGAGCCAATTAAACCTCTTGTAAATTACCCAGTCTAAGGTGTTTTTAGCAATGCAAGGAACAGCCCAATACACGCCCCAAAATATTAATACCTGTGATGGTTTTAATATATTCTGACAGATAATTTATAGTCTTTTTTTTTTTTATATAGGGAATGGTAATTTTCCTACCTTTAAAGGTGGGCTAGACTGGTGACTCTCTTCTTCTTCTTCTTTTTTTTTTTTTTTTTTTTTTGAGATGGAGTCTCACTCTGTCGCCCTGGCTGGAGTGCAGTGGGGTGATCTTGGCTCACTGCAAGCTCCGTCTCCCAGGTTCACGCCATTCTCCTGCCTCAGCCTCCCAAGTAGCTGGGACTACAGGCACCCGCCACCACGCCTGGCTAACTTTTTGTATTTTTGGTAGAGATGGGGTTTCACCGTGTTAGCCAGGATGGCAACTCTCTTCTTATGACTAGAGTATGGAAAGGGAAAATTAGTAATTTTACAGTGAAGAAATCTTGCAGACACCACCGTAAGCAATATCACCAATGATAGTCATAGTGAGACTACATATAGTTAGTTCTGCTGTCATAAGACACAGGCATTTCTTAAATGACCACGATACACAAAATAACATAGTAAACACCATAGGCCTTGCGGAAAAAATGGAATCGAGGCACAACAGCCAAAAACTTCACAGGTGATACAAGAAAACAAAAGCTAGGAAACTAATAAAAGTCGTAGCATCATTGTTCATATGTAAAATTGTTAAGAAACACATAAATGCTACAATAATTAGGGTACTTTCCTTAAAGAAGATCTGAAGTTTGCCCATAGAAATGGACATTAGAAGAGCTGCAGCTCGTGAGTTATTGTGAAGTGGTGGAAGAAGTATTATCTGAAATAAGACAGAAAGTTGTAAGACCAGATGTGGACGGATATGGCTCATAACACAAGATGAACTGAAGCAGGTGTAGATATTTGAGATCTGTGTGTATGTGTTTTGTGTATTTTTCCTTGGCTAGGTTCAACTGAGTGGAGTTTTCTGCCTTCACTTAATATTTGTCCCGTATAAAATCATGCATAAGCAAATATAACATTTTCAGTTTGCTTAAATTATTTCCTAATACATCAATTGCATTGGAACAAATTCATGTTTTCACAACAAGTGTTATAGCAAATCTGATTACAAGTTGAATCTGAATGAATCTGCCTTACTTTAGTTTGATAATTTAACATCTATTTTTCTTGATAAAGATTTGGAAAAAAAGAGAATCTTAGAGTGTCACTGGAATCAGCCAAAATACTTCAAAGAGTACAATAATGTCCATCAACAGGAAAGAATCATGATATTAGTTGATATGTCCACTACCATATTTGTCTTAGCACTTTTCCTGAACATTATTATTATCATTATTATATTTTAGACACAGAGTCTCGATCTATTGCTCACGTTGGAGTGCAGTGGTGCAATCACAGCTCTCCGCAGCCTTGAACTCCTAGGCTCATACAATCCTGTCACTTCAGCCTTCCTAACCTGAGTGGCTGGGACTATGGGTGCAGACCATCACATATGGGTAATTAATTTTTTTTTTTGGTAGATACAGGATGTCTCTAAGCATTTTATACTCACAGTTACTCTTTCAGGGCTATCAGTTGAACATGCAGAGAAATGGTAGCAGAGTAATCTTTCTCTGCAACATGGTACAGTCTGTTTGATAAATATCTACCAGGAAAAGTGAATATTTCTGCATGAGAAAAATGAAAGAAAAGAGGAAAAATATTACTGAATTTGTGCCTAAAAGAATATGCAATGTATAGATGGAGTTTTGTGAAGAATTTATGTGATAGAGCATGTAAGATGATTCACTGCTATGTAGTTAAGAGTCATTAATACAGACACTGCAGGCTAGCACATTAATTTTCCAAACTGTCTAGAAATAGAATATTATATAAATACAAAAGAAAGCATAGACATTTAAACTTTTTTTTTTTTTAGTTTTGATTTCTGTACCAGACAGACCTCTGAGAGTTTCCTTTCTCTCTCTTCTAGCTGATTTCAATAGTCCTGTCTTTTCTCTGGGCTTTTGACAAGTGATCAGACTCACTATTCTTGACAGTCCTCAAGCTTGGATTTTACAGAACAAAGTAAGGCTTTAGCCAAACAAGTCGATTTCATATTTAGAACTTCCTCTGGTGGTGATACCAGTTTAGGGAACAGAGAGTATAATTGTTCTCTTAGCACCCTACATCCATCCGTTTAATATTTCAGAATTCCTCTGAAAAAAAAGGGGGGAAAAGGAGAAAACATATTTCCTTCCAGGTTTAAGTCACAGTCCATCTTTGCCTTGACTGGATAGCATTTTTTTTTTTTTAAAGCATATGACTTCTCTCTTAGGGAGAGAGACAGCGAGAATTATCAGTGTCTTGGACAAAAGGTGTGATTTCAAAGAACAGGCTAAATGGAGAGAGGCATAGACCTGCTGTCTCATTCCACAATTTGAACTGTACCATGAAAAAGATCACTGGATAAGTATGCTCATTAAAACATTATTCGTTATAGAAAAAAAGTCTCATAAAGTCTGGAAGCAAATGAATGTCTATCAAGATATTATTTTTATCTAATGGAATAATATGAATCAACTTAAAATTGTGCATTTCTTTACATAGAACTTTGTAACATATTATGGAAGGAAGAAAGGAGACACAGAAGGGTCTTCAGATCAGTAGGTGTGTGTGCGTGTGTGTGTGTGCACGCACATGTATGTACACATAAATGCTTGAACAGATGTTCACTAAACTATTGATGGGAGCTAATTCTGATTGGTGGTATTTCTAGTAATCTGTTTTGATTTACTGCAGTACATTTTGACTTCCTTTTTAAAAAGAAATACACATATTTCTAGAATAAGAATAAAATAGAATTTTCTTCAAGGATAGAAAAGACATTTATCTACTGGTCTTCATGAAAGCATACTAAATACATGATAGAAAATATATTAAGGAATAAAAGTTTATTAGCAGTGATAACAGGAAGCAGCTAAAACCAGAGGTCCTAAGCTATGAAAACTGCCTGCAATACAGTGACTTTTCTCTTCAGTAAGGAGGATGGCAAAAGTGTATTCAGACCTCTCCAGATTTCAAACAAGATGCATACAGCTCTGAAAGTAAAACTTTCCTGGGAGGTCAAATGGGTAAGTATCTTCTTGAAATAATGTAGGGTGCGAGCAGCCCATGAATTTTCAAGAGTGTGCCAGACACTGTTCTAAGTGTTTTATGCATATTAGTGTATTTAATCCTTGTCCAGCCCAGTAAGGCTTATACTACTAGTGAACACATTTTACAGGTGACATAACGTCTGTGAGGCACAGCAGAGTGAGACAACTTGTCCACGGGACATATGTGAAACCACAATCTACTGAGGCAGCCTGGTTCCTCATAGTCGTAATATGAACCTCAGATCATCATCATAAGTGGGGAATACCTTTTGGGAGGCCAAAACTACATTTCAGACTGCTGGAGAGGCAGGGTTTTAGGAGGGGTTTTGTAGGATGGCACCTTTGTTTTATCAGAGGTGGATTTGTTGTACAAAAGATGAGAGATGGCTATACTATTGGCAGCTCCTGAATGGTGGTAACTGAGCAGAAGTAAATAGGCATTGTACCATTAAGAATTCTCATGAGCGGCCAGGCGTGGTGGCTCACGCCTGTAATCCCAGCACTTTGGGAGGCCGAGGCAGACGGATCACGAGGTCAGGAGATTGAGACCATCCTGGCTAACGTGGTGAAACCCCGTCTCTACTAAAAATACAAAAATAAAAATAAAAATTAACCAGGTGTGGTGGCAGATGCCTGTAGTCCCTGCTACTGGGGAGGCTGAGGCAGAATGGCGTGAACCCAGGAGGCGGAGCTTGCAGTGAGCCGAGATGGCGCCACAGAACACCAACGAGGGCGACAAAGTGAGACTCCATCTCAAGGGAAAAAAAACCCCCAATTCTCATGAGCTACAGAAATTCACTGATTCATCTCCTCCCTGACTAATACGATGATTAAAATATCCTTTTCCTGATTGACACTATAACCCCAAAAGAAGGAACTCTGAACACTGAGAGGGAGTGTGCTCACGCCACAGATAGCATTTGTTTGGGTAGGGTAGTATTTTAAGACAAGAAATCAGAAATGAGGGGCTACCTGTCCTGATACACCTTAGTGTCCCCTACTCTTGAGAAACACTGGCAGGTCATGAATAAACTACTCTCATTCAGAAAACAGAAAATCCCAGCTTGGGATTGTTCTTGGATGGGAGAAAACAAACACACAAACAAAAGCTAAATAATGTCATAAAGATGAGAACTAAAACGTAAAAGAGAAATGAAAAAAGTACATTTAAAAATAATTATTTAATTAATAAAATGATATTTTATTTTATTATTTTAAGAGATGGGGCCTCACTCAGCCCAGGCTTAAGTGTGGTGGTATTATCATAGCTCACTGCAACTTCAAATTTATAGGCTCAAGCAATGCTCCTGCCTGTCTCCCAGGTAGCTAAGACTAGAGGTGCATGCTACCACACCCAGCTAATTGTACTTATTTATTTATTAATTTTGTAGAGAAGATGTTGACCAGGCTGGGCTTGAACTCTTGGCTTCAACCAGTCTCCTGCCTTGGCCTCCCAAAGTGCTAGGATTGTAGGGGTGAGCCACTATGCCTGGCTACAAAAGAATATTTTAGATAACCACTCTCTTATGCTTTCAAACAATTAAAGGAATATAAGCATTTCAAAAATTATAAGCAATCACAGAAAAGTTAATATAGCTACGGAAAGAGAATAAAAGTGAGATGACAAATGTCAGAAAAGACAGAAATGTACATATATGACAACCACACAATAATGCAGAAGGAACTTGAGTAGATATTAATAGAACACAGGGGCATGGTGAACTGGATTGTTAAAATTATTCAAATCACAGGGTAAGGATAACAGCAATTAGAGAGAAGCAGAAGTATTTGGAGGCTACAAAGAATACATATATGCATAATTGGCATCCTCTTATTAAATAGAGGAAACAACACAACACATACATTTCATGTGGAACAGAAAAAATAGAAATATAATACAAGGAAATTTTCCTAAAATGAAAAAAGCCATAAATACCTAGATTGAAAGAACACTGCATGAGTACAAGGGAAAAACAGCTAAAGAATGTATCTACCATTGCTAAAGAAGTATCATGTCCTTGGCAGGGAAACCATCATTCTCAGCAAACTAACACAGGAACAGAAAACCAACCACCACATGTTCTCACTCATAAGTGGGAGCTGAACAATGAGAACACATGGACACAGGGAGGGGAACATCACACACCAGGGCCTGCCAGGGGGTGGTGGGGCTAAGGGAGGGATAGCGTTAGGAGAAATACCTAATGTAGATGACGAGTTGATGGGTGCAGGAAACCACCATGGCACGTGTATACCTATGTAACAAACCTGCGTGTTCTGCACATGCATCCTAGAACTTAAAGTATAATTTTTTTTTAAAAAAAGAAGTATCATGTAACATCACCCTGATGAAATTACTATAATTTCATCATATAAAAATTAACAATATTGTTATCTAGGCAGAACAGAAATACATGAAAAGAGAAAAAAAACATTGATTTCCCAATTCTCCTCAACAATACTGCAACAGCAGAGTACATTAGAACCATATTTTCAGAATTATGAGAAGAAAGCGAATACATAAGTTTCCTACCCAGCTAAGTTACTGTTCTTAAAAGATGTATAGAAAAGTAATGTCTGTAACTTCAGAACTTAGAGAAAAAGTGCACTTAAATGGATTGGATAAATATTTTATTGATATCTAGCCAATTAGAAGTGGGAGAAAGAGAAAGATGTGGAAGAGATAGAAGAGGAGGAGCAGGAGAGTCAAAGAAGAAACAAAATGAAAACTCAGAAATTTCGAAACTAAACTATAAAAGAAGTAGTTGAGATCGCTGAATGCATGTAAATACATAAATTAGAATTCAAATCTATATTAAATGGTTTATAGAATATAATGCAAATGATACAAAATTTGACAATGTCATATTACTACAACTAATCAATATCAAAGACAGAGACTATAAGAAGACGACATTGGAAGTATAATAATGTTTTTATTTTTAGGGCAAAATATCAGTAGATGTTGAAGTCATTAAATTCATAAATCAAATTTAGGTTTGTTATTTTGAAGTTATAAGGTATTAAAAGGTGGGCCACTGGAAAGTCTTTAATTTTAATTTACAATGTTGGAATTACCAAAAGGGGGGAAAAGCAGAATACAGCAAAAAAGAAACACAGATCATAAAACAAACATTTAAAACCAAAGACACATAAAAAGAGAAAGAAACAGTAAGTAACTGAAAATTAAATGGAAAAGTATTTTGCTCAATACATCTTGAGGTCAATGAGTGAAATCAGGACCTTAAGTACTTATACTACCGTAATGGATTTTGTCAGTGATAGACCCAGGATTCTCCCTTCTTATTAGAAACTAACTTTTTCTCAAGTATTTACCCCTCAGACCCACAGTTCTGTTTCTCAGAATAAGCTAAAGATTGACCTGATGGATCCAATGAAACTCTCACCTTCTTGCCAGTGACTGATTGAGGAATAGTTATGTAAACTAATTTGGGCTAACAAGATGGCAGGAGGAGGCATAATGCAGATTTCTGAGCAAGTTCTTCTGCCGTCTTGAGCGAGCCAAAGAATACTCGTTGTAAATGAGGAAACATGGAGCTCTAATTGCTACTGATGTAGGGGAATCCCCTTAGAATAGCGCCTCTGCTAGGCCAGGCGCAGTGGCTCACGCCTGTAATCCCAGCACTTCGGGAGGCCGAGACGGGCGGATCACGGGGTCAGGAGATCGAGATTGTGCTGGCTAACACGGTGAAACCCCGTCTCTACTGAAAAAATACAAACTTAGCTGGGCGTGGTAGCGGGCGCCTGTAACTCCAGCTAACTCAGGAGGCTGAGGCAGGAGAATGGCCTGAACCCGGGAGGCAGAGCTTGCAGTGAGCCGAGATGGCGCCACTGCACTCCAGCCTGGGCGACAGAGCGAGACTCCGAGAGTCCATCTCAAAACAAAAACAAACAAACAAAAAGCCTCTGCTAGACATCACAGAATGGAGGAGATACGTGACAAACCTAGGGCCTTGAAAACATCACGGAGTTCCCAATAAATCAACCCTGAAGTCCATCCTACCTACAAACTGCCTCTCAGGTGAGCTAACACAGCTTCTTTTCCATTAGTGGTTGTTTTCATTTGTTCGTTTTTACATATAGCATTGTCCATCTGATTGGTAGAATTAGTAAACGAGAAAGAATAACATATATACATTAGGCAATTCCATCATTCTCCAGACATTTACTGAATACTCACTATGTGCTATGCATGGAAATGGGTTAGGTTAGTAAATATGCAGCAAATGTTAGTATATACGTACAATGTACATATGCAAACATGTAACTGACATGTACACACATAAACATACAGAGGGGAGGTAAGAGACAAGAGGAAAGATAGGAAAGATTTCAAAGGAGAGATGACAAAATGCTGAAAATATGTAACATTTCATACCGATTGAATTCTTTACAAGCATGTATTACTTTAACAACAAAATGATCTTAAAAATTTTTAAAGATTAAAAAAAATCTATTTTCATTTTGGCAACAAAGAAATCCCTGCTGTCTTCAGTATCTGCCCTTACAAAAAATGTCAACATTGTGTCTTTGGCTATAATCCACTGGTGAGAAGACCTCAGCAGGAATACAGCAGATTTCTGTAGTCTTGCTGGGGTTAGATTTCCTATTTCATCATCTGAAAAAAATCATAGAACAAAATGCTTCAATAGCCTAGCCTTTCTGGAACATTCATATATGCAGAATAAAGAGACTAAGCCTCATTTTAAAAAAGAAAAAGAAAAAGCCCATCCAAAGAGGCACATTCTACAGAGCTATAGCTCTATATGGGCACACACATTGTACCGGTATAAAATAAAGATCTTGCTTGTCAAGGACAACACTTTTTAATGGCTTGGGAATTAAAATCTGGTTTCAGCAACCCCTTTGCCCCATCGTAGTAAATTAAATTTAATGCTGACAGGAGTAATGCACATTAGACTCCAGAGCAATAAATTTAAGCACCACATTAATGCGACCGGACTGAAATGAAGGGTCCTGAAAGAACATTCTGGGAAGAACAGACTCCTCTAATGATTGTTCTTTTCAAAATTGGGAAAATTAGTTCTAAGAAGTAGAAATGCAAAACTATCTGCAGTCTCAGAAGCCTCTGGGATTGCTGGCGCTGGTTCGTATGTCTCTGTTGAGCTTCTATTAGCAGTATTTCATCCATTCACTATCCCTCATTTCATGAATATCTCGTTAGTTCTTTTGACTATAGTAACACCGTTTTAGGAGAAGAGTAAATGATGATCAATGAAAGGGCAATGAGAACTTGTATTGAAAGGTTAAGGGAAAAGTGGAAGGAAAATATATCCTTAATGAAATTGAAAGTATTCACTTTTGGCCAGGCGTGGTGACTCAGGCCTATAGTCCCAGCACTTTGGGAGGCTGAGGTAGGCGGGATGACATGAGGTCAAGAGTTCGAGACTAGCCTGGCCAATGTGGTGAAACCTCATCTCTTTTGTATTTTGTAAAAATACAAAAAAAACAAAAACAAAAAACAAAAAACATTAGCCTGGCCTGGTGGCTGGCGCCTGTAGTCCCAGCTACTCAGGGAGGCTGAGGCAGGAGAACTGCTTGAACCCAGAATGTAGAGGTTGCAGTGAGCCAAGATCCACTGCACTCCAACCTGGGCAACAGAGGGAAAGTCTATCTCAAAAAGAAAAAAAAAAAAGGAAAGAAAGTACTCACTTTATTTTTCTGTATTATAAATGTAAGCAGTTTTTATAAAGACTGATTTAATTTTCAGAACAAATGCAGATCCCAGGTTTGTAGGAGTTAACTCTACCAAAACTTTCTCTTTTTTTTTGAGACGGAGTCTCGCTCTGTCGCCCAGGCTATAGTGCAGTGGCACTGTCTCGGCTGACTGCAACCTCCGCCTCCTGGGTTCAAGCGATTCTCCTGCCTCAGCTTCCTGAGTAGCTGGGGATACAGCCACCACGCCCAGCTAATTTTTGTATTTTTAGTAGAGATGGTGTTTCACCATGCTGGCCAGGCTGGTCTCCATCTTTTGACCTCGTGATCCACCTACCTTGGCCTCCCAAAGTGCTAGGATTACAGGTGTGAGCCACAGCGCCCAGCTTCTACAAAAACTTTTAGTTAATAATCACAAAAGTCAGAAGTGGAAATGATTTTTTTTCCTATCCTATTGCAAGATTGCCTCCATTTTATAGTTGATACTCTCCTGATAGTAATTTATTTCTTTTTCTTTACTAGTAGGAACCCAATTTGTTTAGGTAACTATCTTTCTTGTTTTCCAGAGCAGGTTAGCCAGTGTCTCAGAAACAACTGAACTATATTTGTGTAAGCTGATAACAATGGTCCTGTTCCCCCAGCTAGTGACTGGTTTAGATATGAGCAGGAAACTTAATTCTGGTCAACAACTTGCAAGATGAAGTGTGCTGAAGAGCTTATGGAAAAGGTTGACATACTCCTTAGAAATAAATAGGAAGAAGTATCTATTGTTGGATATTGCAGCCTCTGCACATAGTGCTTAGAATTCTGGCGCCTGTCCTGGGACCATGAAGGGGAGTAGTCCAGAGTCTCTGTACTTGATAATAATGTTGGCATGCTGCTAGAACCGCTGTCCTCCAGACTCCCTGATGTGAAAGATAAAACATTCCTGTGTTGTTTAAATGTTTTTAAGTTTTATTTTTTTTTCCTGATACTTGGAGCCAAAATAATCCCAATCAATGAAGAGAATCATGGACCAGAGCTTTATTCAGTCACTTAGCCAACCATTTTTATTTCCTTCTGTGCGTCAGCTGGTATGTTTGGTGCTAGGAATATAATAGCGCCAGGGACACAAGATGGATATGGTCTCTCCCTCACAAAGCCTATGGCTTAGTGAGGATTCAAGACTTAAAAAAAATAATCAGTTGATAGATTCTATGAAGGACCTGACTTCACCACAATGCAATATATCAGTATGACAAAATTGCACTTGTGTCCCATGAATATATATAAGTGGTCATCAGAGAAATGTAAATCAAAACCACGATGAGACCCACCTCATACCAGTTGGAATGGTGATCATTAAAAAGTCAGGAAACAACAGATGCTGGAGAAGATGTGGAGAAATAGGAATACTTTTACAATGTTGTTGGGAGTGTAAATTAGTTCAACCATTGTGGAAGACAGTGTGGTGATTCCTTAAGGATCTAGAACCAGAAATACCATTTGACCCAGCAATCTCATTACTGGGTATATACCCAAAGGATTATAAATAATTCTACTATAAAAACACACGCACATATATGTTTATTGCAGCACTATTCACAATAGCAAAGACTTGGAACCAACTCAAGTGCCCATCAATGATAGACTGGATAAAGAAAATGTGGCCCACATACACCACGGAATACTATGCAGACATAAAAAAGGATGAGTTCATATCCTTTGCAGGGATATGGATGAAGCTGGAAACCGTCATTCTCAGCAACTAACACAAGAATAGAAAACCAAACACCACATGTTCTCACTTATAAGTGGGAGTTGAACAATGAGAACACATGAACACAGGGAGGGGGATATCACACACCAGGGCCTGTTGGGGGCGGGGCTAGGGGAGGGATAGCATTAGGAGAAATACCTAATGTAGATGACAGGTTGATGGGTGCAGCAAACCACCATGGCACGTGTATACCTTTGTAACAAACCTGCACGTTCTGCGCATGTATTCCAGAACTTAAAGTATAATAAAAGATTAAACAAAAAGTTAAAGAGTAAGTATAAGAAATAAAAGGAAAAGCCAATGTCTCTCTCTGTATCTCTCTCTCTCTTTCTCTTTTTGGAGACAGGGTCTCGCTCTGTTGCCCAGGCTGGAGTGCAGTAGCACAACCATAGCTCACTGCGGTCTCAGTCTATCTCCTAGCTTCAAGTGATCCGCCCACCTCAGACCCCCAAGTGGCTGGGACTACAGGCATGCACCACCATTCCTGGCTAATTTAAATTTATTTTTTGTAGAGACAGGGTCTCATTATGTTGCCCAAGTTAATCTTGAACTCCTGGGCTCAAGAAATCCTCCCACCTTGACCTCCAAAGTATATATCATTTTTAAAGTAAGGAAATATAAAATTGGGGAACAGATTAGTTATTGCCAAGGATTACAGGTAAAGGGTTGGTAGGCATAGCTATAAAGGAGTAGCACAGGGAGGAATTCTTGTGATGATGGAACAATTTTTTGTGTTGATTGTGGTAAGAGTTACATGAATCTACATACATAATAAAATTACACAGAACTACACACACACATGCACGTACGCATACATACATACAAATGATAACATGCAATTCTGGGGCTATATAAATTCTGTGGATTGTACCATGTCAAACTCCTAATATTCTTTAGCACAGGATATTGTACTAGCTATGCAAGGTGTTACCATTAAAGGTAAGAATTTCTTGTTAGAATAGCAAATTGAACAAATACATCTAATTTCTCATTTCTAATCTTCCAAAAGCCACCATTAAAACTACTGGAAAGATTTTTTTTTTTTTTATTTTTGAGACAGAGTCTTGTTCTTGTCACCCAGGCAGGAGTGCAGTGGCGTAATCTTGGCTCACTGCAACCTCTGTCTCCTGGTTCAAAAAATTCTCCTACCTCAGCCTCCCGAGTAGCTGGGATTACAGGTGCCTGCCACCACACCCCACTAGTTTTTGCATTTTTAATAGAGATGGGGTTTCACCACATTGGCCAGGCTGGTCTTGAACCCTTGACCTCAGGTGATCCACCTGCCTCGGCCTCCCAAAGTGCTGGGATTACAAGTGGGAGCCACCGCACGCAGTCACTACTGGAAAGATTTTTATCCACCCTTGAGACTTTTTAAAAGTACAGCAAAAACAAGAGAGAAGACACAACACACTGATGGCATTTTTGAACCTGGAAAGCAGACAAACAAGTTAAAATGGGCCAAATATACCAAAGAAGCCAAATTCTGAGCCAGCAGTACAGCTGGGAAACAACCCAATTAATATTGCAAAGCCCCTAAAAGACTTGGGTTCTGGAAATACCAGGAATTACTAGAAGTAGGGGGAAAAGGTAAGGAAGAAAGCCAAACTATGTTTTATTGGGTGATATATTTTTGAGCACTAGTTAGAAATCTAGATCTTCTCCCCCATTTCATGATGCTGAGTGACTATACATCTTCCTCTCTGGCAGAAAAATGGATATTTATTTTCTGGCAAGATTTATCCTCACCAGGATTGACTGGCACATTTGAGACCATGTATCTCATCTGAAAAGCAGGGAAGTTACATGACTATACACATACTGAAAGCTGAGGTCCTCCAAAACTTTTTTCCAGTTAGTTCTCAGAATGCAGACTGCCATACTTTGAGTTCCAGGTAGGGGTTTGAAATGCTTCTCTCTGAGAAACCTGACAAGTCTAAAGAAAAAAAAAAAAAAAACAGCCTAAATGATATTGACTCAAGGATCTAGTGCTGTCTAATAAACCACTGAAAAACTCAGGGGCTTAACGTAACAACTTATTATTTATCATAATTCTGTATGTGGACAGAAGAGTTCTTTAGCCCCTCTTGGCATGGACTCGGGTACTGGATGGATGGAATCATGTGAAGCTGCAGCTGGGGCTGTTAGTTAAAGGCCTCAGTTCTTCTCCCTTTGGCTCTCTCTACATGACTGCCTGGGCTGCCTTACATCATGGAGACTAACTTCCAAGTGATGTTTCAAGAGGCAGGAGTTCAAAAGGGAGGACCAGGACTGGCACAGTATTACTGCCACCATATTTCATTGATTAAATGAAGCAGAAGCCCAGCCCACAGTCAGTGTAAACATTCATGAATGCTGAGAGGCATAAGGCATTGGAGGTCACCAATGCAACACTCCACCCTGCTCGCCGACATCGAGGGCTCACCGCCAAAAGCCTATCACATTATCCTTAAGGAAACTCAAACTGGAAAAGCCCCAGCCACATCCTCAGAGATGCCAATCAAGTTTTTATTTGCCCACTCTGAATTATATTTAGACAAATCACAATCTACTGATATCTGAAACAACTGAGGAAAGCCTCTAACACAGAAGAGACCTAATTAAGAAAAGAGAGATGGTGGAGGGTGGGGGGTTGGGGTAGGCATAAATTAGAGAAACTAGAAACTATTCAGAGAATAAGAAACTTAAAATACATATTAAACTTAAATAATACATAATATCTTCAGAGAAATAAACTGTGTAAAAAAAGAATAACATGACACATATACATGTATAGATAGATGGATAGAAAGATTCAAGAGCAATAAAGAAGCTTTAAAATATTAAAAATCTAATTGAAAGAGTTGGAAGATAAAGTTGGAGATGTCTCTCAGAAAGTAGAGCAAAATAAAAACAAAATGGGAGGAAATTTGAAGGACAAAAAGATATATATAAAATAAATTCCAGGTTATCTGAATAATAGGCATTTCAGAAGAAATAACTGAGAAAATGGGATGGAGTTGATCACTATAGTAACTCTAATAAGTCTCCAGTATGGAATTTCCAGAATGAAAGGGATCAGTGAGTGCCCAGAACAATGTAGGAAAATGTACCGACACGAAGGGAAAGCACTGTAAAATTTTAGAATAGTGAGCACAGAGAAAAAGTTCTACAAGCTTTCAGAATGTGGAGGTACAAGAATTGTTACATAACAAAACAAAATGATGATTTCACACTTAAAATTTTACTTAGCCAAAATAATAATAAAAATAGCAGCTAAATTTATAGGTAGAATAATGACATATTCCAACATTTTAGTAAATAATCTTGCAATACTCTTTTCCCTGGAAACTACTGGAGTGTGACTTCCACATAGGATGTAAACAATAACAAAAAAGATATTGGATATAGGAGAGTTGCAACAGGCATCTCAGGATGACAGTGCAGAGAGAATTCAAGATGAAAACTGTGAACCAGGCATAGAGGGTGATCACTCCAGTCTAGAGAACTTGACTCAAGAGCTGAGGGCTCTCATCACTGTCTTCTCTGTCATTGTTTTTTAAACTTGAGGAATGTACTGGAAAAAGTGCTCCATGAATAAAATAAATCCTAAAAGATCAACAACAAAAAAATCAATCCAGGAGGCAGGGAATGAAACCTAGGAGGTAGACAAAATAAACTCAAGAATAGCAACAGAAGGAAAACCTAGGATAACAGCTCTGCAGCAGTCCTGGAGAGCAACCAGCCCAGATGGAAGAATGAACGTCTACCTGAGGGATGTCTCCAAGAAAAATAAAACTCAGCTGATAGTGCCTCTGTCTGGATTGAGTTCATCAAAATTATAGTGAAAGGTTATTGAAAGTGATGGAAAAATTTACAAGAAGTACAAAGAATCTTAAAGTGTAAAAACCACAAGGGACCATTATTTTAAAAATAAAAAAGAAGGAAAATCTAGTCATGGTACCCAACAATGCTCAGCTTGAAATGTTTTACTCTAGCCATAGGAATATAAACGCTGCATATTCTGTAACAGAAAAGTATAATATAACTGTATCAAGATGATGAAAGAGTTGCAGAGGAAATGGCAATGGAAAAGAGTGAATTCTTCATTTCTCATACTAGAAAGCTAATAGATAATAGAGAAACGTAAGACTATTATTTAGAAATAACCATCTGCTCTTATTATTTTTATAGGATAAAATTAATTTAAAATAATTGATGTTAAGAAAAAAAGTATGATGTTCTTAAGAAAAGCATGTGGTGTGTAGTTGAGCTAAAGGACCTGGGGCAGTTTTCCTAAGGAAATATTCAAGATGAGACTAAGCCAGCGAGCAGAAATTTATAAATCCAAATTGAGAAAACAAGGAAGGGCGATAGAAATGGGGGAAGCATTCCAGGCAGTAGGACCAACAAATATAAGAAACTTCATAGGAAAAAAGCCCTATAGCATCAAGGTACTGAAGAAAACCTTTGTGGCTTAGCAGCTAAGACATGAGTGACATGCAATTAAGTTGAAGAAATAATCAGTAACCAAAGCATACAGAGACTTGTGGATATATGAAGCATTGTGAACTCAACCCTTAGGTCAACAGGTTTTAGGTGGAGGGGAAACTGACTTTTATTTATTTTTAATCTTACTATTTATCTAGTATTTTAGAGATAGGGTCTCATTCTGTCACTCATTCTGAACTACAGTGGTGCCATTATAGCTTACTATGAACGTTGATCTCTGAGCTCAAGATATTTGTCAGCCTCAGTCTCCCAAGTAGCTGGGACCTCAGGTCTGTGCCACCACACCTGGCTAATTTTTAATTTAATTATTTTTTAGAGACAGGGTCTCACTATGTTGCTCAGGCTGGTCTCAAACTCCTGGCCTCAAGAGATCCACCTCAGCCTCCCAAAGTGCTGGGATTATATGCATGAGCTATCACACCTGACCCAGGGACTGACTTTTAAAACACTAGTTTGGCGGCTGTTTTGGAGACTGGTTTGGTGGAGGCAAGGGGAATGCAGAGACAATAATTATGATGATAGCTCAGTAGTTAAGGAAGGAGATGATGGGGAAAGTAATAGCTGAGAGCCACAACATGTAACATGCAGAGAGCCACATCTACAACCAAGACATGTGACTTGAAGTCCAGTGTTTGACTTCTACACTGCATGGCAAGATGACAGTTTAGCATTAATGTGATCATAAGAATAAAATTTTAAAAAGGTGGTTTCATTTCAATAGAAGTAAGTAGGTGGAAGTGTCTATTTTAACCTGGAAAAAGAGAAACTGTGCTTTTTAGCTCATGTCACTTCTTAGATTTGCCCATTCATTTGTTCATCCATTCAGCAAGTATTTTTTAGCACCAGCTATATGCCAGACACTATTCCCAGGAGTGCAGCTAAGAAGAAAAAGGTCTCTGATGTCTTTTATCATACAGCTTTCATTCTACCTGGGTAGACAACAAAGACTATATATATAAAAAACCCACCACAACAAAACAATTTAGAGAGATAGAGAATGCCATGGAGAGGTAAAGTGGTCAGGGAGACTCTCTCAAAAAGTGGTATTTGATAGGATGCCTGTGTGAATTGGGGGTAGCCAGTTAGTGATCTGGGAGAAGAGAATTCCTTAGAGGAGAACAGCTTTCCTCTATAGCTTTCCACTTCTAGGCAGAAGTGATGAGCAAAGGTCTTGTTTTGAGAGTTGTGCTTGATCTGTTAAAGATATAGCAAGGCTGGAGTGGAGAAAGCAAAAAGAATAATAGAAGATGAGGCTAGAGAAGTAGCCAGGACAAGATAAAATAAGGTTCTGCCCATACTCCGTCTTAATAAATTAAAGATTAAAAGGTACATATCAAAGCCAATATTTCTAACTCTGGGCTGTGGTAATAGCCTCCTGGTTGATTTTCCTGCGTCTGCTCTCTTTGTTCAGTCATCATGTACAAGATTGTCAGATGAATCTTCCTAAAGCACAGATTTTTATCACATATCTCTCCTTTCCTCAATAACTTTTACTAGCTCTGCTGGATCGAAAGGAAACTCCTCAAGCTTGGCCGATTACCTGAAAGCCTTTCCTTTCCTACATACACTTGTCTCTCAACATGCCCCCAAATGAGTTCCTCGTTTCTGTGCCCCTCACCATTCACTACCAGTATTCTGTGATTCTTACTTCAGTATCCTTCAGTACTCAAGTCAGTTCACCGTGGTTGTGGATGTCCAATTCCTGTTTTCAGAGTGCTTAAAATAAGGAGAAGATACCAATCACTGTGATGCAGTGGTAGAAATGAGATATGCTATTGAAAAGGAGCAATTGTTGCTATGGAATGTTTCAAAAAAGGAGATAACTTTCAGTTGAAGTGCTCCTGGACAACTTTGTCACTTGATGATTTTTATTATTTTGAACTATTGGGCACCCTTATAGAATGCTTTGGATTTTTTCTCTTTCTCTTGTGTGTTTGTCCTCTAGAACTAGACTCTAGCCCCTCTAGAGTGAGAGATCTTGTCTTCTGTTAATTTCCAGTGGCTGTCAAGACTTCCCACAGGGTCTAGCATAGAACAGGACATCTCTAAATGCAGATGCAGTGAAAATTGATTGCATTTAAATCCAAATGCCATTATTGCACGAGGGTACTATTATGTGATCCTGCTGAGAGCAACCTTTCTACGCCACAGTCACCACCCAGTGTACTAACTGGCAATAGGAGTTTAAAACTTTATTAATAAAGAATAAGTGAGCATCAGATATATATGGTCTTTTGGTTTGGACTCACAGCTCATCTGCAATTCTTCTACTAAATTAAAATGAGTGATTTCTAATTGATTATGGTACCAGTGGTGGGTATGTTAGAGTCGAAAGGGTGTTTTCTATATGAGTGATAAGACTATCAGAACACAGCTGGTGATATAGTTAGGTGTTGTGTCCTCACCCAGATTTCATCGTGAATTGTAATGGCCATATGTCAAGGGAGAGACCAGGTGGAGGTAATTGAATCATGAGGGTTGTTTCCCCCAGGCTTTTCTCGTGATAGTGAGTGAGTTCTCACAAGATCTGATGGTTTTATAAGGGGCTCTTCTCCTTCCTGCCACCTTGAAAGAAGATGCCTTGCTTCCCTTTCCGCCGTGGGTGTAAGTTTCCTGAGGCCTCCCCAGCCATACTGAACTGTGAGTCAATTAAATCTCTTATCTTTATACATTACCCAGTCTCAGGCAGTTCTTTATAGCAGTATGAAAACAGACTAATACAGCTAGTATGTTGGAATCAATTATGAGAACTGTGTGATGTTATGGATAACATACTAGAAATTTTGAACAACTCATGCTTTTTTAAAAACCTATTTTTGTTCTTATATTATCTAATCTAATATCAAGATAGCATAGGATTTTGCTATTATGGGAGAAAATTGATAATCTATAGTCTAATCCTCCTTTAAAGATCAGGAGATTTAAGGTTGGAGAGTGAAAATCATTTGCCTGAAGTGACACAATTATTTAGTAAGAAAGCTAGAGTTAGAGCCCGGGTCATCTGCTCTTGTCCCAGCTCTTTTTGTTTTGTGGATCAAAGGGAGGGATCCTCAGCAAATTCTTATTACTTTTGTTCCCAGTTGCTGCCAGTTTTCCTATCAGTGGACACCACCTGGAAAAATAAGGCAGCAGGGCAGCCTCGTGTACAAGGTTTTTCTATTTTACCAACAGATTGCTCTCATGCTTTTGGGGAAAGAGTAACCTTAAAATGATGAATGCTTGTCCTATTAAAAGCTCTTCCAGCACAGGCATTATTGATAGTGTGCAAAAAGGCCATCCATTTTAGTGCAAATGAAAATTGAAATGGAGAGAACATCGTGTCTTTTTTTCTAATGTATGATGCTGGCTCACGCACAGTGTGATTGGTGTGAGCTGAAAACAGCTGTCCAGAGTCCTTACGACCTTTGCCTACCTCCCACTGGTGATAACAAGGACAGCTGATCAGTAAGAAAGCTAGCTTCCTAACATCCGTATAATAAATGTACGGCCTTAGCAGGGCACTCAAGCACCCTCATGATCTAGTATCAACTTACCTCAGATTTGTTTTCTATTATTTTTGTCTCAAAACCAATGTGCTAGTTATCTGACGTTATTATCATTATGATTTCCAGATCATGTTATGTTTTTCTGAGCTCTTTCCTGCATAGGCTGTTTCCTCTGCTTTACAATCCTTTACCTTCTTTTCTGCAAGGCTAAATAATTCTCTTCCTTCACACTTCAGTTCAGTTTCACCTCTGGAGTCTTATCCACCCCTTCTATTTCTCAAGTTGCCTGAACTATTGCATCATCAGGAGACCTTTAATGCCTTTGAATTTACTAAGGATATTCATGTTACACGGAATTATGGTCAGATATATGTTTGTTCTCTCATCTAGAGGGTGTGCTTCCTGAGAGCAGAGAGCTTGTGCATCTTTGCATCTCCAGTGTTTAGCACAATGCTTAGGAGATAGCACACAAATATTTGGTTAAAGATGGAAACTATAAATGAGTGGTGAGTGAATGAGGAACACATGTGAGATCAGAAAGCTTCATGCTCTTGGTTCTTATTTAGAAAGACTTTCTCAGCCATATTCAATTTTAGCCACAGTCTGTCCCAATTATCAGGAATCTGGGGAGTCGGCCTGGGCAATCATCCCAGTTGCCAAGGTTTGTGTCATCTGTATATCACCCAGTAATGATTTGCCAGTGAGTAATATGGAGCTCACCTGAAAGAGGTTTGTCTATTAAAATAAAGCCATCTTTTCCAGTGACATGACAGAGGACTCGGAACCCTCCATGCTGGATAATTAACATTCATGCATTAATCTTTCTGCTTTGTCATTGGGTTTGAACCCTGTGCCAGTGATCATTATCTCATGATATGAGAATTTCAAAGTAAACTGGCAGTTAATTTAACAGCATTTAAAAGTAATGAGGGAGTAAAGATGTCAGAATGAAATACACATTTCTTTGAAAACCCAGACAACTATTGCAACTATTTTGAAATCCGGTTAAGCATACAAACCTTTAAAAGGGCAGGATGAAAGAGCAGCTGAATTGTGATTTAGTTCAGACAGGGAACCATTAGGGAGGCGGTATGGAAAAATGAAAAAAGGATTAGGCTTAGAGCCAGGAGGCCTAGATTTAAAATCCTAGCTTCACCTGTTCTTAGCTGTGTCGTCTTAGCTAAATTCCTATTTATTTTGTCCATAAACTACATATTAATTTCTACATTGAAGCATTGTTAAAGGTAAAATGCAGGAACATACATGTAAGCCCAAGATCTGACATGAGGTTGGTGCTCAAGAAATATGCCTTAATTTCTTCTTCAAAAAAAGAACATTGTGGCAGCACGTGTGTTATATCTCTGTGTCCTTTGTGAGCATAGGAAAAACCGCTGATTCGGAAATGGGGATTTAGTGGAATCAAATATGCATAAGGAGCTAAGATCACTCAGGAGCTCAGTACAGCACTTCAGACTTATTTCAAATTGAGAGAAATCAGAGGGCCTACTCAATCTTACTGCCCCACCGGAACAGCAGCTAACACCTCTGGGTAGCTAAAACAAACAAGACATGTCTCATACCAAGCCTAAACTCTTAACTCATGACTGAAACTCGTAATAGTAGAAAGAGCAGAAGCTTTTGGAGCTAACAAGAACTAGGTTCAAATCCTAGTTCAGCTGCTTCTAAATCCCATGGCACTAAGAGTCACGTAATTCCTGATGACTGACCCCTCTGAGTTGCAATTATTTTGTAGGTAAAATGGGAGCACAGTACCTCCTCCACAGGGTGGTTCTGAGTATTACATTTGATAATCCATATAAGCACTAACATAGTATCTGAACACACAGTGGGTGCCCCACAATGTTCACTTTCTTTCCAACTTGGATCTCAGTATTGGTTTTCCCTTACAGACTGACCATTAATCACAAACCATAAAGTGTGACAGCTGAACAGGCCCATGGGAATCATCTCCTCCAGGATTTAAGGTTATATTACATGGACCCCTAGGATTTCTGAATTGTTCCCCATACTGCATGAGGAATTAAGGGGGTAAACTAGGGCAGAGTTCTCTAACCTCTTCTTTGTTTAAAAGAAATGGATGACTGTACTAACACATCCAATATCAACATGACAAATACCTGCAAACCAGTGATCTATTCTCAACCTCTTATTTCATATTTGAGTAAACTTGAGCCAGTTAAAAGTAAGGACTCGCCAGAAACCATTCTGCCTGGGAGATAGGTAAAGGCACATTCAATACGTAACATAGAGTTGGGACATATTGTTCCAATATCTATGATGTCATGCGAGATCAATTAGTAGAAACTCTCACATGAGAATATCATCTCCTACTTATTGTGAGTGTTTTCCTAAAGGCCCCCCCCTCCACCCAAAATGACTTCATAATTTTACCCCAAACTAGCTCTGTGTACAACGAAATTTGCATAAGAGATATATAAATATTTCTATTCTGTAAATACATTTATAAAGGAAAGTGATATGTGTCATGAATGATATTAGAAAGGTGGGAATAGGCATTGGGATTTGGGATAAAGGTGGAGAGATAATAAACTAGAGAGCAAACTTCCCTACCTATAAAATGAGATACTTGAGCACATATTTTGGTCATCTCTTCCAGTTCTTCTACTTTTTATAGTTGAAAATTATATCAATCTTCTCCCACCTTACATTTCTCACATGCCAAAAGCTGAGAAGAAGTTTTGTTATAGAGGATGTCTCTTAGGTTTATTCAGCCCTACACTTTCTCAAGTCAGTTCTATTCAAGTACTTGACTCTGTTGCTCGGACACTGGTTCATTAGAGAACACTGTCTTTTGTCCCTGGTCCTGTCCCATGTGGCAATGGCAGCACTGAAGTGTGTCAATCAGAGAAGAAAGATATTTCACCAAATTTGCTTTGGTCTGTACTTGGTCACTGAATGTCAGCTTCATTTCTTCCTTCTGCAGCCTTAGCTTTTGTTTTGAAATCCATCAAACTGTCTTTCCTAGGCTGAATTAAATGTTCTTATTCCTACCACCAGCCTCTGTAGCCTGCAACTCAGCACAGTTTATTCTTGAACACTTTGGAACATTACAAGCAAAGCAGTCCACATAAAGTCACCCACACCAGTTAGAAATGCTCAATACCATTACTGTTTCCATTATATATTTATTTGGATGATTATAAGATTAATGTTTGTTATGTTAATGTATTATCTAATGATTTTTAATTTAACATTTTGTTCAGTGCCATACACTTTTAACAATGTTGTTTGTATCACATGCTCTAGCTGCAATGGTGGTAAGGTAATCTGGCATATAGTGGAGAAATAAATGCTTGGAAGAATTAGATGTTTTACACACAGGGGCAGGCTTGCATGGAGTAGATATGCTTTAGAGGCTGATAATGTATCTTAGATAATTTTTATTTACAGATGACGTTTATTTTACTTCCTGAGTGTGGGGAGTGAGAAGAACATAGACAAAGGATCAACATTTTCCTGCTTTATGGATATTTAAAATTGTTCATTAAAAACTTGCGAGAGATCAAACCTCATAAAAAAAATCCAGCCTAAAGATGTGGGCCACTGGATTTGTGACTTACCGTTTCCTTTAACAGAGTACGCTTTGATTCCTTTAATGAGATCTGAAAGATTCTAAATTATCTGACTTTTTCTTCTTTCTCCATTGTGCCTATAGTCTCTCTCCTCTCACACAGACTGGCTTCCTCTCTTCCAAATGAAGGTTTTTGCACAGTATATTTCCTGTCCCTGGAGTGTGTCGCTCACCTGTGATATCTTATCTGGCCAACCTCTAACCTCTAACCTCAGTCTCAGCTAATGTGCTACTTTCTGAAAGAATCCTTATCCTCCCCAAATATGGATCCACTATCCCTCTTCTCCTCTCTCATATCACCATATAACTTACCTTCATAGCACTTGCTCTATAATTTCCATATAGTTGTTTAAAATACATCTTACCTCTTTCAATATGATACAAACCATGATGTCAGGGATCATGCATATTTTAGCTATATTTCCCATGCCCAGAACATAATGAGCACTCAATAAATGTCACGGTATGAGTGAATATTTTTCATTCTATTCCTTGTTTGTTCAATTCTGGAATCAACCTGGTAAAACTACTGTACATCTTTGGGCGTGGTGGGTACCAAAGTTATTATAAGAAAGGCAACAGATGAAAATTTTAATTTTATAATAAACTGATCAAATTAATTTATATCAGCATAATGCTCACTACTTATATTTCAGATGAATATTACTAATCCTTATTTAGGGATGATTTGGTAGTAAAAATAAGAAATTCACTCAATGCCAAATATAAACATTATATTTTAAGAAGACAGGAAAATTCCATAGAAACAAATGCAGAATAAAGACTTTTATTTCATAGGACTGAAAAGTCTTCTGGCAATCTTACTTTCTTGTTCTTTTTTGGAATTAAAAATATGTATTTGCCTCTTCCTGAGCATGTCATGACTTTGTTTCAGAACTGTTTCCTCAGTGAGCCTTTTTTGGTTTTGTTTTGTTTTTTTGTTTTGTTTTGAGACGGAGTCTCACTCTGTTGCCCAGGCTGGAGTGCAGTGGCACCATGTCGGCTCACTGCAACCTCTGCCCTTCAATGAAATTTTAATTACTTCCTCTCATAATTGTGACTTGCATAGGCAATGGCTTGTCATGAGCCTGACTCTGTCCCTAAGTCTGTGTGACCTTGCAACTCCAGTGCCTTGCATTGTCCACTCAATCACCGTTTTCCTGGTTGACTTCAAACTCTTTTTTTTTTTTTTTTTTTTTTGAGACGGAGTCTCGCTGTGTCACCCAGGCTGTAGTGCAGTGGCGCGATCTCGGCTCACTGCAAGCTCCGCCTCCCGGGTTTACGCCATTCTCCTGCCTCAGCCTCCGAGTAGCTGGGACTACAGGCGCCCGCCACCACGCCCGGCTAGTTTTTTGTATTTTTAGTAGAGACGGGGTTTCACCATGTTAGCCAGGATGGTCTCGATCTCCTGACTTCGTGATCCACCCGCCTCGGCCTCCCAAAGTACTGGGATTACAGGCTTGAGCCACCGCGCCCGGCCGACTTCAAACTCTTAAGAGGCAGATACTGTCATCCGTTGCTGTCTATTCAGAAGGTTGGCTGATTAGGACCTAGGTAAAGAAAGTCTTTGTAAAGAATTGCAATGTGCAAAGAACTGCAGTGTGCAAACAGTCCAGAAACAAAGATTCATGCTCCAGATATTGCTTTGAATAAGAAAACAGAGCAGTAAAGAAAACAATCTAGACATAATCCTATCAAAGTATTTTATGGAATAATTTTGGTGTTGATTTTGGAATTATATGTTTATCTGGTTGTTCTATGGGGAATAATTTATTACTCAATGACTGTAGGGTGGTGTTGAGTCATAAGTATCATGATGATATTCTAAAACCAGGGGCAGAGGCAAGTCTCAGGTTTGACTTTGTTTCCCAAGGCCAGGGCAGTGTCTATGAATCAATAGCTGCCGTGAGTGCTTCTGTACACTCTGTAGGTGCTGAGTAAATTTTTGGGTGGCTGGCCACTCATGGAAGTTTGGAAACTCCTGTATTCAGTGTGGGTTGTTTGAGTGGCTCCCATAGTTCAGAATGCGAAGTGTGGATCATGCTAATAGAAACTTAAGTATGAGGGTTTTAAGGAGTGAAGATGATGATAAATGCTATGCCTGTTCTCTCTGAGGCCTGAATCAATTTAAAATAGACAAAAGATTACCAAAGAAAAGGAAAATACTTTGTTTTTATTACTTCTTAAAGCAGAGTGGAGAACAAGATGGGCTTCCTAATACTCTCACCTCCTTCTCCTGTTCCTCCTCTGCACCTTGTTGAAGTCTAGGCCTATTGTGAAAATTGAATTAATGAAAGCACCAGCTCCAAACTGAAAATTTCATGGCATAGGTAACTTCTATTTTACTCAAGTAGCTCTAGAAACAAACAAAAATAATTAAAAACTGTCCGACTTATTTTACCATGGTAGTATAACCTTGATACTAAAACCAGAGGAAAATGTGAGTAAAATAAATTTGCAATTTCATGTTATAAAATAAATAATGTCTTAAATATTTAACAATCAGAATTTTGTTGTTCATACACCTGCAGAGGCGAATTTACCATGAAAATAGTGGCATTTAAGCCTCAGGGTCCTTCAGTTAGAAGGACAGAGTCTCAGGATTCCTTCTAAGTCATATTACCATATTTGGATTTGGAATTTTGGAATCTTTTCTTAAAGAAGGATCCCAAATTTTACCTTTCCGATTCTATAGAATGTGGGTTACCTCGTTACATTTACATATGCACAGAAGTATATACACAAATATAAACATACCATGACCAATTAGTATTTACACAAGGAATGCAAGAATCTATTAATATAATTTGCCACAATAACAGAAAAAAGATATAGAAATATATGATCATACTAAAAATGGAGGAAAAAACAGCTTTGGATAAATTTAAATACTCATTCTTGACAACGGAAAGGAGTTTACATAATCTGATAAAGAGTTACTATGAATAACCTCCACTAAGCATTGTGCTTCATTATGAAATGTTAGAAGTATTGGCTTGAAAGGACAAGAAAAGGATACCCACTTTTGCAGCTTCTATTCTGTGCCACCCTTAAGGTCGTGGTCAACCCAGTAAGATAATAATATCCAACCCAGTAAGACAATATAAACAAATAGTATAAGAGTGAAAATAAAACATAAAACGGACTTTATTTGAAGAGATATAATTGTATATATAGAAATATCTGAAAGGATCTAATGACAAACAGAATTAATAAAAAGGATACAGCAAATTTACCTGACACAAAATTAACATGCCAAAATCAAAGATGTTCTGATGCACAAGGAAAAATCAATTAGAAAATTTAATAACAGTAAGGTATTTATGAAATAAAATGTTATAAATTAATGCATTCAGTACAATTGCAATCAAAATTACATTATGGGTTGTCAAACTAAAAACATTCATGTGGATGAAATGAGAAGAGCCAAAACAAGAAAAATAACGAGACAGTGGTACTCTGTGAGATATTATAAAGCTCTAGTAATTAAAACCACATGGTACTTGTACAAAAATAGACAAGCAGACTAATGGGACAGAATAGAAAGTCTAAGCAGAGGCCTACATAGATAGGAGATGTTGGTATATGAGACATATAGCAGCATAAATGAATGAGAATATCAGGGACTGCCTGATAAATGGTGCTGGATAATTGGGTAAATATGTGGGAAAATAGGCTCAATGTCTTTCTCTCATAAGACATGAAAGTCAACTTCAGATAGAGTAAAAACACAAATAGAAACAGCAAAACTTCTAACTTTTTGAAAAAATTATAGGAGAATTTTATTATGTCTTGAGAATGGAGAAAGATTTCATAACTCACACAAAAAGTAAGACACAAAGGAAAAGATTTAAAAATCCAACAGAATCAGAATGCAGAAATTTTATATACCAAAAGACATCATGAATTAAAAGATGAATCACTGCCAAGAAATACATATTTACATCACTTATAGGCAACACATGATTAGTGAATGTGATGGTTAATACTGAATGTCAACTTGATCAGATTGAAGGATGCGAAGTATTATTTCCAGGTGTGTCTGGGAGGGTGTTGCCAAAGGAAATGAACATTTGAGTCAGTGGACCGGGAGAGGCAGACCCACACTCAATCTGAGTGGGCACCATCTAATTAGCCACCAGCATGGATAGGATAAAGCAGGCAGAAGAAGTTGGAAGGAGCCGACTTGCTGAGTCTTCCGGCCGCCTTCTTTCTCCTGTGCTGGATGCTTCCTGCTCTTGAACATCAGACTCCAAGTTCTTCAGCTTTTGGACTCTTAGACTTACGCCAGTGGTTTTTCCAGGGCCTCCTGGGCCTTCAGTCACAGACTGAACGCTGCACTGTTGGCTTCTCTACTTTTGAGGTTTTGGGACTCAGACTGGCTTCCTCATTCCTTGGCTCGAAGATGGCCTATTGTAGGACTTCACCTTGTGATTGTGTGAGTCGATTCTCCTTAGTAAACTTCTTTTTGTATATATACATATATTCTATTAGTCCTGTCCCTCTAGAGCACTCTGACTAATACAGTGAGGTAGACATTAACCATGCCCGTCATGTTTTGCACACTTTTCCTGATATTTAGGGAATTCCCCATTGTGTGATTTCTGCTTCTTCAAGGCAGAAACCAGGTAGGGCATGGGCAGAGGCCTAGGTTTCAGTGATTGATGCATGCAGAAAAGACTCTGAACTGGAACAAAGCCCTTGGTTTTGGGGGACTGCAAGAGGTGTGTCCACTTCAGGCTCCAGGTTTGTTAGTGGTACATGAAGTGTTTGGCTCCAGCTGTGCATCAGTGAGGTTTTGCCGGGACAATCCTGCAGTGTGATTTGGGAGAACCACAGGGCCTTGATTCTGACTCTTTACCCCTTCTGGAGATTCTATTATATTATCTGTCCAGTATGCTTTTAATAGACAACATTTCTGCTTAAACTGGCTACAGTATATTCCACTGCTTGCAAGAACAATGACTAATACAATTTTTACTCAGGCTATATAAAGAATCCTCACCAAATCAATACGATAAAAGAACTTAAAAAATGAACAGGCAATTCAGAGGAGAGAACCTGAACTGAATTGCCAACTAGTTTGTGAAAAGATGCTCAATAGCACTAGCAATCAGGAGAATGCAAATTAAACAACGAGGCAATGCTTCACACTCATCAGATAGGCCCACATTAAAAATATATTAAGATCAACTGAAGGGGAGGATGTGATAAAAGATAAACTGTCACTTACTGTTGGAGGAATGGTAAATTGGTTGCAACCATATGGGAAGATACACATTACATCAAGTGAAAGCTGTGGATACCTATGACACAAGTGTGAACTCCGGATAAATCTTTTCCCATATACTCAAAGCATGTACAAAGATGTTCACCAGAGTTGACTGTAATATGTAATATTTAACAAAACCCAGAAATTGTAATAGAAGGATACTATATAAATTACACTGTTTGTATTCAGTGAAATTCCATGTAAATGTTAAAATGAATTGATAAACATATATGAGGGATAAACATCAAAACAACGTTGAATGGTCAAAAAATGAAATAAGAGTATTGAACAGTGTCATACCATGTTTGCATTTTTTTTTTCAGTAAAAAACAGCTCACAAAATACAGTTTAGGGATTTATACATATGTAGTGCTAATTTAAAATTATGTGCGTCAATAGTCCTCACCAATTTTGAGATGATATTTAACTCTGCAGGAAAAGGGTTGGGGGTGAGATTAAAGGAGAGAGCTTCCAATTATTTCCATTGTTACCTTTTAAATATATTATTGAAGTAAGTGTAATACGATGATAAAATATTAGATTATGTGGTGAATATATGTGTGTCTTTTACATTACTCCCATTCTTACATATGTATTTGAAATATTTCCCATTTATAATTGAGAACTTTATGGATATTTAAGGAAAGAAAGACAAAGAGAAGAAAGAAATGGAGATGACTGATGGTCAAACAAGAATAGCAGTGTGGTCCATGTCTTGGGAAGTTTTAGCCTAATGTGGCATAAAAATGTGTAGCAACAATGCTTTTCAGCCTTTACTTATTAGTCTTCCCAGGGCATGGGTTTGAATCCTCCTTCTTAAGCTCCAAATCAATTACACTGACATTCAATGTGGTATTTCACATAAAAGATTTCTTCAAGTCTGTATTCCCCTGAATGATCATATAGGAGATATTTAAAAATGCTGGTTCACTGCTTAAATCAACAAATTACTATCAAGGCCATTATCATTAGCAAACTAAAGTAGGAAGAAAACCCAAATACCACATGTTCTCACTTATAAGTGGGAGCCAAATGATGAGAACACTGGACATATAGAGGGGAACAACACACACTGGAGCCTTCCAGAGGGTAGAGGGTGGGAGGAGGGAGAGTATCAGGAAAAATAACTAATGGGTACTAGGTTTAATACCTGGGTTATGAAATAATCTGTGCACAACAAACCCCCATGATACAAGTTTACCTACATAACAAACCTGCGCATGCGCCCCTGAACTTAAAAGTTAAAAAAGATAACCCCAATAGTAGTGGCAAATATACTACATGGTGGGGTTGCAACCTTAAGAGTCAAAATATAAAGTGATTTTAAAGTGAAAATAATGAAAGGTAGCTAAAATTGCCCTTGAATATCCTGTTGCAAAACTTCATGTTGTGGGAAGTTAGTTTCAAAGAGGTTTAATATAGCACTTCCCACCTGCCTTGGGATAATTTCTTTTTTCAGTTAAAAAGTAGTATAAAAGTATAAAAAATAGTTTCTTGCATTTATGGGTGAAGTTGTTCTAAAAATATACTATCATAAGCACACGCTGGGAGAAGAGAAGGCTATGCTATCAGAAACATAAGGAACCTGGGCTTAAGAGAATGGCTCTGCCTCTCCCACGTCAAGGTTGCTTTTGGCTGCAAACTAGTGAATGGATTATCAGGTCAGATCATGTGTTGTCTTTGTTTATTCCTCCTTTTTTATTATAGATCAAGCTAGCACAATTGAATTTACATAAGTTGATTGAGAATATGTGATTCAGCCTTAAATAGAATTGTTTCATTATTACCAAAATAATCATAATTAGTTAAAGCATGCCAGAAACCTGCTGTTTTACCAATGCAACATCATCCTAATATGCTCACATTAAGGTTTTTGTGCTAATTTGTTTATTTTAGATCAATTTACAAGAGGACAACTTTCGAAAGCTTCCCCACTCTACAAATTGCTGTACCTGTGCCTGAAAAATTCACAGTTCATCTTAATTTTCCACTACATTTGTGCTGGCCATGTGGCATATCCCAAAATATCAACACAGGAACAAGCATTTCTAAGACCATGATATTGGCTGTTGTCTATAATTCTGATCTCTTCAAGAGTGGTCCCCAGTTGGTGGTAAATTTCCCTCAGGGAACATCTGGCAATATCTAAAGATATTTTTGATTGTCACAATTTCGGGATGAGACAACCACATATCTAGTGGATACAGGCCAAGGATGCTGCTAAACATCCTACAATGCACAAGATAGCCCTTCTGTTGTCCTGTCCTGTAAATAATTAATCTAGCTTAAAATGTCAATAGTTCAGAAGTTGAGAAAGCCTGGCTTGAATGAGATAATTAAATGTGGAGAGAAAAAGGTTATAAAGGACCATTGAGAAACCAGACATGCACTGTCCTAGCAGAGGTTCTCCATGAGGGCCCCACCCCTACAGCAAACATTTTCTGGGCATCCAGGCTTTTCCATACATCTTCTGAAATCCAGGTGGAGGTTCCCAAACCTCAATTCTTGACTTCTGTGCACCCACAGTCTCAATGCCATGTGGAAGCTGCCAATGCTTGGGGCTCCCACCCTCTGAAGCCACAGTCCAAGCTCTACATTGGCCCCTTTCATCCACAGCTGGAGTGGCTGGGATACAGGGCACCAAGTCCCTAGGTTGCACACAGCACGAGGACCCTGGGCCAGGCCCACAAAACCACTTTTTCCTCCTGGGCCTCCAGGCCTGTGATGGGAGGGGGCTGACATGAAGGTCTCTGCCATGGTCTGGAGACATTTTCCTCATAGTCTTGGGTATTAACATTAGGCTCCTTGCTGTTTATGCAAATTTCTGCAGCTGGCTTGAGTTTCTTCTCAAAAAAATGGGTCTTTCTTTTCTCCTACATCATTAGGCTGCATACTTTCTGAGTTTTTATGCTCTGTTTTCCTTTTAAAATCGTATGCCTTTAACAGCACCCAAGTCACCTTTTGAATGCTTTGTTTCTTAGAAATTTCTTCTGCCAGATACCCTAAATCTTCTCTCTCATGTTCAAAGTTCCACAAATCTCTAGGGCAGGGGCAAAATGCGACCATTCTTTTTGCTTAAACATAACAATAGTCACCTTTGTTCCAGTTCTCAAGTTCCTCATCTCCATCTGAGACCACCTCAACTGAGATCTTATTGATCATATTACTATCAGCATTTTTGTCAAAGCCATTCAACAAATCTCTAGAAAGTTCCAAGCTTTCCCACATTTTCCTGTCTTCTTCTGAGCCCTCTAAACTCTTCCAACCTCTGACCTGTTACCTGGTTCCAAAGTCACTCCACATTTTTGGGTATCTTTTCATCAATGTACCACTCTACTGGTACCAATTTACTGTATTAGTCCATTTTTTCATGCTGCTGATAAAGACATACCTGAGACTGGGAAGAAAAAGAGGTTTAATTTGATTTACAGTTCCATATGACTGGAGAGGCCTCAGAATCATGGCGGGAGGCAAAAGGCATGTCTTACATGGTGGCATGTTCATTTTCAGCCAGGGAAAATGAAGAAGCAACAGCAGAAACCCTTGATAAACCTATCAGATCTCGTGAGACTTGTTCACTATCATGAGAATAGCACAGGAAAGACTGGTCCCCATGATTCAATTGCCTCCCCCAGGTCCATCCCATAACCTGTGAGAATTCTGGGAGATACAATTCCAGTTGAGATTTGGGTGGGGACACAGCCAAAGCATATCATGGTTTGTTTGGGACCTTATAAGAAAACAAACATTTTGATGGGAAGAAATGAGCCCAAATCCAGGGGAGTACTATGTACTCTAATGATGCTAGTAATTTAGGCATATTAATAAGCTACAATTTGGAGATACTGTACAATTGAATTTCAATGTAAATCCTTTTTGATGAATGAATTAGTTCTTCCAAATATGGCTAAAAGTATAGTGTTTCAAGTATATATTGCAGTGCAACAAACTAGCTCCTAACTTAATTGCTTAAATTTGTTACTTTTCACAATGTCATAGCATAGGAATTTGGATAGGGTTATGTTGGGTGATTTTCCTGCTCCAAGTTGTGCCAGTTGAGGTCGTTCACTCATTCAGTTTCATTAAGCTGACAACTGATGTAGGCCAGAAGGTCTAATAAGTCTTCAATGTACATGTCTGGTTTCTTAATGGTCCTTTATATGACCTTCATCTCTCCATATTTCATTTCTCATCATTTAGGGTTTCTCAACTTCTGAACTATTGACATTTTAGACTAGATTAATTCTTTACAGGATAGGACAACAGAGGGCTATCTTGTGCATTGTAGGATGTTTAGCAGCATCCTTGGCTATACCTACTAGATATGTGGTTGTCTCATTCCCAAGTTGTGACAATCAAAAATATCTTCAGATATTTCCAAATGTTCCCTGGGGGAAATTTACCACCAACTGGAACCACTGGTATAACCCTTAACTTTTAAAGCATAGCATGTGGCTTTCCAGAGAGTGCAAGAGGAAGCTCCTAATCTGCTCAAGACTGGGGCCCAGAAATCCCAGATTGTTACTTTTGCCACATTCTTGCAGTCAGAGCAAGTTATATGTCATCCCTGACTGAAGAGAAGGAAAAAATGACTCTACCTCTTAAGGGAGGAGAAGCAAAGAATTTGGGGCTGACCTTAATCCATCATATGTAGCTTCTTTTTTGCTGTTATGTGAAGTCTTCTTTCCTGTTCTACTACATTTTCTTTTCTGTATCCCATTCTATTTTTATGCTATCTAAGACTGTTCTGTGTAACACAGGAAGTCCATATTGGTGAAGAGTCAGTCAGTGGCTCTAAATCGGGCAGACCTGGGCTGAAATCCCAGCTCTGACATGACTGGTTGTGTGACTTTTTCCAATTTTAAAACAATTATGCATCAATTTCTTCATATTTTACCTGCATCTTCAGATTACTACCCCTTAGGGCTGTTGTGAATATTAAATGGAATAATAAATACAAAGCTCTGAACACAGTTCCTGGTGCTTAATAAATGTTCAATCAATGTTTATTCATAAAATAATTGAGATTTTGTCCTCAGTTTTTACTTCTGAATTTACATAAAGTTAATTTTAAGCACAGCCCTTATGAAGTTATTTGTAAGGAACTGAATGCTACTGCCAGTTGTGTGTTAACCTGGAAAGGCTTCTTTCTCTGTATGGACAGTTTGCTATCTCTGTTTTCCAAATGGAATGCATATGGTGTCCCAAACTGGTGCTATTTGTACTGCTGTGGTACAGAGTAATTTTGGTGGGAAAAGTTGCTTTCCAATTTGAATCTAAACTGAAATTGAACATTTTCCATTGAGTATAAGCATGATAGTCATATTATTTACCCATAACATCAGTAAATATCTTGTTTTGACTGCAACAGTTTGAGATTTGACAATTTAACTACTTTGCTTCTATTGTTCTATTAAAAGCATTGCAGGTGGGGCACAGTGGCTCATGCCTGTAATCCCAACACTTTGGGAGGCCGAGGTGGGTGGATCATCTGAGGTCAAGAGTTTGAGACCAGCCTGGCCAACATAGTGAAAACCCCATCTCTACTAAAAATACAAAAATTAGCCACGTGTGGTGACTGATGCCTGTAATCCCAGCTACTTTGCAGGCTGAGGTGGGAGAATAGCTTGAACACCTGTAATCCCAGCTACTTTGTAGGCTGAGGTGGGAGGTGGAGGTTGCAGTGAGCCAAGATGGTGCCACTGCACTCCAGCATGGGTGACAAGAGCAAAATTCTCCCAAAACAAACTAAACAAAAGCATTGTATAAAAATTTTACCGGGGGGATTTATTCTTAAGTAAAATTTAAATAAAATTAACATTTAAAGAGTAATATAAAAATTAAATTACGTAAAATATGGAAATACTATTTTAATGTGTATATATATATATCAGTGTTTATTAAATCATATCAGGACTATTTAGAAATAAATGTATAGAGTAAGAGTGAGAATTGTATTAAGTCCAAGATGAATATAATTTTATAAGTCATTAAAATTATGCAAACAAAATTTAATGTCAATGATTTATAAGAGGCAATCCTTAATACATGTGCAAGGGAGTCATTAACATTCACCTGAACTTGAACAATAAAATTCAGTAAAATACCAAATGAGTATCCAGGTTTCTGTTCTATTGGAAACCCCCACCTACAAGCTAGGCTTTCAGTCTCTCCTCAGATATGTGGAATAGGAATCTTATCTAAAACAAAGCAGAGAGGAGAGACAGAATTCAGTGTAGGGACTATGACAAGGTTGAAGAGCTGGCCAGAGTCCTGGAAATGTGATTTTCACAAGAATGATAAGAACAAAGACACGATTATAGCAAGTCCCTCAAAGACATCTTAGATGCGGCAAAATCTGGGATTAAAATGAATGGATTTGTTTAGCTGCATCAAGCATAAGATATCTTCCCACACTGATAAAATTGGAAGATGAAAAACAAAGCTGCCAACCTGTTCCTGGGTAGATGAGAGAACATAATGACTAAAAGGCAACAAAGTCATTTTCATGTAGTGTGTGCTAAATAAATATAACAGGAAGACAGCGGAAGTTAGAAGGTACCATGTCGGTCAATCTAAATTGGGAAGAATCAAGGTGAGTAAAGCAGCAGCAACAACATGAAAAGGCAGCCAACAGATTTGGAGAAAATATTTGCAAACCATATATCTGATAGGGGGTTAATACCCATAATGCATAAGGAACTCACACAACTCAGTAAGAAAAATAATAATCTGACTAAATATAGGTAAAGGACCTGAATACACATTTTCCCAAAGAAGGCAGGTAAATTGCCAACAGTTATATGAAGAGGTGTTCAACATCACTAATCATCAGGAAAATGCAAATTAAAATTGCAATCAGATATCACCTCACACCTGTTAGGGTGGCTATTATCAAGAAACAAGAGATCACAAGTATTGGTAAGGGGTGGAATAAAGGGAACTTCTGTACTCTGTTGGTGATAATATAAATCAGTAGAACCACTATGGAAAACAGTGTGGAGGTTTCTCAAAAAAAAAAAAAAAAAAAAGCCAAACAAACTAAAAATGGAAGTACTATATGACCCAGAGCTCTGTCTGCTGAGTATATACTCAAGGGAAATAAAATTAAAATCTTGTAGAGGTATCTGTTCTCCCATGTTCATTGCTGCATATTCACAATAACTAAGATATAAAAACAACTTAAATGATCAATAGATGAAAACATAAGGAAATTGTGGGGCATGTGTGTGGGTGTGTTAGTGATAGAATATTATTCGGCCTTAAAAAGGAGGTGAATTGTGTCATTTGTGACAACATGGATGAACCTAGAGGACATTATGCCAAGTGAAATGAGCCAGACATAGAAAAATACTGCATGGAGTCTGAAAAAGTAAAATATATAGAACAGAGAGTAGAAAGGTAGTTACAAAAGAACATGAGGAAATGGATATAGCCAGGTCAAGTGGTACAAACCAGCAGTTATGTAGAATGAATTTGTCTAGTGATCTAAGGTACAACATGAAGGCTATAGTTAATAATATTTTATTGTAAATTGAAAATTTGCCAAGAGGGTAGATTTTAGGTGCCCTTACCCCCTCACCCCCACAACACACACATACACACTCATAATAGTTAACTTTGTGAGTTGATGAATATGTTAATCTGCTTGCCTGAAGTAATCATTTCACTACGTATATGTATAACAAAATATCATACCTTATACCTTAAATGCATATAATTTTTAAAAGAGCATCTTGGCTTATGTTTGTCTCACAGAATTCTTTAAAATGTAAGCTGCTTTCTATATAGCCATTGTAACAAATACATATCATTCCAACTGGGCAGTTAGATATTTTTTGAGGGATTAGGGTAGACATATTGATTTTTTGTAGTTCAGTGAACACTGAGCTAGAATTTAATAAACTTCCAGAATTGGATGTCATCCTACTATTTAATGGTAATGATGATAGCTAACATTTATTGAGTGCTTATGTTGTACTGTATATCAAATCAAACATTTTATGTACACTAATCAACCTCATAATATAAACTTTTTGTAGGAGATATGCATTAAGGTAATATTAACATTTACTTAAAATAAATGAGAACTGAGATTAACCTTAGGTGTGCCTGACTCTTGAACCAAACTTCTCAGCAATGACACCATAATGCCAACTTGACTTAATTCATTCATTTTTTTCACTTATGCCTGCATTCATTTTTTTCAAGTCATTTTTAATAACATTTCACAAGCTAGTTATTGTGGATACAACAGAGACCCAATGCATGTTCACACTTAGCTCTCAGGATACACCCTCTACTTTATGTTGGAATAATAGCTTCTCAGTCTCTCAGACTTCTGTTGCATAATCATGCTTATTCCTAGGGCAGAAAAGAAATTCCTCCCAAGATAATGATGGTTTACGAGAACTAAAAAGACAAGTTAAGACTGAGTTTAAAAGAATAATAACAGTAATTATTATTACTGCTAATATTTGATCTGTGTGTACTATGATTCAGGCTGTTTCCTGAGTGTTTCACATCGTTTAAGCAGAAGTTCAAATACTGGGTTGAATAAATCTTTGAAAATCAGATGAAATAAAAATCAAGGTTAATAAGCCAGATCTGAAATGCCAGGGGAGATGGAATCAAGCAAAAGAAAATGAAGCAATGATAGGGGGATTACCTCAGAAACCATCTCATACATATGAGGCAAAAGGAGCATCCTACATGAGTAGGTCAGTCTTGCTTAGAGGGTGAGATGCAGATATAAACACAGTGCATGCTGTGCCCATCATAAAAACGTCCTTCCCCTTCTCTTTTCTATACACAAAACTTTCAGGTTTCCCTACCTTGTTTAAACAAACTTCTTTTTTCTTTCCCTTACCAATTCCCATGAGTGTGACTTGAGACCCACCCCCCCAACTGAAACTACGGTCTTTAATATCACTGAGAACACATTCTTTGAAAAACCCAATGTCCTTTCGTAATCTTCACTATCCTCAATAGTTTTAAAGCACTAGATGCTGTTGATTAGCCATTGCTTCTTTAAACCACTTCCTCTCTGAAATTTTTTGTTTTGTCATCTTCTTTGACTGCTTCTTTTTCATAGTAACTGTGAATTTCCGTCCATGCCCCATGTTTTATGCTTTTATTTCTGTTCATTCACTCCCTCTGAAAGCTTACCCACTGCTGCTTTTTAAACTATTCCAACCAGGTAGACAAATTCCAATTCTCAATTTCAAAGTATAAATCTGGTTATCTACATTCCAACACTGTCTATGTCTGCCAAGATGGTGCATCTATATGAGTCAGGACAGGACAAGTTCTACTTCACAAAAAATAAGCCTGAAAAATTAGTGGTAAAAAAAGTTGTATTTCTACTCATGCTATACCCAACGTGTGGCAACTTGTTCTCTTCCAAACTGGCTCAGGGATCCAGATGTGACCTAAATGTGGAAATGGCATATATGCTTTCCAACCACATTCTGATGGCCAGAACTTAGCTGCATGATCCCAACTTAACTTTGAGGGAGACTCATAAATGTAGCCTTCATAGCCTTCGCATGAACACTAGAGGGAACAAATAAAATAGAATTTGATAAATACTATTTTCTCTACATATTCCCACTCAAGCTGCTTATTAAGTCTTAAATCTACATCATTGTCTTCCTCCCCAAACTGTAGTTAGCTAACTTTAACAATATCCAATAGTCATTCATTATTTTTTCTTGAATATCTCAAGCTTAAAAGAAATATTTTAGACAAACATTTACACATCATTATATAAATTTGACAGTTACAACCTATTCTTCTTTTAAAATATCACTTACACATTTTCAGTATAGCCATATGCCATGTAACATTTTAGTGAATGACAGACCACATAGACGACGGTGGTCCCATAAGATTATAATAAAGTGTTTTAACCGTGCCTTTTCTATGTTTAGATATCTTTAGATACACAACTTCTTACCATTGTGTTACAATTGCCTATTAGGTTAAATACAAAAAAAAAAAAATATGTTGTACAAGTTTGTAGCTAAGGAGCAATGGGCTATGTCACGTAGCTTAGGTGTGTAGTAGGGCTCTACCAGCTAGATTTGTGTAAGTACGCTCTACTACGTTCGCACAATGCCAAAATCACCTAATAATATAGTTCTCAGAACGTACCCCATTGATAAGTGATGCATGACTATATTAATACCTTAGACTAGACATTTATAAACTACAGCCTGCATTACTTCAAACAGCTCTCATTATATTACCTTCCTTCTCAGTTTTCCTTTATCATTATTCTGAAATTATTTTTTTTAAACAATGTCTCCTTTATGGCTCTTCCCTGCTTAAGTGACTTCCTATTTTTCTCAGCATCAAGTGCAAACACTCAAAAATCTCATGGCCTGGCATATTCTGGTACCAAAACCACCCAGAAGGTTTGATCCTCAGTTGCGCTCCAATGTGTTCCCCCATTGTTTTGCAGTGTTCCCCAGGGCATTCCTCTCATAATCTCCTCACCATCCCCCACTACCTTCCATACATATAGGTCAAGCTATTTCTTGCCTTAGTGATCAGGGATCTTTTCCTAGCCTAAAATACACAAACTCTTTTATTCATTGATCCAAATTCTATTTATTCTTTAAGACACAACTTCAATTCCACTTCTTCTGTGAAGCTTTGTCTATTTCTAATAATGCTAATCCCTTTGTTCACTGTTCTTAGTTCAGCACTTTATTGTGTTTTTTTTTCCCCCTTATTTCATGTTAGATTTTTCTCCTAAGCTAGCATATAACAATTAAGGACTCAAAGCTTTCTCATGACTGCAGAACTCAACTCTGTGTGCTCCTTTGTGGCCTATTTTTCCCTTAATACAGCACCTAAGAGAGTAATAGGCATACAGTCAATTCTAAAGAAAATGAAAATGCTGCAAGGTTAAGAAAAATGCAGTGATAATACACCAAGAATAATTGTTTATTTTTGTAGCACATTCTTTCCATAGATATTTTCATAAATTCTACCAGGTTGTTATTTTCTTGGTCTATTGTGAGTAGCATATAAAGTTTTTATAGAACTCCAAAAAAGCTTCAATATAGTATAAGTACTCTTGACATAAACCTATATTGATATCTTTAATTAATACAAAATACTACCTACAACATTCATTGAATATGAAGTATATGGAATATATATGTGTGTATGTATGTGTGTGTGTATATATGTATATATAGAGAGAAACAGTATATATGTGTATGTGTATGTATATGTACACACATAAATAGACAAAGAACAAAAGAAAAAAGGTATCTGGGCAACTTCCTTCTCAAAACCTACATGCAGAATTTGAAGTTTGTGCATTAATGTTTTCCTGAAGATTTAGGTCTCCTCTGGACATACTCAGCTGTTCTTTTGGGTGTTTGTGCTTTGATCATGTTTGATTACGGGCTTTCAGGATTTGGTGACTCATATCATGAGAAAAGGCTGCTTACATGTCTTTTCTTCAACTTGTAGCCCCCATCAATGAGTTCTTGATTTCCTGAAAGGAGTGTCAAGGATCAAGCCTACTTTGCAGAGAGTTACCATATTTCTCTCTTCCTTTAAATCCTTTCTGGGGAATTACTTTCTGTGTCCATCACTTTCTCCATGAGGTCCTCTTCCCTTTGGTGCCAGCTTCCTTTTTGGTACATTCCTTTAAAAAATTCTGTAATTGTCATTTCACTCTCAAATAGATGCTTGACTATAAAAACTTAAATCACCCCTGCCTATATGTATGCTCACCTAAAATGAGTTGACTCACAGCAAAATTATTCAAGATATTTACAAACACCACCTTTCTTTGCTCTTTCAGTTTGTTCCACACCTGTTAATTCAGTGGAGTCTCTCACTTTTCTGTTGTTGGCATTCTCCTGCATGTATCCATGAAACCCCAGAATGACGTGGGGACATGTAAGAGAGCCCCTTTCCTGTAAGAATATTGCTATCCTGTGAGTGATTAAGTGGAAAAGGCACTTGAGGAAAACCCTGTTTTTGGGGTCTGATTTAAATATCCACAAGTATCTAAAGAGGCAGGAAACGAAGAATCCAGTCCCAGCTCTGCCACTGACTCCTTGTGTGACCATGGGCAAGCCAATGAATCTCTCTACACCGCAGGTTTCTCATTTGCAAAGTGACAGAGCTGGACCAGATGATTTCTGAGGCCCATTTGCAATCTTCTATGCTGTAATTTTTTTTCATCATTGATATTCATTGTGATTTGCAAAGAGATGAGAATTTTGAGCAAAGCTTTTGATTTAAAGTCTGTGCTCAGAAGTACTGCTTACCAGGTACAGTGAATACTAATGAGGGGATTTAGATGTTTCATAGGATGAGCTTCAATGGCCACCAAAACCTTCCTTGTCCTGAACTCCACATCCAAAAATATTCTTTTTCACACCTACTGTTCATTCCTCAGGGTGAATATGCATAACAATAAGAACCAAATACTTTTTTTCTGAGAAATGTTAAGCACACTATTGACCAGTCTTGCAAATACAAGTCACACATTTACCAGCCCACCAAGAATGTTTCCAACAATCTTCCTACCAGACCCTGCCTAGAAAGAGAACAATTAGCTTACTTGTGACTTGTCTTGAAAATAAAATGAAAAACATGGCAAGAATGACCTGAGTATCTACTAGAATATAGGAAAATCCTTTTCCTGACCCTGATAAAGTCCCGCTCAAGTCCCATCATTATGAAGCCTGATTTATGTTTCTAAGTGGGTTTATCTATGTCTCAAGCTTCAGTGAACTTAAAAATCTCCTGAAAGATTTGTTAAAACACAAACTTTTGACTGCCAATCTCAACCATTCTGATTCAATATGCCAGGAGTGCCATATAATTTTTGCATAAGCGTTCAGGTGATGCTGCTGCTAAGTATATTTTGAGTAGTACTACTCCAAAGTATTACTGCATTATTTGTCTTAATTTTGCACACAAATGATACCCAGCAAATTTTGGCTAACTTAATTAGATATGCATTAAACATAAATAAAATGTTTTCTGTAATCGATTAATTTTTGAAGATGATTCTCAAGTTTCTAATTTCTAAAGTGACGGAAATTATAAATAATCACCACCATCTCTTGTGGTTTTTATGAGGATGGAGTGAGATAATTTATGTGCAAGCACTTTGTAAATTTAGCAGTTTTATTAAAATGTGAGATGTGGTAGTAATTTTAGCAATAATGGTAATAGAACCCACTGAGATTTGAGAGTACTGTAAATTCGACTGTGGAATTTGGAATTGAATTCTAAATCTTGCACCAGGGCTTAGCAGGTTTCTGTAGGCTAGACTGGGAACCTAACTCCCATGTATAAATAGGGCAGTATGCATACAATTGTTTCTTTCTATGAGAAAATGCATCCCAAATTCTAAAGTTAATGTTTAGAAGACATTTATAAATTGGAAGGATATAATGATTAAAAACACCTTGACTTTCACTGTCAAAGGATTTACAAATAAGAAAGAGGAGAAGGCTAGAATAATCCCTTCGTTACTGGATTATAGTCAGATATGTTCATATGAACTTGTGTTTGTAGATAAATAATTATAGATAGATATATGTGTAAACATAGATTAGCATATATACATATATTTTGTAGATCTGTCTGCTGCGAGGGCCTAGAAGCAGTGACACTTAAATAGAAACATGCATACCTAGTACCGGGATCTTAGTTTCCAAACACAATTTTTCCATCAAAGAAACTAGAGCTTCTTAAAGAAATGGCTGATACTAGTGCTAAGGCATGGAAAATACAGAATGAGCCTGGAGCATCATGTATTGCTCAAAAGTTAAAAATGATATACTAAATATATACACATAGATGTGAAATATAATTTACTAGGTTTTATATATATATATAATATGTGTGTGTATATATATATGTAAAATAGATATATAGATGCATATAAAAAAACATAAAACTATTCTAAACGATCTCCTAATGTCCAAAGCTGAAACAGTTTGAGTAACAGAATAATGGCAATATTGAGTTACAACCCAAATAAAAAAATAAGTGAAACTGAAAATAAATTTAAAAAATAACAAAAGCTAGTTATTAATCCCCTAAGCACCTCTCCAAGACTCCAGTGAAAGGCAACTTTTAATGTTATATAAAAGATAGAGGATTTTAACTTAGAAACCTTTATTTAAAATTTGGTTCTGATACTTATTGTATGTCTTTAGCAAGTGGCTTAACCCAAGCCTTGATTTCCCAGTTTGCTATCCTTCTTTTCTGAGTCGTTAAAAGCATCACACAAGATAATACGTGTAAAATCACTTTGAAACTATAAAGTGATAGAAAATTTATTATTTATCAGCGTTATTAGCCTACTCTAGTGGCTTTCAAAGGTGTGGTCTGGGGACCCTGTGAGACCCCCAAATTCTTTATAAAGGTAGATGAAGCCAAATTATTTCCATAATAATTTAAAGATGATATTTGTTCTCTTCACTTTAATTGTCTCAGGAGTATACAGTAGAGTTTTCCAGAGGCTACATGGTGTGTGATGGCACCATCATTCTAATGTACGATGAAATGTGTATTGTTTTTATTGAGTTTTAACAACTTCTCAGTTTTAATTTCTAATATGTTACATGGCAATAGACACAAACCACATAAACAAAAACTTCTGGGGACTTCAAATAGTTTTAAGAATGTAAAGTGCTTTTGACACAAATAAGTTTAAGAGCCACTACTTTGTTTATTATATACTCGACAATGATAATTAAAGCAAATTTAAAAATCTATAATCAGGCATTTGAGGGCAGGCTCTTCCTTAGATTAGCTGAATTATTACTAAACTATTCTAAATTTGAGAAATTATTTCATGCAGTGAAAAGGGGCTAAAGCCATATGTGTCTGGGATATTGAGATGAAAATTGATCAGAGCCTCCAACCCTGTGTCAAGTGAAGGCATACAGAAGCATAAATGAACAGTTCTAATATAATATAGTAAGTCTTGAATACATTTGTATGCTGAGGAATCCCTGAGGTAGAGATTAGAAATATTTATCAGGGCAGGAAACATTTGAAATTGAGTCTTAAGGAAGAGAAGAATGGGGAAACCAGAAATTAGGTTTTTATTCCGGAATTTCACACATTCTAGGAATCAGCAAATTATCACAGCAAAGGAATGGCAGCCTGGAAGAGCAAGGCATGCTGAATAATGGCTGGAAATTTGTTATGATTTATTTTCCTACCAAATATAGATCTTGATGGCTAGCTTTCCTATCATTTTTAAAAGATTCCTACTGATGTTAAAACAGCAGTTTCCTGGGTGATATGTGAGTAGAAGTCAAAGCAGCAAGAGTCTCCTGGGATAGAAAGAAGAATTTATTTTTAGGCAAGAGGAGAAAGGAAGAAATAATAAAGAGTATTGGTTTTCATGGTAAGTACATAGTATTATTATTTATTATATTAAAAGTTCTCATGGCCAGTTCAAATGAGCCTTGAGAACTTTTGCCTGCTTTCCTGATCTCAAATCATATGGCACTGAAGCCTCAAAGCTCCTCTCCATTATTTCTCTCTTAAGAACTTCTTGAAGACTGAAGGGTTCAGTCTGTTGTATAGGCACAATCTGATGTGCATTTTAAATACATCATCTTGCATTGAAAGAAAGAAGTAAACTATCTTCGGTGGGCAGCTGACAGCATAAATATTGGAAAACAATGTTTTTCTCCTTTTCACACGTTGTCTAAGTGCAATTATCTTTCTGAAACCCCCCACATTTTTGTTCTCTGGGGTTTGATCATCATTCACTCTTATCGATGGTACTTTTGACTTAAATATGCCATTGCCCTCTGGAAACCAGCTTTCATATTGTCATTCAGGTGTCCAGATTTATATATAAATAATAATTTTAATCCTTCAAAAATTCAATTATTTTGTAAGGCATTTTGCTTATGAATTTCAACCGTCTTAAAAGTTATACGTTGATGAAGAGAAAGATGACACTCAGCACTTCAGCAACTTTAATTTTCACAAATATCTGTTTTGTAGATTTGGACAAATCTTATAGTATTTAATGCAGGCCAATTTGCCAGTTTTTAAAAAAAAAATTTTATGTTCTTAGTTCCAGATTAGACTGTAACTTATAACACTATACATTTCAAATAGTAAAAATATTTTAGTTATTTAGATAACTATAGACACAATCCCATACAGGGTAATGGGTAATATCAAGATCTAATTTAGGGAGTTTCAGTTTTCTTCCCCTTTCAGATTGATCATCTGCCTAAAAGCATAGTTACGGAACACAGCTCCAGTGAGAAAACCAACGACCTATATGAGATCCTTGATCATGAAAAATGCAACTCATTAATTTACAGATTGCTGTTGACAATTCAAAAACAAATGCTTTAATAAAGCAAGTTGTTTTTGAATGTTAACATAATAACCATGATAGGCAGCTTTTTATAATCAGAGGCTAATCATTATTAATTCCTTTGACATTCAGTGCAGTGACATTAATTACAACGAGCTCTTTCAGTAAACATTAAGTGCATACCAGAGCTCTATGGCAAATGTGTTGCCATTTGAAATTCATTGTTGTATAGTTACTGTGAAGTGTGGCTGTATTATCTAGTTTTCAGCATTTATTAATCAAAATAAATACCTGATTTTTCTGTAGATTTAAAAATTCCTGAAATCCTGTGTTTGAAATGTTTCATGATGTTAGATTTCAAGAGTTTGAAATTTTGTTTGACCTTAAGAAATTGTCTATTTTCCATAGCTAGATTTTCTTCTCTTAAATCTCTGCGTTCGATTTTTGTTTTTATTTCCACATGTTATTGGGGAACAGGTGCTGTTTGGTTACATCAATAAGTTCTTTAGTGGTTATTTGTGAGATTTTGGTGCACCCATCACCTGGGCAGTATACACTTCACCCTATTCGTAGTATTTTCTCCCTCACCCCCTTGCTACCCTTTCCCCCTGAGTTTGCAAAGTCCATTGTGTCAGTAGTATGCCTTTTCATCCTCATGCAAATGGACACCAAATGAGACCAGGAGTAGCTATTCTTATATCAGAGCAAACAAACTTTAAAGCAACAGCAATTAAAAAAGACAAAGAGAGGCATTATATAATGATAAAAGGCCTTGTCCAAAAGGAAAATATCACAATTCTAAACAAATATGCACCTAACACTGGAACTTTCAAATTTATAAAACAATTACTAATACACCAAAGAAATGACATAGACAGCAACACGATAATAGTGGGGGACTTCAGTACTGCACTGACAGCACTAGACAGGTCATCAAGACGGAAAGTCAACAAAGAAGCAATGGATTTAAACTATATCCTAGAACAAATGGACTTAGATATATACAGAACATTCCATCCAACAGCTGCAGAACATACATTCTATTCAACAGCTCATGGAACTTTTTCCAAGATAGACCATATGAGAGGCCACAAAATGAGCCTTAATACATTTATGAAACTCCAAATTATATCAAGCACTCTCTCAGACCACAATGGAATAAAACTGGAAATCCACTCCAAAAGGAACCTTCAAAACCATGCAAATACATGGAAATTAAATTACCTGTTCCTGAATGATCATTGGGTCAAGGATAAAATCAAGATGGAAATTAAAAAATTATTTGAACTGAATGACAATAGTGACATAACTTACCAAAACCTCTGTGACACAGCAAAGGCAGTGCTAAGAGGAAAGTTCAGAGCCCTAAACACCTACGTCAAAAAGTCTGAAAGAGCACAAACAGACAATCTAAGGTCACACCTCAAGGAACTAGAGAAACAAGAACAAACCAAACCCAAACCCAGCAGAAGAAAGGAAATAACCAAGATCAGAGCTGTATTAGTCTGTTTTCATGCTGCTGATAAAGACATACCTGAGACTGGTCAATTTATAACAGAAAGAGATTTAGTGGACTCACAGTTCCATGTGGCTGGGGAGGGCTCACAATCATGGCTGAAGGTGAAAGGCACATCTCACGTAGTGGCAGACAATAGAAGAGAGATTGTGCAGAGAGACTCCTGTTTTTAAAACCATCAGATCTTGTGGACTTATTCATTATGATGAGAACAGCATGGGAAAGACTTGCCCCCATGATTCAATTACTTCCCACTGGGTCCCTTTCATGGCATGTGGGAATTCAAGATGAGATTTGGGTGGGGATACAGCCAAACAGTATCATTCTGCCCCGAACCCTCCCAAATCTCATGTCCTCACATTTCAAAACCAATCATACCTTCCCAACAGTCCCCAAAAGTCTTAACTCATTTAATCATTAACTCAAAAGTCCACAGTCCAAAGTCTCATCAGAGATAAGGCAAGTCTCTTCCACCTATTGGCCTGTAAAATTAAAAGCTGGTTAGTTGCTTCCTATATACAATGGGAATATAGGCATTGGGTAAATACAGCCATTCCAAATGGGAAAAATTGGCCAAAACAATTGGCCATGCAAGTCCGAAATCCAGCAGAGCAGTCAAATATTAAAGCTCCAAAATGATCTCCTTTGACTCCAGGTCTCACACCCAGGTCACACTGATGCAAGAGGTGGGCTTTCACAGCCTTGGGCAGTTCCACCCCTGTGGCTTTGCAAGGTATAGCCCCCATACTGACTGCTTTTATGGGCTGGCATTGAGTATCTGCAGCTTATTCAGGCACACAGTACAAGCTGTCAGTGGATCTACCATTCTGGGCTCTGGAGGATGATGGCCCTCTTCTCATAGCTCCACTAGGCAGTGCCCCAGTAGGGCTCCAACCACACATTTCCCTTCTGCACTGCCCTATCAGAGATTCTCCATGCGGGCCCCACCCCTGTAGCAAACATCTGCCTGGGCATCCACGTGTTTCCATCCTCTGAAATCTAGGTGGAAGTACCTAAACTTCAGTTCTTGACTTCTGTGCACCTGCAGGCTCAACACCACATGGAAGCTGCCAAGGCTTGGGGCTTGCACCCTCTGAAGCAATGGCCCAAGCTGTATGTTGGCCCCTTTCAGACCTGGCTAGAGTGGCTGGGACCAGGGCATCAAATCTCTAGGCTGCACAAAGCCCAGAGACCTTGGGTCCAGCCCACCAAACCATTTCTTCTTGCCGAACCTCCAGGCATGTGATGGGAAGGGCTGCTGCAAAGGTCTCTGACATGCTCTGGAGACATTTTCCCCATTGTCTTGGTGATTACCATTTGGCTCCTCCTTACTTATGTAAATTTCCTCAGCCAATTGAATTTCTCCTCCGAAAAGGGGACTTTCTTTTCTATCACATTGTCAGGCTGCAAATTTTCCAAACTTTTATGCTCTTTTTCCTTTTAAAACAGAATGCCTTTAACAGCACCCATGTTACCTCTTGTCTTCTTTGCTGCTTAGAAATCTCTTTCGCCAGATACCCTAAATCATCTCTCTCAAGTTCAAAGTTCCACAAATCTCTAGGGCAGGGGCAAAATGCTGCCATTTGCTGAAATGCCATCTCTTTGCTAAAACATAATAAGAGTCACCTTTGTTCCAGTTCCCAACAAGTTCCTCATCTCCATCTGAGACCACATCAACCTAGATTTCATTGTTCATGTCATTATCAGAATTTTGGCCAAAGCCATTCAACAAGTCTCTAGCAAGTTCCAAACTTTCCCGCATTTTCTTGTCTTCTTCTGAGCCCTACAAATTGTTCCAACCTCTGCCTGTTACCCAGTTCCAAAGTCACTTCCACATTTTCTGGTATCTTTTCAGCAGTACCCCACTCTACTGCTACCAATTTACTATATTAGTCCATTTTCACACTGCTGATAAAGACATCTCCAAGACTGGGCAATTTACAAAAGAAAAAGATTTAATAAAGTCATTGTTTCACGTGGCTGGGGAGGCCTTACAATCATAGTGGAAAGTGAAAGACATATATCATATGGCAGCAGACAAAAGAAGAAAGTTTTTGCAGGGAGCCTCCAGTTTTTAAAACCATCAGATCTTGTGAGACTTATTCACTAACATGAGAACAGCACAGGAAAGACCTGCCCCCATGATTCAAGTGCCTCCCACCAGGTCCCTCCCACAACACATGGGAATTCAAGATGAGATTTGGGTGGAGACACAGCCAAACCACATGAAGAGCAGAACTAAATGAAATTGGAGCAAAAAAAAACCAACAAAAAACAAAACAAAAACAAAACAAAACAAAACAAAACCAAAAAAAACAAAAGATAAACGAAACAAAAAGCTAGTTCTTTGAAAAGATAAATAATATTGATAGACCATTAACAAGATTAACCAAGAAAAGAAGAGAGAAAATCCAAATAAGTTTAATAAAAAACAAAACAGGAGATATTAGAACTGACATCACAGAAATACAAAAGATCATTCAAGGCTAGTATGAACACCTTTATGTGCGTAAACTAGAAAACCTGGAAGAGATGGATAAATTCCTAGAAAGATACAACCCTCCCAGCTTAAATCAGGAAGAATTAGATGCCCTGAACAGACCAATAATAAGCAGCAAGATTGAATTGGTAATTTAAAAATTACTAACAAAGTCAAGTACCAGACGGATTCATGGCAGAATTCTGCCATACATTCAAAGAAGAATTGGTACCATTCCTAATGACACTATTCCACAAGATAGACAAAGAGGGAACCTGCCCTGTAAATCATAGTGTGAAGCCAATATCACCCTAATACCAAAACCAGGAAAGGACATAACCAAAAAAAACTACAGACCACTATGCCTGATGAACATAGATGCTACCATCTTTAACAAAATACTAGCTAACCAAATCCAGCAACATATCAAAAAGATAATCCACAATGATCAAGTGGGTTTCATACCAGGGATGCAGCAATGGTTTAACATAGGAAAGTCAGTAAATGTGATGCACCACATAAACAGAATTAAATACATAAATCACCTGATCATCTAAATAGATGCAGAAAAAGCATTCAATGAAATCCAGCATTCCTTTTTGATTAAAACTCTCAGCAAAATCAGCATACAAGGAATATACCTCAATATAATAAAAGCCATCTATGACAAATTCACAGCCAACATAAAATCTCTACATTTGATTTTTGTACATTCTCTCTGTTTCTCTTATTTCCTGATTCATAAAAACTTTTTAAAAAGAAATATTACATTCATAACCTATGTTTAATAACCTGAGTGGAGAGCAACTACTCTTTCATTACCTTTGAAGTTTAATTGTAGTAGAAAAATAATCATCCCATGAAAATCTGAATACTCTAAATTAGTGCTAATTTATTTTGTCTAAGGCATATAGCTTTTGTTACCTCACTATGCTTTTTTTTAAACTAATTGTTTTATTGGCAGTGTCTTTTTATTCTATTTGATCAGTTTCATCATATAGTAGTGTCATATTCTGAGGACAGTGATATAGAAGATGTGAAGGCTTTGGAGTCAGAGATCTCTATTTTTACTGCATGATTCTGAGAAAAGGACTGTGTTCAATCTAATGGGAGAATGAATTTTGTAAGGATTAGCTGTAATGTAGCTCAAAGCACATGATAGATGTTCTATTCAAGATGAGTAATCAGAGCTAGCATTTAATGGCCAATTTGTGTTAAGCAATGTGCAGCTTACAAGTGTCATTTTACCTAATCATTAGAACAACTTAGCAAGGCAAATAAACTTATCCTCATTTATAAACTTATATCCTTCTTTTAAAGATAAAGCAACTAAGACTCATAGATATTTAATATTTTGCCCTAGACTGTATAACTGATACCTGATGATATAATTAGTGAATTGAGGGTTTGAACTCAGAAAGTCTGATCCTTCAGCCTGTGGTTTTAACCTGTTATTTTTCTATATTTTGTTATCTAGCTATTACTGTTATTATTAGATAATTTTATGCAAGAGAACCTAGGCTTTAGATAACAAATTCTCTCATAATAATTCTGAAACAGGATAAAAATATTGTTCTAGGAGTGTTCTCTACCTTCCAGTTTTGAGTATATTTTTGCCAGTAACAAGTTCTCTTTTAATAATTCTGAAACAGGATAAAAATATTGTTCTAGGAATGTTCCCTACCTCCAAGTTTTCAGTAATTTTTGGCCAGAATTCTTCTGAATCCTGTGTGTAAATAATTTGTATTTTTCCCCTCTTCCCCTCATCTTCCTTCTCCTTTCCTCCTTTTCGTCCTTGTTCTTCCTCTTTCTCTCCATCTCTCTGACTCTGTGTCATTCTCCTTATACTCTCCCTCCTTCTTTCTCACTTTCCCATTTTTGTCAGAACGATCTGCCTGTCCTAAGTGTATTTAGCCACAAGCTATGCTTCTAGAGCTATGCAAAGCTACCTGGAGTAGAGGCATTTGTTCTTGCGGAGCTCTAGATTATGTTCATAACTACCTCCATCACTCTGACACTTCCTATTCCCCAGCATAAACAGTAAAAATATGTACATATAATATACACACACACATGAGCAGAATCACGAAAAAAAAGTTCTGAGGATGAATTAGAGCCACTGATTTAAATCTGGAATTACTGAAAACAGAAGGAGACACCCTAAGTCAGCTGCTTATACAAATCTGGGGTACTTTTAACAGGACAGTCGGTAAAAGTTGCCTTCTCCCCTTGCTCCTTTTCTTTTTGCCTTCCTCAACTTCTCCAGGTGACTTTTTTTCACTTAAAGAAGCTCAGTTCTTCCCTAGAGGTTACCACTCTATGCCATTGGTTTCCCCAGCTGGTTGATTAAAATAATCCTTTTTCAATTTCCCCAACATAGAGTTAGCTCTCCTCCACCTTACCCTTGAAGTCAAAGAATAGGTGGCCAGTGCAATTTGAAAAAGTTTCATAGTGTTTCTAAGAAATTGCAACTCTCCTTCTTGCTGCCCCAATCACTTGAATCAGTTACACATTTTAAAAAACAAAACTTTATTTTCACTTCATTTCTTGATAAAAGAATCTAACATGGCACTGTCTTGAATCAGCACCCTACTAGTGATTGTACAGAAATAAATGAAGGAAGAAAATCTGTAGTGCCTTGGGAAAATTCTTTGGTTCTTGGACGAAGTAATTCTCATGCAAATGGTTACACTAAAGATTTCTTCTATTTAGGATCCTAGAAAGTTAAGAGTTAGAAAAAAGCATGAGATCATTTAGCTCAATGAATCCATTTTAGAGATTGGCAAATGAGGTTCTAGGCAAAGGAAATAACTTGTTTTACCAAGTGCCAGAGATGATTGGTGACTAAGACAGGGCAAGAGTCCAGTTTTTCTGGTTCAAACACAGTTTTGTACAGGTCAGAGGAGTCTTTCTGAGAAATATGCTGGTATATCAGCAAGTTGCTAGTATCTTTCCCTGCTCACTCCTCTTTTTGAAGTGCTGGGAAGACGTATTTTGGCATGAGGGCATGAGAGCATTGTCTTATCCAATATTGCTCCTAAAGGTTTTTGCCTGTTCTGAATAGCAACATGCAACACCTCCTTATAATAATCCTAAGGCAATAAGAGTCTGACCAACAAGTACAGGAAAGAAGAGGGTGCAGTCATAGAGAGTCTGAAGACAAATTATAAGATAAAATCTTACGCACCTCATTGTTTAGTCTCAGTATTTATACTCCATTAAATTAACATGCAGGAACATCAGAGGGGCATCAATTGTAGATGAAAAGTTAAAGAAGGACCAGACAAATGACTATGTGTATGCACATGAGAATATTACAGGTTTGGTTTTGAAGCCTGGCTTTGTCCTTGGGTTGTTGTAGGACCTTGGGCAAGGATCTTAAGCTACTTGGGTAAGAAATAAATGTTAGCACTTATTACTATAATAATAATTATTAAATAATTCGTACTCAACAAAGGTAGAATGAGAGGTTTTCTGACTTTGGTTTAAATCCTAAATCTTTACTGTTTGATGTCACTGTAGTTAAGCAGATGGTTTCCAGGTGTGTGCGTGTGTGCGTGTGTGTGTTTTAACCAAAGCTTTGCTTTCTAATGAATGACGGTGTGCTCCTTGTTTACATTATTTAGAATGGTGCTAATATTTATTTTAGTGCCTTTAATATTATTTTGTTCAATCATTTCCTGAATTAATATTTGTTTACAAGAACTGGTAATTTTATAACTTTGTTCAGAATGACAGAAATCTCAAAAGTTTTACAACATCTATACCTACAGGATGTCAGATTATCCACCCTTAGATATAAATGCATGCACATACCTGGGTAGGTATTTCCAGGTATGAAAGCACAAGTGGGGCATTTTGGAAATCTAGTTGACTTGGTCAGGCTATTAGGACTGCCATTCAATTCTGAACAAAGACTCAACAATTGGTATTTAGTACAAATTAAAGAATGAATGAAAAATGGTCATCTTTATCTTAGATTCTCCCTTTTCACCTAAATGACTACAATACCCAACTATATCCAGTGCTATATGTCTCTCATACAGACAAGTCTAGCCATCATTTGACACTGGATTTGGACTACAGGACCTGTGACTTTCTAGACATTGTATAGATACTGAACTAGATTTGTATGTCTACAGATTGAAAGCCAGGATGTGATAAAGTTCTGATTACAAATTTACAGAATGGTGAAGGTACAAAGGATAGAAGAAGTCAAAACAAAATGAAACAAAAGACCATCTATCTCCTTTGGGGATTTCAGCCTTCAGATGTAGAAATTCAAGCTTTGGATGATGAACAGGGAATGCTGGAGAAGCCTGGAAGGGCTGAGTCTTCTATTGATGAGATGGATAACTAATAAGTATAACTTTACTTGGTGGTCCATATAAGACATTCATGAAACTCACTATTCTTTACTCCAGATGATATCAACAGCACAGCAGAAATACATTCCTATTCTTGGAGCCATAGAGGGAGAGGATGCCTTCTTATTGCTCTTTTCTGCCTACTTAGAAGTTCTTGTAGTCTTCCTGAGAATCTGACACCTTTGAGATTTTAACAGAAGAAGCTTTCCAAGGCTGTTTCCCAGAGGTCAACCATAATTCAGTGCCAGCCTTTTGTTTTGCAATTATATTAAGCCTCAAAAAATGAAATTTGGGCGATTTTACCCTCCTGTCCAGTCTTTGCAAATTCTTCCAGTGGCTCCCCTGTTGTCCAACTCCTTGTATGGCTGTCAAAGCCTTTCACATCTTTCTCTTGCTCATCTCTTACATATTAGGTAGGATTCTTTATTGACCCTGAACTCAACCACTCTTGGCTTCTTGCAGTTCTGTCAACTCATGATTTCACAACTGTTTTGTGCTATTTCTCTTTAGAAATTATTTCCCACCCATGTTCATCAACTTCTAGTCATTTCTTACTCTCAATGTTAGTGTGATCTTCCCCAGTAAGTCCTTCCCAAAGAAGAAAATGAGTAGTCTCTCTTTTGGTTCTCTTACGGTCCAAAAACATAGAGCAATCACAACCCCTACAATTGTTAACCATATCATCTTTGTTTATATATTTGTCTTCCCTACTATGCTGTACCTTTCTTGAGTGAAAGATTAAATCTATATCCTTTTATAGTAGAGTCCACAGACAACATGAATCAAATTTCTTCGGCTCCACCCCAAACTTATAAATGAAATTATGTGGAGAGGCTGAAGAAAATCTCAGAATCTGCATTTTAACAATCACCAGATAATTTTAGTGCAAACAAGTTTGAGCAACACTGAACTATATTATTTCTCTACTCAGTTTGTCTAGCACAGTGCTTGCAATACTTATTTGAATGAATGTTAAATGAAAGAGAAGATGAATGGATAAGACATCTCAAGTATATTCGTCTGTAATCCCTATGTGATGTGGAGGACTTCTTGACCTTTTGTAAAATTCCCTAGTTAAAATCGGATCTAACTACAGATTTCCTGCTCTGTAGAAGTCTAAAGACCTTGCCTGTAGTAACAATAATTCTTGAGGGCCTCTGCTCTTACAGTCTGTAATGATTAATTTTACATGTCAACTCGACTAGATTAAGGAACTCTTTTAGCTGGTAAAGCATTATTTCTGGATATGGCTGTGAGCGTGTTTCCAGAAAAGATTGGCACTAGAGTCAGTGGACTGAGTAAAGAAGATCTGTCCTCTCCCAATGTGGACAGGTACAATAAAATCGGCTGAGGGTGTCCAGATAGAACAAAACAACAGAATGAAAGGCCAGTTCGTGTTTGTTTGTTTGTTTTCTTTCTCTTTCTTGCTTTCTTGCTTGCTTTCTCTTTTCTTTCTTTCTCTCTTTCTCTTTCTTTCTTTTTCTTTTCTTTTCCTTTTTTTCTTTTCTCTCTCTTTCTCTCTCTCTTCCTCCCTCTGTCCCCTCCTCTCTGCCTCTCCCCTCTCTCCCCTCTCTCCCTTCTGTCTCCTCTCCCCTCTCTCCCCTCTCCCCTCTTCCCTCTCCCCTCTCTTTCCTGGATTTAGGCCACTGATGTTCTCCTGCTCTTGGGCATCAGAACTCCAGGTTCTCAGGCTTTCAGCCTCAGACTGAAAGCTACACAGTTGCCTTCCCTGGTTCTGAGGCCTGTAGACTGAGACTGAGCCATGCTATTGGCTTGCCTTGTTCTCCAGCTTGCAGACTATCACAGGACTTCACAGCCTCCGTAATTATGTGAGCCTACTAATGAATCCCTGCTCATGTATCTACATCTATGTCATATATATCTCTATATTTGTATCTGTATCTATAGCTGCATCTATATCTATCCATATCCTACTGGCTCTATCTCTTTAGAGACATGGTACCTGATGCTTCCCACGCTGTTGTTGGTACAAGCACATTCTGTTTTGCTCCACATCATCCCAGACACGAAAAATCAATTATTCCATCAGTTTCTACCAGAAATACATTTGCATGTAGCATTTTGTGTTTAGCAGATTTGCTGAAGATTATGGAGGTTATGGGAAAGGAGTCACACCATGAGAATTCTTTAATTTCCTCTCTCCTGACAAGATTATCAACAATATTTTATTCTTATTAAGCATAGCTTTTCATCTCTCTTCAGCACTCACCTTGAAACATACCCAATTAAACTCACCTAACCAATGTCAACTCTAGTTGCTCAGTAAACAACATAGGCTGTTTCATTGATCCCCCATCCTAAGGTAATTGAAAGTTCATTTTTTGGTACAGACTTAATTCTTTCTTTCATACTTCTACACACCTTGCAGGATTGATACAGGGAACTTTCTCTGAATCACGTGGCTTAATTCTCCATGATGCCCATGTACACAGAAGGGGTGAGTCAGCAGGTAAAGAGTTAAACCTTGCAAAATTCAAATATGGAGCAGCTTAGCCAAAAGTCCAAGCTTGGGTTCTTTGTTGGTAGGAAGAATAAGGGGGGGAAAAGACGGGAACATAGCAAATCCATGTCTTGTCTAACAGGATGCTGAGCCTTCTGTTCTATTTTCAACTCTCATTTCTTGCACACTCCTCAATTGAATTCTTGTCAGGTTTTCCTCGCATTTGGCTGAACCCGGAAATCCAGATCTGCACATCATACATTGATGAGTCCAGACGTTTAGTGGAAATTAGTTTACTCATTGCTTTGACTGACTCTCTGTTTAATTCACAAGGCCAGCAAGCCCTGGAGTGCCCCAGACACAGAGGTAATTTGGAACACATAAAGGAAAGCTAGCCTTGGGTTGGATTGGTTGTCATGGTGATATTGTGGGCCATTGAGATACCTGCACTTGACCATACTATAGGGAAAAGCTACTTTCAAAGCTTAAAGCTAAACTTTTTATCATTCTGTATTACTATTATTATTACTTTATTCAATGAGGCATAAGAAAACACATTAGGTAGTCACACAGACTAGAGTTTAAATCCATTTCTGCTACTCACTAGTCTGTGACTCTGGCAAAGTAACTAACCTACCTGTGCCTCGGTTTTTGCATTTTACAAAGATGATAATAATAACGTCTAGATTATTAGACTTAATGAGGGTTTAATAAGATAAATGCATAAAAAGCACATGGCAGGTAGCTAATAAATAACTGACTCCTGTTCCTCTCCACTGTCCTTGTTCTCTTCAGTTGAGATTATTTTATCAACTAGGCCCACCATTCATCTATGAAAGTTTATGCTCAGGCATAGAGATATCTAAGGAGGAGGAGTACACGTGTATGTGTGTGTGTATGTACATAAACATATATACAGGAAGCAGAGGGATTACCTTTTCTTTTGTTTCAAAACATATTTGAACACATAATAGAATGATGGTGGTTAGGTGGTTACAGTTTTATTTATTGTACTGTGTGTTTTTATAGTTCTCAACATGATTTCATGGCTAGTATTTCATTGATTTTACAATAACTCTTCAAATTAGGTAATGTAGGAGTTATTTCTATTTTACAGAAGGAGAACAGAGGGTCTCAATGGCTTTCCCAAGTTCATTCTTCAAGGAAGGGCTAGAAAGAACTCAATGTATTTTTAACCAGTGAGACTTGCTCACACTTAGATGCGAGGTGTGAAATTTTTTATTTAGTTTAGATTAAACCTAGTTCAGTTCTCCTTCCCCCAAGGTTATCAGGCAGTACAGCAACAGTCATCTTTCAAGGTTGCTTTCCCTTTCTTTGGATAAAACGAGGACTCCTGAGATAGGATCACGACATTTTGCCATAGTGGTCACCAATGCCATTGCCAGTTACCCAGGCCTAGTGATCTTGAAGGCAGGAAGCTCCCTTGGTGCACCATTTCCTCCTGCATGAGTTCAGTCATGGGAACTGTTTGCCTGATCTCTCGAGGCCTTTCCTCAGTGGCCACTATCACGGACTTCCATGTAGGTTATCTATTACTGTTGAACAAACTACCCCAAAACTTGCTTCTGCTGAGATGACTCAAATGGCTGGAGTTGGAACAATGGAGGCCCCGGCTGGGACTCTCTCTCTGTCTTTCTCTTTTTCCCTATCTCTATCTGACTTCTTCCTTACATAGTTAAATTGGGCTTTCACACAGCAGAAGCAGCTGCCACGTAATCAGGGCTCTGGGTTCCAAATATGTTCCAAGAACATGTTCCTAAGGTGTGAACCTAAAATGTGAGGCAACATCGCTTTCTATTGGTCAAAGCAGTCCCATAAGTTGCCCAGATTCAAGAGAAGAAGACATAGATCACATCGGTAGGTGGGAGGAGTGTCCAAAAATTTGCGTCAGTCTTTAATTTGCCATACCATGTGTCTGAGATTCTCTCACCTATAGGAAATTACATTCCATTTTGCTTAGATGTCTACTCACCGTAAATGAGGTATCTTTGAAGCACATTTATCTTTGAAGAATAATGCCTTCATTTTCACACCTCATCCTTTGTCTCATGGTGAATGAGATTTGACCTCTTATTAGGAAGTATCTGATAATCACATAGCCAGGTGTCATTTCTTAAAACTGCAAAATATCCTCTCACTTTTTCGTGTTGGGGCTGTCAGCAGGAAATGTTTTTATGTGTTGTGATAAGTAAAATGATTCTTCTAAATTAGGCTCACATGCCTCAGCCCAGCCAGTCTTAATCATCTGAGTTTTTATATTATGATAATTTTTATTTTAATCAAATCCTCTTGCTAGATGTAAGTATTATGAGTACTGACTGAATGAATGGGTAAATGAATCAATGAGAGTAAGCAGTGCTGAAGGGATGTGCATCTGTCTCTTCTAACAAGAATGGCATTAATTTACAGTGTTAGGTACTAAGTCTCTTGTCTATGTCAACATGGACCTCACCCCGTCCTCAAGCTGCTTATATTTTCATAGTTTACTGATGTAAAACATGTAAAATCTTGTGTGAGATTCTCAATGCAGACTCCCAAGAAATGGCAGCTGACTTTGTTTTCTTTCCTATAATAAGACTTTAAATGTCAACTCACTGTGATAATGAAGTCATTGTTAATTCTTACGTGGTAATCCCTCTGGCAAATCTGTTCAAAGCACTAATTTCTGAGATAGCTCAAAACAGACAACACATTGCACTTTTCATAAAAATTCAATGAAACACTGAGCCAAAGGCAGGACAGATGTTGCCCTTATGAAATGATCAGTGGAACACTTGCTAAAAGTTCATTTATAGGTATATTATTTTGTGTAATATGCTTTTTAGTAATGCTCAGAATGTCTCACTAATGAGCTGTTTCACTTGTTTCTTTTTTTTTTTTTTTTTTTTTTTTTTGAGACGGAGTCTCACGCTGTTGCCCAGGCTGGAGTGCAGTGGCGCGATCTCGGCTCACTGCAAGCTCCGCCTCCTGGGTTCACGCCATTCTCCTGCCTCAGGCTCCTGAGTAGCTAGGACTACAGGCGCCCGCCACCGCGCCCGGCTAATTTTTTGTATTTTTAGTAGAGACGGGGTTTCACTGTGGTCTCGATCTCCTGACCTTGTGATCCGCCCGCCTCGGCCTCCCAAAGTGCTGGGATTACAGGCTTGAGCCACCGCGCCCGGCCTGTTTCACTTGTTTCTAGATCTTGAGTGGAACTGTGAAATCTGCATTCTTAAAAAGCTCCTTAGAGGATTCTGTTGCACATGAATGTTTGAGACAGTGTATTGAACACACACACTCATCCATATATATATTAAATTAGTGCAAGAGTAATTGCTGTTTTGCCATTACTTTCAATGGCAAAAAACACAATTACTTTTGCATCAACCTAATACATATATAGTTGCACAAATAAATAGATGCCAGTGTTTTATTTTCCGAAAACATAGAAAGGGGCGAAGGGAAGGTGAAGTGGGATAGTGAAAGGCTAATGGAGAAAAGAATAACATCTAACTAACCTGATCTTCTGACTTTAATTTTATACTCTATTCCATGTTCCTTTATGCCAGGATAAATATATTTTTTTTAACTACAAATCTAGTCACACACTTTTGCACAGAATCTTCGATAGTTTCTTATTACACGTGGAAGGAAGTCTAAATAACTGATCATGTTTATTTACTGGGACACTTCCCACCCTCTCAGACCCATTTAAAAATTTTTTTATTTTTAATTTTTTTGGGTACATAGTAGGTATATATATATTTATGGGGTCCATGAAATGTTTGATACAGGCATACAATGAACAATAATCATATAATGGAAAATGGGGTAGTCATCTACTCAAGCACTTATCCTTTGTCTTACAAGTAATCCAATTATACTCTTTTAGTTAAATGTACAATTAAGTTATCATTGACTACAGTCACCCTATTGTACTATAAAATAGTAGGTCTTATTCTTTCTATTTTTTCGGTACCCATTAACCATCCCCATCGCCACCATCTCCCCAGCCCCCAACTACCCTTTTCAGCCTCTGGTGACCATCCTTCTGCTCTCTGTGTTCAATTGTTTTGATTTTTAGATTCCGCAAATAAATGAGAGCATGTGATATTTGTCATGGTGTATTTAACTTAACATAATGATCTCCAGTTTCATCCATGTTGTTGCAAATAACAGGATCTCATTCTTTTTTATGGCTGAATAGTACTTCACTGTGTACATGTACCACATTTTCTTTATCCATTAATCTGGTGATGGACACTTAGGTTGCCTCTAAATCTTAGCTATTGTAATCAGCACTTCAAAGGCAGGACAAACATAGGAGAGCACATATGTCTCTGATATACTAATTTCCTTTCTTGGGGGTATATACCCAGAAGTGGGATTGCTGGATTATATGGTAGCTCTATTTTTATTTTTTTGAGGAACCTTTAAAGTTTTCTCCATAGTGGTTGTACTAGCAGCTTACATTCCCACCAACAATGTGCAAGGCTTCCCTTTACTCCACATCCTTGCTAACTTTTCTTATTGCCTATCTTTTGCATGTAAGCCATTTTAACTGAGGTGAGATGATATCTCACTGTAGTTTTGATTCACTCTGTTGATCAATGATGTTGAGCACCTCTTAATATGTCTGTTTACCATTTGTATGTCTTCTTTTGAGAAGTGTCTATTCAGATCTTTTGCCCATTTTTGATCAGATTATTATATTTTTTCCTATAGAGTTATTTGAACTCCTTATATATTCTGGCTATCAATCCCTTGTCAGATGGGTAGTTTCAAATATGTTCTCTCATTCTATGGATCGTCGCTTCACTTTGTTGATTTTTTCCTTTGCCGTGCAGAAGGTTTTGGATGTGATCCAATTTGTCCATTTTTACTTTGGTCACCTGTGCTTGTGGGGTATTACTCAGGACATTTTTGCCCAGAAAAATGTACTGGAGATTTTGTCCAATGTTTTCTTGTAGGGGTTTCAGAGTCTGTGGTCTTAGACTTAGTTATTTAATCCATTTTTGTTTGATTTTTTATGTGGTGAGATAAAGGAGTCTATCTGCATATGGATATTCAGTTTTCCCAGCACCATTTATTGAAGAGACCATCCTATCCCCAGTGTATGTTCATGCTACCTTTGTCCAAAGTGAGTTCACTGTAGGTGTGTGGATTTGTTTCTGGGTTCTCTATTCTGTTCCACTGGTGTATGTGTCTGTTTTTATGCCAGTACTATACTGTTTTTGTTACCATAGCCCTGTAGTATAATTTGAAGTCAAGTAATATGATTCCTCCAGGTTCGTTCTTTTTTCTTAGTACAACTTTGGCTATTCTGGGTCTTTTGTAGTTCCATATAAATTTTAGGATTGCTTTTTCTATTTCTGTGAAGAATTTCATTTGTATTTTGATAGAAACTGCATAGAATCTATAGATTGTTTTGTGTAATATGAACATTTTAACAACATTGATTCTTCTAATCCATGAATATGGAATATTTTCACATTTTTTGGTGTCCCCTTCAATTTCTTTCATGAGTGTTTTATAGTTCTCATTACAGAGGTCTTTCATTTTTTTGATAAAATTATTTGGTATTTAATTTAATTTGTGGCTATTACAAATTGGATTACTTTTTTATTACTTTTCCGGATTGTTTATGTTTTTAATACAGAAATGCTACTGATTTTTGTATGTTGATTTTGTATCCTGAAGCTTTACTGAATTTGTTTGAGTTCTAATAGTTTGTCTGTATAATCTTTAGGATTTTTCAAATATAAGATCATATCATCTGTACACAAGGATAATTTGACTTCTTTTATTCCAATTTGGATGCCCTTTATTTCTTTCTCTTGTCTGATCGCTCTAGCTAAGACTTTAAGTACTATTTTGAATAAAAGTGGTGACGGTGGGCATGTTCCAGATATTAGAGGAAAGGCTTTCATTTCCTCCCTATACAGTATGATACTAGCTGTAGGTCTGTCATATATGACTTTTATTATATTGAGGTATGTTCCCCCATAACCAGTTTTTTTTGAGTATTTTTATTAGGAAGGAATATTGAATTTTACCAAATGTTTTTTCTTCATTGATTGAAATGATCACATGGTTTCTGTCCTTCATTCTGTTGATGTATCACATTGATTGATCTGCATATGTTGAAGTATCCTTGCATCTCAGGGATAAATCCCACTTTGTCACGATAAATGAGCAAATATATTGTTGGATTCAGTATTGAGGATTTTTGCATCAGTATTCTTCAGAGATATTCGCCTGTAGTTTTCTTTTTTTCTTTTTTATTTTGATGTGTCTTTGATTTTGGTATCACGGTAATAATGGCCTCATAGAATTAGTTTGGAAGTATTCCTTCCTCCTCTATTTTTTGGAATAGTTTGAGTAGGATTTGCATTAGTTCTTATTTAAATGTTTGGTAGAATTCAGGAATGAAGCCATTGGATCCCAGGCTTTTCTTTACAGGAGAACTTTTTATTATGGCTTCAATCTCATTACTTGTTAATGGTCAGTTCAAGATGCATCATTAGATGGTTTACTTGAGATTTTTTTTCTTTTTTGATGTGGGCACTTATAAGTATTCCTTTCTTTTTTTCTTAATTATTTTATTTTATTTTATTATACTTTAAGTTCTGGGATACCTGTGCAGAATGTGCAGGTTTGTTACATATGTATACTTGTGCAATGGTGGTTTGCTGCACCCATTAATCTGTTATCTACATTAGGTAGTTCTCCTAATGCTATCCCTGCCCTAGCCACCCACCCCGTGACACACCCAGGTGTGTGATGTTTCCCTCCCTGTGTCCATGTGTTCTCATTGTTCACCTCCCACTTATGAGTAAGAACATGCAGTATTTGGTTGTCTGTTCTTGTGTTAGTTTGCTGAGGATGATGGTTTCCAGCTTCATCCATGTCCCTGCAAAGGACCATGCAGAAGGATGAACTTATGCTTTTTTATGGCTGCATAGTATTCCACGATGTATATGTGCCACATTTTCTTTATCCAGTCTATCACTGATGGGCATTTGGGCTGGTTCCAAGTCTTTGCTATTGTGAATAGTGCTGCAATAAACATACGTGTGCGTATGTCTTTATAGTAGTATGATTTATAATCATTTGGGTATATACCTAGTAATGGAATTGCTGGGTCAAATGGCATTTGTGGTTTTAGATCCTTAAGGAATTGCCACACTTCTGTAATGGTTGAACTAATTTACACTCCCACCTACAGTGTAAAAGCATTCCTATTTCTCCACATCTTCTCCAGCATCTGTTGTTTCCTGACTTTTGTTTGTTTGTTTTTTGTTTTTGAGACGGAGTCTTGCTTTGTCACCCAGGCTGGAGTGCAGTGGCACGATATCGGCTCACTGCAAACTCTGCCTCCCGGGGTTCATGCCATTCTCCTGCCTCAGCCACCCCAAGTAGCTGGGACTACAGGCGCCTGCCACCACGTCCGGCTAATTATTTTTTTTGTATTTTTAGTAGAGATGGGGTTTCACTATGTTAACCAGGATGGCCTCGTTCTCCTGACCTTGTGATCTGCCTGCCTTGGCCTCCCAAAGTGATGGGATTACAGGCGTAAGCCACCATGCCTGGCCATTTCCTGACTTTTTAGTGATCGCCATTCTAACTGGCGTGAGATGGTATCTCATTGTGGTTTTGATTTGCATTTCTCTAATGACCAGTGATGATGAGCTTTTTTTCTCCTGTTTGTTGGCCACATAAATACCTTCTTTTGAGAGGTGTGTGTTCATATCCTTCGCCTACTTTTTGGTGGGTTTGTTTGTTTTTTTCTTGTACATTTGTTTAAGTTCTTTGTAAGTTCTGGATATTAGCTCTTTGTCTGATGGATAGATTGCAAAAATTTTTTCCTATTCTGTAGGTTGCCTGTTCACTCTGATGATAGTTTATTTTGCTGTACAGAAGCTCTTTACTGCTTTTGCTCTGTCTCGCAGGTTTTGGTATGTTGTGTTTCCTTTATCATTTGTTTTAAGAAATTGGTCAATTTCTTAATTTCTTCATTGATTCACTGGTCATTCAGGAACATATTGTTTAATTTCCATGTATTTACATAGTTTCCAAAATTCCTCTTATTACTGATTTTGAGTTTTATTCCACTGTGATTAGAGAAGGTGCTTTATATTACTTCAGTTTTTTTCATTGTTTGAAGACTTGTTTTGTGACCTAACACATGGCCTATCCTCATACAGCCAACAGACACATGAAAAAATGCTCATCATCACTGGCCATCAGAGAAATGCAAATCAAAACCACAATGAGATACCATCTCGCACCAGTTAGAATGGCAATCATTAAAAAGTCAGGGAACAACAGGTGCTGGAGAGGATGTGGAAAAATAGGAACACTTTTACACTGTTGGTGGGATTGTAAACTAGTTCAACCATTATGGAAAACAGTATGGCGATTCCTCAAGGATCTAGAACTAGATGTACCATATGACCCAGCCATCCCATTACTGGGTATATACCCAAAGGATTATAAATCATGCTGCTATAAAGACACATGCACACGTATGTTTATTGCAGCACTATTCACAATAGCAAATACTTGGAATCAACCCAAATGTCCATCAGTGACAGACTGGATTAAGAAAATGTGGCACATATACACCATGGAATACTATGCAGCCATAAAAAAGGATGAGTTTGTGTCCTTTGTAGGGACATGGATGCAGCTGGAAACCATCATTCTCAGCAAACTATCACAAGAACAGAAAACCAAGCACCGCATGTTCTCACTCATAGGTGGGAACTGAACAATGAGATCACTTGGACTTGGGAAGGGGAACATCACACACCGGGGCCTATCATGGGGAGGGGGGAAGGAGGAGGGATTGCACTGGGAGTTATACCTGATGTAAATGACGAGTTGATGGGTGCTGACGAGTTGATAGGTGCAGCACACCAACATGGCACAAGTATACATATGTAACAAACCTGCACATTATGCACATGTACCCTAGAACTTTAAGTATAATAATAATTATAATTAATTAATTAATAAAAAAGAGTAATTCATGTGCTGAGGAAAAGAATGTGTATTCTGCAGTTGTTAGATGAAATGCTCTGTAAATATCTAGTAGATCCATTTGGTATACAGTGCAGATTAAATCTGATTTTTTTGTTGTTGTTGATTTTTTGTTGGGAAGATCTGTCCAGTACTGAAAGTGGGGTGTTGAAGTCTTCAACTATTATTGTATTGGGGCCTATCTCTCCCTTTAGCTCTAATAATAGTTGCTTTATTTATTTGGGCACAACTGTTTTGGGTGCATATATTTTTAAAATTATTATATCATCTTCATTAATTTACTCATTTTTCATTATATAGTGACTTTCTTTGTCTCTTCCTATAGTTTTTGTCTTATATTCTATTTTGTCTGATATAAATATAGCTACTCCTGCTCCTTATTTGGTTTCTGTTTCCGTGGAATATATTTTTTCCATTTCTTTGTTTTCAGTCTATGTGTGTACTTGTATGTGAAGTGTTTCTTGTAGACAAGAGATCAGTGGGCCTTGTTTTTTTAATCCATTCACTGTCTGTTTCTTTTGATTGGAGAGATTAGTCCATTTATATTCAATGTTATTGTTGATAAGTAAGGACTTACTCTTGCCATTTTGTTATTTGTTTTCTGGTTGTTTTGCAGTCCCCTCTTCTTTCTTTCTTTTCTGTCTTCCTTTAGTGAATGCAATTTTCTCTTGTGAAACAATTTAGTTTGCTTTTTATTGTTTGGTTTGTATGGTTTTTGATTTGAGGTTACTATGAACCTTGCAAATATCATCTTATAATCTATTATTTTAAGTTGATAATAAATGAACACTTTTTGTATAAACAAACACAAAAAAACAAAACCAATAAAAGCTCTATCTTAACTTTGTTCCCCTGCTTTTTAACTTTTTGTTGTTTCTATTTATATCTTATGGTACTGTCTGTGTCTTAAAAAGTTGTTGTAGATAATCATTTTTGATCCATTCATCATTTAGTTTTTCTATCTATAAGAAGAGTAGTTTACATACCACAGTTACAGGGCTATAGTATTCTGGGATTTTCTGTGTACCCAGCACAGTACTGGGTCTCATCCAAGGCCTAATATAACCACTCCCTATTACCAGTGAGTGTTTTACCTTCGGGTGATTACTTATTGCTCTTTAGTGTCTTTCCTTTAGCATTTCTTGTAGCACAAGTCAAGTAAAATGAACTAAATAAGGCACCAAGAACCAATCCTGCAGAAACAGAAATATGTGACCTTTCAGACAGATAATCCAAAATAGATAATCCAAAATAGTAATATTTAGGAAACTCAAAAGAATTCAAGATAACACAGAGAAATAATTCATAATTCTATCACATAAATTTACCAAAGAGATTGAAAAAAGTTTTAAAAATTAGCAGAAATTCTGGAGGTGAAAAGTGCAATTGGCATACTGAATAGAGTATCAAAATATTTTAACAGCAGAATTGATCTAACGAGAAAGAATTAGTAAGCCTGAAGACAACTTGAAAATACACAGAGGAGACAAATGAAAAAAGAGTTAAAAAAAAAAAAAAAAAAAAAAAAAAAAAAGAGAAGCATGCCTACATCTAGAAAACAGCCTCAGAAGGGCAAATCTGAGTTATTGGCCTTAAAGAGGAGATAGAAAAAGAGATGGGGGTATTGAAAGAGATAATAACAAAGAATTTTTCAAACCTAAAGAAAGATATTGATCTCCAAATACAAGAAGGTTATAGAATGGCCAGCAGATTTAATCCAAAGAAGACGACCTCAACTAATTTAATAATCAAACTACCAAAGGTCAAGAATAAAGAAAGGATCCTAAAAGCAGCAAGAGAAAAGAAACAAATAACATACAATGGAACTCCAATGCTTCTGGCAGCAGACTTTTCAGTGGAAACCTTATAGGCCGAGAGAGAGGCATGACATATTTAAGGTGCAGAAGGAAAAATCTTTTACCCTAGAACTGTATATCCTTCAAACATGAAAGAGAAATAAAGACATTCCCAGATAAAACCTGAGGAATTTCCCTCTGGGAAATCTTGACACTTGTAGATGTTTGCTTCTGTCTGGGCATTAAATAGTCATCACTGTCGGCTTGTTTGTACCTGTCCTTCTTGGGAAGGCTTCCCAGATATTCCAAAAGACTTGGATGGAGATGTTCCTTACAGATCTAAGTTGTATCTGCTTTAGGGATCACCCCAAGCCCAATAATACTGTGGTTCTTAAAGACTTGTGTAGGGCTGGGTGCGGTGGCTCATGCCTGTAATCCCAGCACTTTGGGAGGCCGAGGCAGGTGGATACCGAGGTGAAGAGATCGAGACCATCCTGGCCAACATGGTGAAACCCCACCTCTACTAAAAATACAAAAATTAGCTGATGTGGTGGCATGCTTCTGTAGTCTCAGCTACTTAGGAGGCTGAGAAAGGAGAATCGCTTAAACCCGGGAGGCAGAGGTTGTAGTGAGCTGAGATTGTGACACTGCACTCCAGCTTGGCAACAGAGCAAGACTCTGTCACAAAAAAAAAAAAAAAAAAAAAAAAAAAAGACTTGTGAAGGTACCATTTTGATGATCCTGGACAAGATCAAGGAAAATTTTCTGGATTATCAGACAGAAACTCTTGTTCTCTTCCCTTACTTTCTTCCAAACAAATGGAGTCTCTCTGTTCTAAGCCACGGGAAACTGAAGCTGAGTGACACAGTAACCTCAGTGGCCACCACCACTGTGACTGTACCTGGTCATACCTGAAGCCAGCACAGTACTGGGTCTCACCCAAGGCCTGATGTAACCACTCCCTGGCTGTTGCTTATGTTTGCTCAAGGCCCTGGGGCTCTACAATCAGCCGGCAGAGAAGCCTACCAGGTCTGTATTCTTCCCTTCAGGGCAACAAGTTACCCCTGTCTCCTGCTGGGTCCAGAGGTGCCTTCCAAGAGCTAGGGACTAGAGTAAAGAACTTTAAAAGTTTACCTGGTGTTCCACTGTACTACCACTGAGCTGGCACTCAAACCACAGTCTGCAATGGTTCCCACTTTTGCTTCTCATTTCCAAAGGCAGAGGAGCCCCACCCCATGGCCACTGCCACCACAGGTCCACAAGGAGTACTGCCAGACTACTGCCAACCTTACCTTAAGGCCCAAGAGTTCTGAATTAATTTTTGGTGAATGTTGCCTGACCTGGGATTCATGATTCAGGGCAGTAGGCTCCCCTCTGACCCGGGACACATCCAGAAACGCTGTCCAAGAGTCAACTTCTGGAATCAGGGACTCTAAAGGCTGCTAGGGGCTCTACTCCACTGTGGCTAAGCTAGTACCTGAAGCCAGAAAATCTCGGCCTTACCTAAGACCCTTGACATAGTACCTGGCTATTGCTGATGGTTAGTCAAGGCCCAAGGGCTCTTCAGTTAGCAGGTGACAAATCCTGCCAGGACTGGGTCTTTCCCTTCAAGGCAGCAGGTTCCCTTTGGCCCCAGAGCATGTCTAGAAGTGTCATCAGCAGCTAGGACCTGGAAAGAGGGCCTTGCAACTCTGCCCGGTGCCCTATTCTGCTGTGGTTAAGCTGGTATCCAAGATTGAAGACAAAGTCTTCCCTGCTCTTCCTTCATCCTTCCTCAAGCTGAAGGAAGGGGTCTGTTTTGGGGCTGTGAGCTATGGTCTGGGGTTAGGAAAAGGGTGATGCCAACAACCCCTTAGCTGCCCTGGCTGGTGTCTGGGTAGGTTGCATGTTCTCCTCTCCCCACTGTCTACTGTTTCTGGCTCCAGTTCAGCACTGGGACTCAAATAAAGGTTGCAGTCCTACACTGCCTTTCAAATGTATTAGGACCCTAGGGCACTTTAGCCTACAGTGGTGAGGTTTGCAGGACTCAAGCTCCAATCACTGGGATCTCAGTTTCCTCTCTGGCTAGGGCTGGTTTAAATGCTCCGTCTGTGTGCAAGGTGGATGGGGGGTGTCAGCTGAGTTTGGTCTGGTTTTCCTTTCTGCTATCACAGGACAGCACTGAGTTTAATGCCTCACTATTGCTGTGTGCTCCCTCTGCCAGCCACAGAAATTCTCCCTGTACCATGCTGCCACTCTGGGGGGTCATGAGGGGTGGCATTAGGTGATTCAAGATTGTGTTTTTCTCCCTTTACAGTGCCTGTTTCAGTGATATGAAGTTAACACCAGGACTGTGAGTGTTAACCTGATTTTTATTTCTTATGAAGATCCTTGTCTTGTGTAGATAGTTTTTAAATTGGTGTCCTTGGGCAGGAGGAGGGGGAACTATCTGTGGAGGCTTCTATTCCACCATCTTGCTCTGCGTTTCCAGACCCATTTATTAATTTCTCCCTTCATCTCCTTCTCTGGCCATACTTGTCTGTTTGCCATTTGCTAACCAACACTCATATTTCTACATTTCTGTGCTTTGCTTCGAGCTTTCTTCCTGGAATGCTCTTCTTTCAATCTGGATTAAGAAATATTTATACTTCAGTACTAAGCTAAATTTTGTTATTTACTGACACTAGCTAACATTTTAAGAGGTAAACTTGAAAAAATCTCAGGTCTACACATGTAGTTTTGGGGGGTAAATTTTGATGCTCACTCATTATGCCAGGAGATTACTAGAGGACAATGTCATTGAAAACTATATGGCCTAGGAGAGTTGCACTGGGATTTCTTAGCCATCAAATTTGTTCATGCGTAGTATCTATTTTAAGTAAATGTAAGACAGAGCTTTTTCATTTTTCCTTTATAATATAGACTTTAAGAGCCTCAGATTGTGCATTTAAATTTTAAACAGGTAAATCTTCAATTTTTTTTTTCTGAAAACAATGTAGCTCTTCATTCATACAAACCACTTCAATGCATTTTCAGTGCTGATAGAAGAAAATCAGGAATTTCTATTATTTTTCCTCAACATATCATCTTAAAAATTGTGGAACATATTGAAAAGTTGAAATAATTATATAGTGGACACCTATACACTTACCATGTAAATGTTACAAATGTTAAAATTTTGTTACATTTTCTTTGTCTCATATTCATCCTTCTATCTTCCCATCTGCCCATCTATTGATCCATCGTACTTTTCAAGCATCTCAAAACAAGTTACAAATATCAGTACACTTTAGGTCCTTTCCCTTCTTTTAAAAATAATGTATTTTTAATTAACAAATAATAATTACGTATATTTATGCAGGACAATGTGATGTTTCGATCTATGTATACATTGTAGAAATATTCAGTCAAGCTAATTAATATATCCATCACCTCAACAACTTCTCCACATCCTCACCAGCACTTCTTATCATTTGTCTTTTTGATGATAACTGTTCTAACAGATGTAAAATAGTATTCTGTTGTGGTCTGTATTAGTCTGTTCTCATGCTGCTAATAAAGACCTACCTTACACTGGGTAATTTATAAAGGAAAGAATGTAATTGACTCACAGTTCCACATGGCTGAGGAGGCCTAATGATCACGGTAGAAGAACAAGGGATGTCTTACATGGCGACAGGCCAGAAAGAGCTTGTGCAGGGGTACCACGCTTTATAAAGCCATCAAATCTCATGAGACTTATTCACTATCACAAAAGCAGCATGGGAACGACCTGCCCCCATGATTCAGTTATCTCACATTGGGTCCCGCCCATAACGTGGGAATTGTGGGAGCTGCAATTCAAGATGAGATCTGGGTAGGGACACAGCCAAACCATATTATGGTCTTAATATGCATTTTTCTGATGATTGGAGATGTTGAATATCTCTTGGTCATTCATATCTCTTCTGTTGAGAAATGTCTTTTCAGACCATTTTCCCAGTATTAAACTTGGTTATTTGTTTTCTTTCTTTTGAGCTGTGTGAGTTTCTTATATATTTGTGATATTAATCCCCTATCAGATACATGGTTTGAAAATATTTTCTTCCAACCGGTGGGCTGTCTCTTCACCCTGTTATTTGTTTCATTTACTATGCAGAGACTTTTTGGTTTGATACAATCCGATATGTATATTTTTGCTTCTGTTGCCTGTGCTTTTATAGTTCTGTGCAATAAATCACATGGTAGGCAACAAAAGACTTTCCTTTCTTAATACAAAATGTTAAGACTTCAATCTGAAAGCTTGGCAATGTAAGCACATACATTTCTTTTCAGTATTCAAGCATGTAATATCTACACTATAATCTTAAAGTGCACATGGTTTGTTTCCTGTCAAAAGCATGGTTAAACTAAATAACATTTGAGTGAACTCACCTATTTCTCTGATTTCTCTGGTTTCTCACAAAATTCTCCTATCAGGTCACATCATCAGAAAGCAAAGCATTTTTAATATTGCTAGCTTAGGTATCATAGAAATTATACAAAAAACGTGATTTGATATGCCATTACTATTTACACGAGGTCAATAGAAAAAAATTTCTGGGTAACCTGTGTTTTTCAGCTTTTGTATAACAATTAAAGACAGTTTCTTTAACATGACTTATTACCCTTAACCTAAGAGTCAAGAGATGCTGTCTGACTTGAATGAATAAGTAACCGATGCTTGGAGAGAGAACTTTTAGAGTTGGAGAGTTGCCCAGTGGAGGAGTGAGAGCAGTGACACAGAAGTGGAGGAAAAGAAGGTGGGGGTGAAGTACGTAAGTTGATAAATACATATTAGAATGTTATTTAGCACTTTGAAATGAACAACCAGAAGCAATCAATATGAAAAGTAGTTAAAACATATAGGAATTTCCTGGGAACTAGACAGGACAGGAGAGGTTTGTGGCAGGAAACTTGATTTTTACTACAAGTCTTCTTTTAATAATAGTAGTAATCGTCATTTTCATCATCATCATAACACTCATAGTGCTTATTATGTGCCAAGCACTATTCTAAGCTCTTCATATTTGTATTACATTTTTTCTTAAATTTTGCATTACATTCATTTAATTTCCATTTAATCTTTTTTTTTTTTTTTTTTTTTTTTTGAGATGGAGTCTCGCTCTGTCGTCCAGGCTGGAATACAGTGGTGCAGTCTCGGATCACTGCAACCTCTGCCTCCCGGGTTCAAGTGATTCTCCTGTCTCAGCCTCCTGAGTAGCTGGGACTGTAGGCGCGCACAACCACACCCAGCTAACTTTTTTTTGTATTTTTAGTACAGATGGGGTTTCACCATGTTGGTCAGGCTGGTCTCAAGTTCCTAACCTGACGATTCACCCGCCTTGGCCTCCCAAAGTTGTGAGATTACAGGCGTAAGCCACTACGCCCGGCCTAATTTCCATTCAATCTTTATAGAGGCTCTATGTGATAGATGTTGTTACCACCATATAACAGATGTGAAAACTAAGTCCCAGAGCAAGTTTGGAGTCTTTGAACTCAAGAAGTGTATTCTGAAGTTCATGCTCTTCACTGTCACATCTTGATAATTCCTTGCTAAAGGAAAAATGTTTCCATGAGGTAATTTAATTTTAGTCTTTAGTGCCAGCAAAACTTTCTTCTAAAGGTTTTATTAGCTTTCTTTTATCAGACAGGAAAACTTGTGTACATTATCATGTAAAGCCCCCTTTCCTGTTTTGCTTTGGAAACCTGGGCTTCAATATATTGCTCAAATATTATAATTTTTTTTCCCATGAGATGGAGTCTCGCTCTGTCACCCAGGCTGGAGTGCAGTAGTACTATTTTGGCTCACTGCAACCTCCAGCTTCCAGGTTCAAGTGATTCTCCTGCCTCAGCCTCCTGAGTAGCTGGGACTACAGGCGCGCACCACCATGCCTGGCTAATTTTTGTATTTTTAGTAGATATGGGGTTTCACTATGTTGGCCAAGCTGGTCTGGAACTCCTGACCTTGTGATCTGCCCACCTCAGCTTCCCAAAGTGCTGGGATTACAGGTCATAGCCACTGCGCCCGGCCTGTAATTATTTTTCTCTTGTTTTGGTTTCTGATCTTTTATCTTTACCTCTGTATTCAAAATATTCAAGGTAAACAAACAAGTAAACAGACAAATGTGACAATACATTATTCCTTTGCTCACTTGTTTGCTTCTACTCTGATGATTTTATTTTAAACTCTATACCTATCACAATTTCTGGCATTGTTATGACTTCTGTAAGAATGCTCCCTGAGTGTTCTCAATATTCAAAATAGCTATAAAGCCATTCACTAATAAAATTCATGTGGTGTTGAGGATGCAAAGTGAAAATCTTTTTTTCCCCTTATACTTTAAGTTCTAGGGCACTTGTGCACAATGTGCAGGTTTGTTACATGGGTATACATGTGCCATGTTGGTTTGCTGCACCCATTAACTCGTCATTTACATTAGGTATTTCTCCTAATGCTATCCATCCCCCTGCCCCCCACCCCATGACAGGCCCCCGTGTGTGATGTTCCCCGCCCTGTGTCCAAATATTCTCATTGTTCAGTTCCCGCCTATGAGTGAGAACATGCAGTGTTTGGTTTTTTGTCTTTGCTATAGTTTGCTCAGAATGATGGTTTCCAGCTTCATCCATGTCCCTGCAAGGGACATGAACTCATCCGTTTTTATGGCTTCATAGTATTCCAAAGTGTATATGTGCCACATTTTCTTAATCCAGTCTATCATTGATGGACATTTGGGTTGGTCGCAAGTCTTTGCTATTGTGAATAGTGCAGCAGTAAAGATACGTGTGCATGTGTTTATAATCCTTCGTTTTCTTCTAAACATTTTATAGTTCTAGCTTGTACATTTAGGTCTAGGATGATCTATTTTAGATTAATTTTTGTATATGATATGAAATAGGGATTGAGGGTTTTTAAATTTTTCAGTATGGACATACCATTGTTCCAGTACAATTTGTTGAAAACATTATCTTTTTTCCTATTGAATTACCTTGAGACCTTTTTCAGAAATGAATTGATCATGTATGTACTGGTTGTTTCTAGACTCTCTATTCTGTTTCATTCATCTATATTTCTATCTCTATGATACTGTCTTTAGCTATATGGCTATCCTTAATCCAATCCTATATATCTCAATTACTGTAGCTTCATAGGAAGTTTTGAAATCACATAGTGTAAGTCTTCCAACTTTGTTCTTCTTTTTCAAAATTCTTTTGGCTATTTTGGATCCTTTCCATTTCTGTAAAAATTTTAGAATCTGCTTGTCAATTGCTACTAAAATAAAAAGCCTGCTAGGATTTTGATTGAGATTGCATTGAATGTATAGGTCAATTTGGAAGAACTGACACTTTAACAATACCTATTCATCCAATCCATGAACAAGGTGTGTGTGTGTGTGTGTATACACACACACATATACATACATACACATACAAGGTGTGTATATGTGTGTGTGTGTATATATATGTGCATATATATATATAGGGCTCTTCTTTAATTTCATTGTTTAATATCATGTCATGTTCAGCATCCAGGATTTTCATAAGTAGATTTTTATAGATTTATTATATGTAAACTTTCATGTCATCTGCAAATGAAGACTATCTCACTTCTTTCTTTCCAAAAGTAAGTCTTTGACTTACTTTTCTTGCTCTACTTCACTGGCTAGGATGCCCAGTACAATAGAAAAAGTAGGAGTGGACATTTTCGCCTTGTTTCTGATCTTAGATAGAAGAGCTTAATCTTTACTCATTAAGTATGATACTGGCTATAGGTTTTAAAAGATTCTCTTAATCAGGTTGAAGAAGTTCCCTTACAGTCCTGAAAGATTTTTTTTTACCATGAACAAATGTTGTATATTATTAAATCCAAATGCTTTTTATGAATCCATAGAGACAATCATATAGTTTTTCCTCCTTATCCTCTCTTTTAATGTATTAAATTACGTTGACATTAATGGGTAGATAAATGTTATACTAACCTTGCCTTCTTGGAATGAACCCTGGCTAGTCATGATGCATTATCCTTTTTATAATATACATTGCTGGATTTAATTTGCTAACATTTTGTTGAAATTTTTTGCCTCCATGTTCATGACAGACATTGGTCCATACCTTTGTTTTCATATCTTGCCTTTTTCCTGGTTTTAGTATCAGGGCAGTACTAGCCTTGAAAATGAAGCCAAATTTTTGGGAGAGTTGTGTGTTGAATTGGTATCATTCCTTAAAGGTTTGGTAGGCTGTAACATTTAACATGACATTTATTAAAGATTTTACGATAAATTATTAGCATGCAGAAAAAGAAAATGTAAAACTAGAAATTAACGTTCCCGTAAAAGGTGGTCTCCTAGCTAATATCTCCTGAAGCCTGGTCCTATAGCCAAGTTGCAGAGACAAGTCCACCTTTGACCAACTGTGTGTTTCCCTCTCTTTGGAACTCGGGTCCCCTACATCTTTATAAAGGAAGAAAATGATACATCTTGTTGCTTAAAGCAAACCCCATGGGATTTAATTTTTTATTAAATATTAAATATTCTTAAATCTAACAATTGAAAAATTGAATATATGAATAGTGGCATATCCATACAATGGAATACTACTCAGCAAAAAACTGAAGGACTGTTGACACAAAGATGGATCTCACAATGATTACACTGATTTAAAGAAGGTGGATTTTAAAAGTGTGCATACTGAATATTCCATGTATATATTCAAGAAAATGAAACCTGATCTATAGTATCAGAAAGAATGTTGATACTTCCCTAGAAACTGTTGGGGCAGTGAAGGGATTTTAATCAGGAGAGGGGGGAAAAGATTACAAAAAGACACAAGGAAACTTTTGAGGATAATATATACGTTCATTGTCTTGATTGTGACAATGGTTTCATGAGTGAACACTTATGTCAAAGCTAATCAAATTGTACTTTTTAAAACATGCAGTTTATTTTATGTTAATTATACTTCAAAAGACCTGTTAAAGGATAACAACTAATATTTATTGAACACGTATTTTTTCAAGCACTCTGCTAAACAATGTATATGTATTTGCTCATTTAAAATTCTGATATCCCTTTTTGGACAATACATGACTATTACTATTAACATGAGGAATAATGTTAATTATGAGGAAGTTGAGGTTCAGGGAAACTAAATAAGTTGCTTGAGGTCATATAGTTAATAAGTTAAAAAGCCAAAACATAAAGTTTGCCCAGCCTTATATCAGAGCCATACTTTTAATACTGTGCTTAAAACCACCATAAAGAATGGAATAAAATGTCCTGAATGGTATTGCCTAGGTTTTCTTCTAGGGTTTTTATGGTTTTACATCTAACATTTAAGTCTTTAATCCATCTTGAATTATTTTTTGTGTAAGGTGTAAGGAAGGGATCCAGTTTCAGCTTTCTACATATGGCTAGCCAGTTTTCATAACATCACTTATTAAATAGGGAATCCTTTCCCCATTGCTTGTTTTTGTCAGGTTTGTCAAAGATCAGATGTTTGTAGATGTGTGGTGTTATTTCTGAGGCCTCTGTTCTGTTCCATTGGTCTATATCTCTGTTTTGGTACCAGTACCAGGATGTTTGATTACTGTAGCCTTGTAGTATAGTTTGAAGTTAGGTAGCGTGATGCCTCCAGCTTTGTTCTTTTTGCTTAGGATTGTCTTGGCAATGTGGGTTCTTTTTTGGTTCCATATGAACTTTAAAGTAGTTTTTTCCAATTCTGTGAAGAAACTCATTGGTAGCTTGATGGGGATGGCATTGAATCTATAAATTACCTTGGGCAGTATGGCCATTTTCACAATATTGATTCTTCCTAACCATGAGCATGGAATGTTCTTCCATTTGTTTATGTCCTCCTTTTTTTTGTTGAACAGTGGTTTGTAGTTCTTCTTGAAGAAATCCTTTACTTCCCTTGTAAGTGGAATTCCTAGGTATTTCATTCTCTTTGTAGCAATTGATAATGGGAGCTCACTCATGATTTGACTCTCTGTTTCTCTGTTATTGGTGTATAAGAATGCTTATAATTTTTGCACATGGATTTTATATCCTGAGACTTTGCTGAAGTTGCTTATCAGCTTAAGGAGATTTTGGGCTGAGATGATGGGGTTGTCTAAATGTACAATCATGTCATCTGCAAACAGGGACAATTTGACTTCCTCTTTTCCTAATCGAATACCCTTTATTTCTTTCTTTTGCCTGATTGCCCTGGCCAGAACTTCCAACACTATGTTGAATAGGAGTGGTGAGAGAGGGCATCCCTGTCTTCTGCCAGTTTTCAAAGGGAATTCTTCCAGTTTTTGCACATTTAGTATGATATTGGCTGTAGGTCTGTCATAAATAGCTCTTATTATTTTGAGATACATTCCATCAATACCTAGTTTATTGAGCGTTTTTAGCATGAAGTGTTGTTGAATTTTGTCAAAGGCCTTTTCTGCATCTATTGAGATAATAATGTGGTTTTTGTCATTGGTTCTGCTTATGTGATGGATTATGTTTATTGATTTGTGTATGTTGAACCAGCCTTGCATCCCAGTGATGAAGCCAACTTGATCGGGGTGGATAAGCTTTTTGATATGCTGCTGGATTCAGATCGCCAGTATTTTATTGAGGATTTTTGCATCGATGTTCATCAGCGATATTGGTCTAAAATTCTCTTTTTTTTTGTTGTGTCTCTGCCAGGCTTTGGTATCAGGATGATGTTGGCCTCATAAAATGAGTTAGGGAGGATTCCCTCTTTTTCTATTGATTGGAATAGTTTCAGAAGGAATGGTACCACCTCCTCTTTGTACCTCTGGTAGAATTCGGCTGTGAATCCATCTGGTCCTGGACTTTTTTTGATTGGTAGGCTATTAATTATTGCCTCAATTTCAGAGCCTGTTATTGGTCTGTTCAGCGATTCAACTTCTTCCTGGTTTAGTCTTGGGAGGGTGTATGTGTCCAGGAATTTATCCATTTCTTCTAGATTTTCTAGTTTATTTGCATAGAGGTGTTTATTCTCTGATAGTAGTTTGTATTTCTGTGAGATCAGTGGTGATACCCCCTTTATCATTTTTTATTGCATCTATTTGATTCTTCTCTCTTTTCTTCTTTATTAGTCTTGCTAGTGGTCTGTCAATTTTGTTGATCATTTCAAAAAATCAGCTCCTGGATTCATTGATGTTTTGAAGGGTTTCTTGTGTCTCTATCTCCTTCAGTTCTGCTCTGATCTTAGTTATTTCTTGCCTTCTGCTAGCTTTTGAATGTGTTTACTCTTGCTTATCTAGTTCTTTTAATTGTGATGTTAGGGTGTTGATTTTAGATCTTTCCTGCTTTCTCTTGTGAGCATTTAGTGTTATCGGTTTCCCTCTACATACTGCTTTAAATGTGTCCCAGAGATTCTGGTACATTATGTCTTTGCTCTTATTGCTTTCAAAGAATGTCTTTATTTCTGCCTTCATTTTGTTATTTACCCAGTAGTCATTCAGGAGCAGGTTGTTTAGTTTCCATGTAGTTGTGTGGTTTTGAGTGAGTTTCTTAATCCTGAGTTCTAATTTGATTGCACTGTGGTCTGAGAGACAGTTTGTTGTGATTTCTGTTCTTTTATATTTGCTGAGGAGTGCTTTACTTCTAACTATGTGGTCAATTTTCAAATAAGTGCGATGTGGTGCTGAGAGGACTGTATATTCTGTTGATTTGGGGTGGAGAGTTCTATAGATGTCTATTAGGTCTGCTTGGTACAGAGCTGAATTCCAGTTCTGTATGTCCTTGTTAACCTTCTGTCTCATTGATCTTTCTAATATTGACAGTGAGGTGTTAAAATTGCCCATTATTACTGTGTAGGAGTCTAAGTCTCTTTGTAGGTCTCTAAGGACTTGCTTTATGAATCTGGGTGCTCCTGTATTGGATGCATATATATTTAGGAGAGTTAGCTCTTCTTGTTGAATTATTCCCTTTACCATTATGTAATGGCTTTTTTGTCTCTTTTGATCTTGGTTAGTTTAAAGTCTGTTTTATCAAAGACTAGGATTGCAACCCTTGCTTTTTTTGCTTTCCATTTGCTTGGTAGATGTTCCTCCATCCCTTTATTTTGAGCATATGTGTGTCTCTGCATGTGAGATGGGTCTCCTGAATGCAGCACACTGGTAGGTCTTGACTCTTTATCCAGTTTGCCAGTCTGTGTCTTTTAATTGGGGCATTTAGCCCATTTATGTTTAAGGTTAATATTGTTATGTGTTAATTTGATCCTGTCACTGTGATGTTAGCTGGTTATTTTGCCCGTTAGTTGATGCAGTTTCTTTATAGCATCAATGGTCTTTACAATTTGGTATGTTTTTGCGGTGGCTGGTACCGATCGTTCCTTTCCATGTTTAGTGCTTCCTTCAGGAGCTCTTGTAAGGCAGGCCTGGTGGAGACAAAATCTCTCAACATTTGCTTGTATGGAAAGGATTTTATTTCTCCTTCACTTATGAAGCTTAGTTTGTCTGGATATGAAATTCTGGGTTGAAAATTCTTTTCTTTAAGAATGTTGAATATTGGCCCCCACTCTCTTCTGGCTTGTAGAGTTTCTGCCAAGAGATCTGCTGTTAGTCTGATCGGCTTCCCTTCGTGGGTAACCCAAGGGATGCCTTTAACTTTTTTTTATGTTAAAGGCAGAGAGAAAGGGATACCTTTCTCTCTGGATGCCTTTAACATTTTTTTCCTTCATTTCAACCTTGGCGAATCTGACTATTATGTGTCTTGGAGTTTTTCTTCTCAAGGAGTATCTTTGTGGTGTTCTCTGTATATCCTGAATTTGAATGTTGGCCTGCCTTGCTAGGTTGGGGAAATTCTCCTGGATGATATCCTGAAGTGTTTTCCAGCTTGGTTCCATTCTCCCTGTCACTTTCAGGTACACCAATCAAACGCAGATTTAGTCTTTTCACATAGTCTCATATTTCTTGGAGGCTTTGTTCGTTTCCTTTTACTCTTTTTTCTCTAAACTTCTCTTCTCTTTATTTCATTAATTTGATCTTCAATCACTGATACCCTTTCTTCCACTTGACTGAATCACCTATTGAAGCTTGTACATGCGTCATGTAGTTCTCGTGCCATGGTTTTCAGCTCTATCGTGTCATTTAAGATCTTGTCTATGCTGTTTATTCTGGTTAGCCATTTGTCTAATCTTTTTTCAAGGTTTTTAGCTTCCTTGCAATGGGTTCGAACATCCTCCTTTAGCTCAGAGAAGTTTGTTATTACCGACCTTTTGAAGCCAATTTCTGTCAGCTCGTCAAAGTCATTCTCCGTTCAGCTTTGTTCCATTGCTGGTGAGGAGCTGCCATCCTTTGGAGGAGAAGAAGCGCTCTGGTTTTTAGAATTTTCAGCTTTTCTGCTTTGGTTTCTCCCCATCTTTGTGGTTTTATCTACCTTTGGTCTTTGATGCTGGTGACCTACGCATGGGGTTTTGTTGTGGATGTCCTTTTTGTTGATGTTGATGCTATTCCTTTCTTTTTGTTTGTTAGTTTTCCTTTTAAGAGTCAGGTCCCTCAGCTGCAGGTCTGTTGGAGTTTGCTGGAGTTCCAATCCAGACCCTGTTTGCCTGGGTATCACCAGCGGAGGCTGCAGAGCAGCAAATATTGCAGAATAGTAAATATTGCTGCCTGATCCTTCTTCTGGAAGCTTCATCCCAGAGGGGCACCTGCCTGTATGAGGTGTCAGTCAGCCCCTACTGGGAGGCGTCTCCTAGTTAGGCTACATGGGGGTCAAGGAGCCACTTGAGGAGGCAGTCTGTCTGTTCTCAGAGCTTAAACACCATACTGGGAGAACCACTGCTCTCTTCAGAGCTGTCAGACAGGGACGTTTAAGTCTGCAAAAGTTTCTGCTGCCTTTTGTTCAGCTATGCCCTGCCCCCAGAGGTGGGGTCTACAGAGGCAGCAGGCCTTGCAGAGCTTCAGTGGCCTCCACCCAGTTCAAGCTTCCCTGGCCACTTTGTTTACCTACTCAAGCCTCAGCAATGGCAGATGCCCATCCCCCTGCTATGCTGCTGCCTCATAGGTTGAGCTCAGACTGCTGCATTAGCAGTGAGCAAGGCTCCATGGGTGTAGGACCCACTGAGCCAGGCGTAGGATATAATCTCCTGGTGTGCCATTTGCTAAGACAGTTGGAAAAGCACAGTATTTAGGCAGTGTCCTGATTTTCCAGGTACAGTCTGTCACGGCTTCCCTTGGCTAGGAAAGGGAAATCCCCAGACTCCTTGCGCTTCCTGGGTGAGGTGACACCTTGTCCTGCTTCAGCTTTCCCTCTGTGGGCTGTACCCATTGTCCAACCTGTCCCAGTGAGATGAACCATGTACCTCAGTTGGAAATGCAGAAATCACTGTCTTCTGCGTCAGTCATGCTGGTTGCTGCAGACCGGAGCTGTTCCTATTCGGCCATGTTGGAATGGCACTGCAACATGAAACTCTTTACTCAGGGTCCATTAAAATTCATATATCATTTGCTTTTCACTAATGAGAAGTTTTCAAAACCGGTGGATTATGGGTGTAAAACTGATGTTGTCAAGTCAGTCTCTGTCTTTCCAAAGGTGTGAAGAGAAAATCATAGGGCTTACATGTTGATTAATGCTTCTTAATATTATAAGAGTACCCACATCACATTCTGATCCATTATTTTGGAACATTCATCCTTCTTGAATACATTTATTCTTCAACATCCTAATGCACTGCTCTGCCCCCTAAGCATTATCATGATGTGACTTTGGTTGCATAGCACTAGACCCCTGAGCAGAACTGCCAAGGAAAGAGTACCTGGGAGCTCCAAAGTGAGGTAGATGTGGACCTGACAGTGATCAACTGATCATCTCTGGTATGAAGTAATTCAATTTCAAAAGAAATAACTGGCCAAATGCAGTTGATCACACCTGTAATCCCAACAATTTGGGAGGCCAAGGATGGCAGATCACTTGAGCCCAGGAGTTTGAGACCAGCCTGGGCAACAGGGGAAGACCCCATCTCTACAAAAAAATACAAAAGTTATCCAGGAGTGATGGTATATGCCTGTAGGCCAGCTATGTGGAAGGCTGAGGTGGGAGGATCACTTAAGCCTGAGAGGTCGAGGCTGCAGTGAGCCACGATCATGCCACTGTATTCCACCCCAGGTGACACAGTAAAACCCTGTCTCCAAAATTAAAAAATTAAATCATTTTATTATAAAAGGTTTTACAAATTCTTCTTAAGGAGTATATTTTGCCTTAAAGTATGGTGTATCTTCTCTCTCCCCACACCCCATCCCTCAGGATTGATGAATATTTTAGTCTCTGGACAAAGGCTATGAAAATGATTGTATTCAAGCCAAGAAAACCAAAAGCTGCTGTACATATAGTTACAGCTACAACTTATTACAAAACAATCAAAAGAGAATTCTCCTGTTCTTGCTGCTGTACCAGCTCCCAGTGGAGCTGTAACGGGAGATGTGAGCAACTATGCCCAATGTCATAGGGTGTTTGTACCACAGCTAGGAATATCATGCAGCTGTCTCTAGCATATTAAAAGGAGAAAACCTCAGAACTGAAAATGTAAAAGAAAAAATTTAAGCTGAGATTATTGTTAAAGCAATTGGTTACTTTAAGAAAGCAATGCTGGTTAGTAAATTAACCAATTGAACATAATTTAGGCTATAAAATTAAATGGCCATGACTAAGCTATAGAAAAATTTAGTTTTGGCTTGTGTGTTATAAGGTAAGGGGAATAAAAGGAACTGACTTTGGCTAAATTTCTACTCCAAGTTTCTCTTTTGCAATTTATTTCCTTTTAACTCAAACACAACACTTTGGTAAAATATATGTTGATTGTTCCCACTTTATAATTTAAGAGACTGACAAAGAGAAGTGAAATAACTAAGTATGTTCAGAAAGGGAGTGGTAGAACCCAGATTCTATTGGAAGTGTCATTCTGAAGCCAAACGTCTTCCATCTATAATAAGCATATGAGTAGGACTAGTTTAGCCCTAAAAAGATTATATATAAATCTTATATAATTGGCTTGCCCAGAGTAGCAATTGCAAAAATAAAATACTATAAAACAACCTGGTGAACGTGATGTAGACATGAGATTGAAAACATTTCTATTAACTTTATGAACTTAACCAGGGAAGAAGAGGTAAGAAATGAAAATAAATTGCTGATTCAGCACATTCAGCAATAATCATTAGGTCAGCTTGCTCTGATTCACTTTCTTATAGTTATTGCTGCCAATTATGCAGACCTTGTCACAAGATTATAGTTCCCCTAACTCCTCTGTAGACAACAACATTATGAAATGTTATGCCTTCCATCTGAGATATTCTTTCAGGTCCTGTATACTAACTAGCAAAACTACTGATGTCAGCTGGTCTGAAGTATCCAATAAGGAGATGACTCACTAAAGAATGAAGTTTCCACATCCTGATGATTTGATCCCTTTTACCCTGACCAATCAATGATCCTGATTTTCCAGCTCCTCATCCACAATCCTCTTAAAAATGTCAGCTCTGAACTCCTCAGGGCTAAGGATTTGAGGGCATCTTCCTGCCTCTTTGCTTGCTACCCTGAGATCATTAAATTTTTTCTCTGCTGCAAACTGTACTGTCTCAGTGTATTGGTATTTCACTGTGCAGCAGGCATATAAATTTGTTGGTTCTATAACAAGATGCTGATCGAAGTAGTGATTATCTTGGTTTAAGCATTTGGTTTACCAACTCCAACGTGGAGAAAATGGCTATCATGTACTAACCTATGTTTTGCAGATAAAGGGCAAAGAGGCATTAGCTTTGTGGGTTCCTATAGAATAAGAAATGTAGATTTTATTCTAAAATCAAAGGAATTTCAGAGCCTTGGAAATTAATCAATGAATTTAAGTTTATTAAGTGTTAAAATATGGAATAAATAATATTTGAGTTATATTTAAAAGAATAAAAAATGGCTATAGTGTAGAGAAGATATAGGGTGGGGCAAAAATAGAAGCAGAGTGTTGAGTTAGGTGGTTATTGCCATAGACCAAATTTCAAGTGGTAATGGGGTAGATTATGGTAGAAGGACTAAAACTGGAGAGAAATATATATTTTTGGCAGACATTGTGGACATGTAGAATGAAAAAATGTATTAATGAATAATAGGGGTGATGGAATGATAGCAAAAGGAAAGAGTTAGAGATTAACTTTTATATTTTTGTTCTGTAATTCAGTGAGATAGAAAACTTGGGATTGGAACAAATTTGGGGATATAAACTGGGACTTTAATTTTGGATACTATGAATACACTATTGATTCCCAAGTGACATATGAAAAAGAACTTGAGCGAGTTAAACAAATGTAAAGGACAATAAAATTTCATTGTCTCATATGTGTACAAACATGTCCAAGCCAGTGCCAGAAAATTCATGAATTAAAAGTTTCCACTGAAATGTCTATGAGCAATTTTGTGCTTTAAGTTAAATATGATGCTCTGATTAACTTTGCAAGCATCAGAAAGTGGTTACTTCTTGGAAAACTTCATGTTTCACCTTATAGTTAAGAAGAAAACATTTTTATTAAAGTCGATTTTTAAATTTTTCATTCATTTATTTTTACTTCACCCCATAGGATATATAAAGTGGATTTTTAAAAGCATAAACAATTTTATTTGCTCATAAAAGAAAAAATAATTCAGGAATTTCTCAATGCATGGGATATAAATTGCATCTACTATGGAACTAATTTTTCTCCACCTGTATAAAATATTATTTATTGCTGTGGCTTAAATGTGTTTGTTGAGTGAATGGACATTTGCATATCATGTCTTTCCAATTAGGCTGTAAGTTTTTGACAATAGAAACAATTCATGTCTTATGCTTCTTGAAATCCACCCAGTTACTAGGAACATGGCATAATAAAAAGAATTGAGATTTGGGATTACAGAATATATGGATGTGAATTACAGTGCCACCGCTTATCTTTTGTTTGAATTTGAGCAAGGTGACCTTGATACATTTATATTTTTTTCAACTGTAAACCATAATAATAACACCTATTTTCATTCTGTTGTCATGAGGATTAAGTCACGTTTAGAAAAAGCCTAACAGTTATTGGCATATATTGGAGTCTCCAGTAAATGTTAGTTTCCCTTCCCTAGGCATGGTTTTATGGAAAGACTCAATAAATATTTGTCAAATAAATGAATGACATTATCTTTGGAATATCATTTACCATTAATTCCTAATGAATTCTGCATTTTGGGTCAAAAGGACACTCTTATCAACCCATTCCTATTTGGTGTTAACAGCCATAGAGTGTCACAGATCACAAAAACATACTTAATGTTTGTTGCTATTCTCAATCAGTACGGCTGAACCCACGCATACAGAACAAAATTGAGTCAGATTAATTTTAATAACTGAAATGTGAGCATTAGCATTCTTGGAAATGGGAATAAAATTCTTTCCATCACAAGTCAAATTACTACTGCGTTCATAAAATTTAAAACAGCTGACTCTGAATTTCCACCAGCATCTTTTAAAATCATGTTTCTATCTTCCCATTATTCATTTAATAAATGCTTAGGCAGACTTTCATGTAAGCATGTACTTAGAAGAATGAAGTACAATTAGAAGTCAGCTGAGAGAAAACCTTTTCTTATAGTACTATCTACACTAATAATACTTGAATTTGAAGTGAGAAAGGCCAGAGGAGCTCAACGTCTTGTTTGCCTTAAATACTGTCTTTGATACTATTTTGTATAAGTATTCTCCCCTTGAAGTACTAATTTATAGGAACCTTTGTTACTAAGTACTATATCATAATGCTCATATTATTTAAACTCTAGACACTGAGCAAGAATTTGAGAATTTTCTGCTAATAAATACATAGATTTTAAAAATTTACAACCGTTGTTGAAGATTTCAAGATCTGTCTCTCTCAGTAATTGATAAAATAAGTAAAGTACTTTAAAAATAGAAGTTATAACTAATCGACCAATTCGATCTCTTTGATATCTATAGAATGCTCTATTTAACAGAGAAAATAATAATATACATTATTTTCAATTACTACCCAAATCCTGACCAAGACAGGCCACATTGAAGGCCATAAAGCACATCTCAATAATTATGAAAAACAGAAATAATGCATACTATGTTCTTTGATCATAATATAATTAAAATAAAAATGAATAATAGAAAATTATCTGCAAAAAGTCCCAGATATTTGAAAATTTAAACAACTTTCTTTTAAATAGGCCATAGGACAACACACACACAAACACACACACACACACACACACACAGACACACATGAAAATTTATATAATATTTTGAACTGATTAAAAATGATAACAATATATAAAAACTTGTGGGATCCAGCTAAAATAGTGTTTAGAGAACTGTTATATAGCATCAAATGCTTATATTAGACAAGAAAAATGGTCTTGAATTAGTGATTGAACTAGGCTTCCAATTTAAGAAACTAGAAAAAAGAAAGTCAAATTAAGCAAAATGAAACAAATGGTAATAATAATAAATAACATAATTCAACAAGATAGAAACCAGAAAAAGAAAATCAATAGAATCAAATGTTGCTTCTTTGAAAAATATCAACATAACTGATAGAACTTCAGGCAGATTGATGAGGAACAGAAGACAGGTACAATTTAACTATATAAAAGATAAAATAATGGCCATAACTGCAGACTCTACAGACATTAAAATAATAAAAATTTATTATAAACAACTTTATGCCAATAAATCAGCAACTTTGAGCAACTGTAGGAATTCTGTAAAAGACAAAAAATATCAAAATGCATGAAAGAAGATTTAGGTAACCGGAAGGGGCACATCTATTTGAGAAATTGATTTTGTAGTTAAAAACTTTTCTACCAAGATAATCCCAGACACAGGTGGCTTTACTGGTGAATCTTAGCAAGTATTTTAGGAAGAAGGAGTCTCGGTTTTGCATGAAATCTTCCAGAGTATAACAGAGGAACAAACTGTAACTAACCCATTTTGTGAGTCCAGACCAGGCAAATAATTTACAACAAAAATCACCTCTACAGAGCCCTCTTGATGATAAGTGCAAAAATCCTCCACAGAATGTTAGCAGTTCAAACTTAGCAATATATATTACATTAAAAAAGAATCATCATGACCATGTGAAGTTTATCTTGGGAATGCAAGACTACTTTAATATCTTAAAATTAATCAATATAATTCACAATATTAACAGCCTAAAGAAGAAACAATACATGGTCATCTCAGTAGTTACAGAAAAACATTTGATAAAAGTTGATATATATTCATGACAAAAATTCTCAGTAAACTAGAAGTAGGAAAAAGTTATTCAACCTAATAAAGGGCATCTAGGCCCTATACAGTGCAATAAGGCAATTAAAAAAAATACCCAAGGTAAGAATGTGCAGTATTGGCACAAAAATACATAGATGAATGGACATGGATAGAAAAATCCATTAATGGACCCAAACAAATACGGCAAGTTGATTTTCAGAAAAAACACTAAGGCAATTGAATGTAGAAAGGACGACAGTTCATTAAATTATGCGAGCTACAATTTTAAAACATCAGGTTTAGACAAAGATACCTTAAGTGGGAAACAAAAAGTATAAACATAAATACTCATATTTTTATCATCAAAATTAAAACTATTTGAATAACATTAGATTTCTGTGTTAAACCTCACAAAAATAAATTTCTGACAAAAATGTAATTTTTTTCTATTTAGCCACTTAAAATTTTCTAAACTGTGGTTGCTTTTGTAAGGTACATTGTGGCTCTATTTTCTGTCCCTGTTCCTATTTTCTACAATAAGCTCTGTTCTATTGAGTTATCTACTATATCCCCAGCTCCAGGGTGAATATTAATTAGCTGGATCCAAAGAGTGCAATTAAAATACGAAACCATTTCTATTTGTTAAATTGAAAAAGGTCAAAATTGTTGACAACATTTATTGTTCTCAGGGTTATAGGGAAATTGGCAATCATACATTTCCAATGGGTATGTATGTTGATACATTTAAATTTATCTTGTTCTTAAAAATATACAAAACAAATTGGTTTTAAGAAAACAATATATAAGCATGTCACCAAATGTAAAATTACATACTTTAAATTCCAAAATTCATCTTCTAAACATTTATCTTAAGGTAGGGCAAAAATTTACCTTAAGGAAGGGCAAAAATATTTATCACAGTATTGATTAAAATAGCAAAAATGGAATAGGATCTTAAGTAATGGGATGTAAAACTAATTTCATTTACTAAGCAAAAGCATACTATAACAACACAGGAATTCTAAAACTAATAAGAATAACATTTATGTAGCACTTAACAAGTGCAAGTCACTCTAGCCATTGAAATAATTGTGTAGCTCTGTACTTATTGATATAGAAATAAATGTCTATTTTATATAAAAAGCTTACACAACTATGCATCATATTTCATTTTTTCTAAATAGGTAAGCAATCTATAGTGTGTATATTCATGGAATAAATTCTGGAAGGTTACACATCAATTGATGTTAGAGTGACCGCATCGGGATTCTCCTGGAACAGTCTATTTTTCCCAAAGTAATTATTACCACCGCTTTCATTCTGAAAAGGTCCTAGTTTGGACAACAAATTGCACAGATATGATAGTTGTGTGTGATCGTTTTAACTTTCTTAATTATTTACATCAATATTCAATTATATCTTAAAATGCACATATATTATATAACTCGGGCAAAGAAGAAACAATCATACAGTTATTTCAACATGGAAGAACCAAAAAGTACGTTCCAGACAGTATGTGCTTTACAGCAGACAGACACAGAAGATATACAGTTAATTACAATGCTAATGAAAATGATCCAAATTTTGGTATTTTCTCTCCACTATTTTATAGTCATTTCCTTGTTGAGAAGAGCTGCAGGGAGGAGGAAGATGAATTACCATCTTTTTCTCAGTTTTACCAATCTGACCTTGTGATGAAACAACTGTAAACTTATTTCTAAAAAAGGTTTCTAAACAGGAAATATTTTCAATGGGAGGCGGAAAAGAACCAGTTCACATCAATAGAAAGTAAAATGCTAAAAATCTCTGAAAGTTGAAGATTTGCAAAGAGGAGTTAAATATTTCATTAAGTAATGAATGTTCCACGCAGAAGGAAGAGACTGGAGGGGTACAAGAGACAGTAGTCTTCAACAGGGATTCTTGGTTAGAGGGCCTCTTGAGAGAATCTCCCTGTATTGGTGATAACACGTGCCTTTCTTTAAATGTGTGAGTTTGTCATGAAAGAGAGATTTGTAGAAAATCGGAACAAAAATTGCTTAATGGAATGATGGGAACGGCAGGTCTTGAGGCTCCAAAGTGGTGTAGAAAGCCTACATTAATTAAGATCTAACTGGAGAGTTAACATCAGCCTCTTGATGCAGTGGAGAGGGTTGGGGTGGAGAGAGAAATTGTCTTTACTGCTTTCAATAGATGTTTGCATTAGCATAACTCAGAAGATTTCTGACCTTAAGAAGAGAGTCATGATGAAGTTAAGCCAAGCCCTTAGGGAATACCAGTTATATTTAGCAGGAACTGGCATTGTTGAATTTTAAATTATAGAATGTACCAGGACGTGCTCAGATCTGAACCGCAAATGTCACCTTGGGTGAATTTATAATATCCTGAGTAAGACTAGCTAAACCCATTCTATGATTTGTGCAAAGTCTAAGGCTCTCCCTATGAAGTCTGTAAATTCCCAGGGGGATTCTTTTCTTAAGTTCACCTTGATCCGAGTTTCTGCCGCTGTTCACCATCCTATGCATATGCCTTTTTCTCATGGAGGTCTACGTGTAGAATTCTGTCCTTTTGTTTATTATACATATGAATGCACATACATACAACTCACACAACACTTATAAAAGGCATGTGTGGATGTAGGATACTTGACTGAAGGTAAGGAAAGTTATACAACCACACAAACAGACTTGCAATGTTGTAGCCATTTCTACAGACCTTGATCCTAGTTCTTGCCATCTGCTTAGCCTATCTCTCTCTCTTTTTCTCTCTGTTTCTCCTCATCTTTCCTCCTAGGCCCCTTTATTTGCACACATAAAAACAAATATTTCGGTAGTTTTATACACAGTGTTAGCTTTTTCTATTCCTTTCCCATAGGCTTAGTGTGGGACTCCTTTTGTGAATCTAAGCTTTAAAATTACTCTGGTCTAATTAAATTCTTAGACAATGTGTATTATTTCTCAATTACCCATCTAGGTAAAGTGGAGATTTTATTTTACAGTTTAATTGTATTTCTCAATCTCATCACCAATTCACAGGTCTTTTTCATTTCTTATGGTGGGCAATTAAATAATTCATGCTCTATTTTATTAAATAGCCTGTTATAATACAGAATTATTGAAGAGAGATGAGCATTTTTATTTTATCTGTAGCAGTTATTCAAGTTTGAAGTAAATCTAAGCTTTTTGATTATATTTAAGAATTCAAAGCAATATTGTTCATCTAGGAGTATTGAGACACATTTTAGGCATTGGAGAAAGTTTGGGTAGATAACATGTTGAATTCCAGAATACTGACTAGGTTTTTTACAATATCATGTTTGTCTTTTTATTGACATATTAGTTGGATTTATAGAAAGTGGAAATAAGTTAAAAAAATTTAAATCAAACTACATATTCTAATGAGAAGTGAACAAATAAGCTGAATCGATAGTACAAAAGGTTGAAAAATGTCATATTGATGTTGTATTTTGTTTTTGCCACATTTACTTATCGGAACAATAAATACACTGGTTTGGAAACAATGAATGCATACAAATCTGTATTATGAGAACAAAAGTTAGAAACAGTGATGCAAGCCACAGAATAAATTTACCACAGTATTAGTTCTTTTATCCTATATCATCTGTCACAGATATTCTTACACAGGGAGTCCTCTTCATATGCGGTGGTTCCAGCCTTAGTATATCCTTTCATCTTGGCAGCACTGTCAAATATCTCCTTGACTGCCTTTTTCACTGTTAACAGTGATCTTTTCACCTCTTTCAATGGTTCGTCATCTGAATGCTTTCTTATGACATTAACTGAAGTTTCTCTAGATGGGAATTTATTTGAGTAAAACAGCAGCAACTATAAATCTGCAAAATAAAACAAGAACGCAGAGAGCACATAGTCTCAGAAGACGTAAGTGATACAGAGGAACTGGGAGGCAGTGTTTCCCACAGTGGCCTCATGTCCTTACCCAGAATGGTGTTGTCTCGGTCTCCTTCACCGCCAGTGGAACCCTGCAACTGGTCCATGACTTTGGTGTACATTTTTATCTGACATCGGTGTATATGTATTTTAACTTATTTAAGATGTCATCTTTTAAAAAACAATTATTGCATGTACATTATTATTATTTATTATTTTTTACAAATTGGAAGGTGGGTGTAGTTCATTTAATTCTTTCCACTGGTCTCAGAGGTAGGACTGCTATGTTTAAAACAAATTCTTTGACTTCTCTTCAATAGTTTCATTTCTCAGACTTTAATAATTACCTGCTCTTATCTTTCTCCAACTTTTGTCACAAGTAGATATTCCAAACAGTGTCTCTAATTAAGCAGGCGAAGGCAGAAGTTAATGCTATATATGTGTATCCATGTAATTTCATGCCAGTGTGCCTTACAAACTTCCTGTTTTGCTAACTCACAACTGGCAGACCATTAGTTTCCATGTGTTATGAATGCAGAACGGTGTGATTTTGGCATGTGGTACATTTTTCCTTCTTTTATCTGTCAGTCTTTTAGTCAGCTCACTCGTTTGCGCAACGATGCAGTGCGGCGCATCATATATTCATATGATCTAGGTTCACTCGGTGTTGTTAAGTTGGTGTCTCAGGAGCAGACTCTGAGATGCACGTTAATGAGCAGGATGCTTATTAGGGAGCGCTCTGGGAATTTAACAGTGAGGATGGAAAGGGAGCAGGATTGGGCAAGAGGCAGCTGTGATGCCGTCCTAGTGAAGGGCTCCGCTCCCCATCAGAGGGTGTTCTGGAGACTGGGATCGCTGTTCAAAGTTGTCCTGAGTTGAAGCAAGAGAGTCAGGACTCTCTTACACCCACATAAGGGGTAAATTACATTAACAGATTTTTCTAAAGTTAACCTTTGGATATGGGATATGTGCCTTTCCTAGAAGGAAGCTGACCTAGGACCAGACCGTTTTCTTCAGCTGAAGCAATCTTCAAAGATGGATGGCAGCTGAGGTTCATCTTCTGGTAGCACTCTCAACAGCTGGAAGAAAAATTTCCTCATTCCTGCAGATCTGCATGGTCCATCACAGCACCTACCACATACTTTAAACATAATTCAGTTTCCCAGGTTTCTCTGAATCAATAGAATATTAGCTTTAAAAAAAGTTTTTTTTTTCCAAAAAATATCTTACATAAAATCCATAAATATACATAAAATATAAAAGAGATAAAACCATCTTATTTACCAGAGTACCAAATATATGATTCCACAGATATCTCCACAGATACTCACATACTTAGGGCTTCTTGGAACACATTTGAAAACCTGCTGGATGGAAAGTTGTAGAAATTCGCTGATCATCAGTATCAACCGAAGAGCAATAGCAACAACAAACAAGAACACACACACACACACATTTTTTTGGGTCCATACCAGGAGATTCCACTTCAAAAGGTCTGAGTTTGAGCATCAGGATATAAATATCCATACATATTTATATGCACATACACAAATGCACAGACACACACACATGTGCATGTATGTGTGTGTGTCTCATGTGATTCTACATTTGTGCTGTTGGATAATCACTTTCAAATGCCAATTTGTTTTAAATTATGAGGAAAAAAAGGCAAATATGAGTTCCTATTTATTGCCTAAAAATAAAAATGTTTTTAAAAGATCATGGCATACAAATTGGGAGGTAGTCAGGGTTAGGAGCCCTGACATGCTACAATTCTCTTCTGTTCCTAATCTTCTGCTTCTTTTATTAGTTACATGTCATTAATTTTATGCATTTGAGTTATTACTCAGAATAACTTGGTGACTCTTTTCCTTGGAGTCGACTTTATTGGCTCATCTGGTTAGGTGCTGGGGGGAAAAGTTCTGTGATGAACTTTGACCTCCATCTTCACATTGACTTTCTTGGTGTGTGCACCTTCAAATATAATTGACAGTGCCACAGTTCTCTTCAAAATGACACTATCCACCAGAAGGTTAGGAACGATCCTGCCACTGTATGTAGTAATTAGCACTTGGGATTATTTATTTATTAAATATTTATTGATTAAATGCTGCAGGCTAAGCACTCTTCCGGGTGTTTGTGATATTTCAATAAACAAAACAAGACATTCTAGCAGACTGACAATGAACAATAGACATAGTAAACAAGTACATTTTGTTGAATGTTAGAATGTAAGTGCTATAGAATAATGAAAAAGGAGAGTAGAATCGAGAGGGATCAGAAATGTTATAGAAGGAGGAATGGAGGTTCTAATTTTAGATAGAGGGGAACAATAGACCCTGTAGGCTACGAGAGAATGGCAGGGGGATGAGTGGGTTAAGAAAATTACCTATCAGGTACAATGCTCACTACCTGGGTAACGGGATCTGTACTCCAAACTCAGCATCATGCAATAATCCCATGTAAAAAAATCTGCACATGTACTCCCTGTATCTAAAATAAAAACTGAAATTTAAAAATTTTTAAAATGCCATAAAGAAGAAATTTAAGTGAATGAAAGAATAAGTAAATAAACAGGGTTCAGATAAGTTGTATTTAGAAGGTGACATTTGAACAGATCTGAAAAGGGATGACAGATTTCTCCCAGATAACCACAACCCAGTCTTCTGGTTATCTGAAAGAAATCTGTTCTTGCTAGTGCTGGGTTTCTCAGTGATGACACTATGACATTTGGGGCTGAATAATGCTCTTTTGGGAGGGGTATGGTGGGGAACTGCACTATGCTTTGTAGAACATTCAGCAGCATCCTTGACTTGTATCCACTTGACACCAATAATATTCTTCCCTTCCAGTTGTTCTCCCAAAAATGACCCCAAACATTGCCACAGTGGGCCAAAATCATCCCAATTGAGAAACACTGGTATAAATGACATCAATAATTCTGTATTTTTTCCATTTGCATCCTGTCTCAGCACTACCTATTATGCCGTCCAACATCCTGCTGAATTGTAAATTGCTACCTTTGTCAAACATAAAGTCCTCATCCTTGTGTCAGAGTTGTTGTATTACATTTCAAAGGTCAATTTATCTATCTCTGAATAAATATTCTCCCAATTACTATAACTGTATAAGTCTGATAGGGATAATTCCTCCTCCTTATTCTTTGAAATTAACCATTCTTGGCTATGCCCTTTTCCATATGCATTTTCAGACTAGTTTGTCACAGTCTATAAAAAACTGTGATGGGATTATGATAGAAATTCATTAAATTTATAGATTAATTTAGAGGGAATTGACACCTTTATGAAATTGATTCTTCCCATCCATGACCAAAAGTATCTCTCTTCATTTACTTAGGGGACTTTTATGCCTTCAATAAAGATATTATTCATTTTTCCATATAGGTCTTGGACCTTTTTTGATAGATTTATTTCTGGCTACATGATGGGTTCTATTGCTAATGTGAATGATGTTTTTGAAAACAATTATATTTTCTTAATGGCTGTTTCTAGTGCATAGGGATATAACTAATTTTTGTATCTTCAATGCAACTGCCTTGCTTATTATTTCTAGCATTTTTCCTATAGATTGTATTTAATAGTCGAGGAACACAAATATATAATTGGTAGATTATAAATTATTTTTCCTTCCCAATACTTTCACTTCTAATTGCTTTTTATTGTCTTGTTGCTTTAGTTGGCAGTAATAGTAGAGATTTTTCATTCTGTTCCTGATCTTAAAGTGATTGATTCTATTATTTCACCTTAAGTCCAATAATTGCTATAGCCTTTTGGTAGGCAACCATTATCAGGTTAAGGATGATTCCTTCCATATTTAGTTTACTATGAATTTTATCTCTCCTGGGTATTTTATTTAATATATTTTTGAATTTATTGAAATGATCTCAGAATTTTTCTCCTTTAATCAATAAATGGGGTAAATTACATTAACAGAGTTTTCTAAAGTTAAACTTTCTGACATTGCTGGAATAAACACTACTTGTTCATACTCCTTAGGAAGGAGAATGACCCCCTTCTGCAAGTAAGGAGCTATCTGCTCCATTTCTTCAGACGTCATTCCTGGAAGAAGTCGCCTATACAGGAAAATTCAGGTTTATAGGAACCTAAAGCTTATTCAGTTTGGAGTCTGTCTCTAAAAATAAACTCATAGAATTATGAATACAAACTATGTAAAATTGAATATATATTGAAAATAGAAAAGAAACCACATAATAAATTACAAAATTTTATATAGCTGACAAATATAATAAATACCACAGAATTGAGAAAAATAACTTTTTTATTCATGAACAACTTGATCATATGTCACCATAATACTTTTAGTTTTTATAACTTTTGACCACATACTCTTTAATAAATCACCTCTTTATGGGACAACAATTTAAAAAGATTTTCTATATAGAGTCTGGACAAATTCAGTCTTTAGTATAAATAAACAAACGTAGTTTTTTAACAATTACGTATATTGGGTATTCATAACAGTTGACAATTCTCAAACGTATTATCTCTGTTTCATATGTCTGCTACAGCTTTACTCTCTCTAAACACCAGAATTCTGACAAATTTTATTTTGCATGATATCCGTAAAGGTGCTTGGTACATTTATAAGTATATAATCTGCATTATCTCATATATTCATGACAAGAAAAGTTCTGTTTTGAAGAGGCATCATTAAGAAACAAATCCTCTACTTATAATTTTACACATGTGATATTGGGAAGAAATTTCCAGAGACTAGCTTATGGCTCCATAAAGTTCAAAGCTTATTTCTCTTCAATTTTTCACATATCGCCCTTATAGAGATTTGAGGCATACCTGCAGACTACAATACCACTTTGAGCCTCGTAGTTTTTCAACGTGGCATAGTGTATTAGTCTGTTCTCACACTGCTATAAAGAAATACCTGAGACTGGGTAATTTATAAATGAAAAAGGTTTGATTGGCTCACTGTTCCACAGGTTATACAGGAAACATGATGCTGGCATCTGCTCGGCTTCTGGGGAAGCCTCAGGAAATGTGCAATCATGGAGGAAGGTGAAGAGGGAGCACACACAGCACACACATCGCATAGCTGGAGTAGGAGTGGGAGAGGGTTGGGGAGATGCTATACACTTAAACAACCACCTCTCACAAAAACTCACTATCACGAGTACAGCACCAACAGGGAAATCCATCCCCATGATCCAATCACCTCCCACAGGTCCCACCTCCAACATAGGGGATTACAATTTGACATGAGAATTGGGCGGGGACACAGAGCCAAACCATATCACATAGTAAATCTTCACAGTTGGCAGGAAGATATTTCTGGAAGTCATTTCAACACTGAGGTGTTTGGCAATAATACACAGAAGTGACTCTGAAGCTCATAACTATATTTCACTAAATGCAAAATAAATGTATCTCCCAACTCCTCTTCCCCTTAAGTGGATTTCATAAATGGCCATGACTATATTACTATCAAATGGCACTAGGGAATACCAGTTTGGGTTGAGGAAACCTGATCTTAAAGATTGCAGCAAATATATCTTACTTAATTAATTTTACAGAAACATATGACCAGATGCCATTGCCAAGGCCCCTCTTGGGACCTTGGGAAGAATCTGTGCAAGGTAGGGGCCATGAAACTTGCATTTTATTAGCTTTATGGTTCACACATGCCTGGTCACATTTATGCAATTAAAAACAAAGCAAAATGAAACTGAATATATAACATATGGCATTAGTAAGCTTCTGTGACATATTTCACAATGTGTTCCCCTTGCAGCCTTGCAAAGTGAGGACACACACTCAACTTTTCACAGAACATTTACCTCCAGACTGCTAATTAAAATAAGATGCCCATAAATCATGTCTCTGATAGAGCTTCTGCATGAGACAAAGGCAAGGAAAATTAACTTTAAGAAAATATCTGATAATTAAACTTTAATTTTCCTTCCCATCCCCAACATTTGCTTGCTTTTCCTACAGATTGAAGTCAGTTATTTTTTTCTCCACACTCACATAACTCCCACTAATATTTGATTTTAATGAAATGCATATTACTAAATATTCTTGTATGTGATGATTCTCCACTTACTCACAGAGGGATGATAAACAACATTTTCTAAGTGCTTTGATCTCTAAACTATTAATTTACTTTTGTTTTTATATGGAGGTCTTCGGAAATACTGAATAGATATTCTTGAACTTGCCCTCTGTTGGAAAAGAGTTCCACATAAAAAAAAAATTAATACATTAGCTCCATGTTCTCTCCAGAAAATGTTCAGATTTCTGAGAATAATTAAGGAACTCAATTAGGGAAACATTAAAAGAAACTATGAAACAGACAATGTTTATCTTTCTTTTCTCAAATCTTCCCTTTCTGTGCACGTTCCCTCTTCCTTTTGTGTTCATTCTGGTAAGATGCGCGTAGTATTTATAGTGCTTCCCGCTTTTTTTTTTTTGGTGCGATCTCGGCTCACAGCAAGCTCCGCCTCCCGGGTTCAAGCCATTCTCCTGCCTCAGCCTCCTGAGTAGCTAGCTGGGACTACAGGCGTGTACCACCATGCCTGGCTATTTTTTTTTTTTTTTTTTTTTTTTAATTTTTAGTAGAGACGGAGTTTCACCGTGTTAGCCAAGATGGTGTCGATCTCCTGACCTTGTGATCCCCTCGCCTCGGCCTCCCAAAGTGCTGGGATTACAGGTGTGAGTCACCGTGCCCAGTCTTTCGTGTTATTTTAAATCCAGTTTTAGGGAAGCTTCTGATAGACTCCTGTGACTCAAGTATCAATTTCTAAACAATGCATTCCTGATGTTTGTTTTTCACTGACATTTTTGCTGGATCCGTGAAGCTCAAAACACACAACAGAATAAACTAAGAATGATTATCTGAGAAAATGCTAAGAACAAGGAAATAAATGTCTGTTCCAAATATAACCATAAAGCATTTTAAATGAAATAGTTCTGATTTATTAAAATAAAGATAAACAGCGAAGAGACATTTTTGAAGATGAGTGGATAGTAGAAAAAATAAAAACTTGAGGAAATATTGAGGTAATCACAGCTTTTCAAAAGTCAAAGGAAATTTAAAGTGGCAACAGATGAATCCACTCCAATTCCCAAATTCAGAATGACTAGGGTAAATAAACCTTCTCAAATAAACTTTGAAACAGCAAATACCTGAGGAGGGGAATTAGCTTTGCTCATCTGGAACCAAGAGACTATCAATCCTAGTGAATGAGAGGGCAGCTACCCTCTGTCCTAAGCATACGGTTGTATAAAATGCCAGACATTTTTATTAGGCATTTCAACATTTTGTCCTGGGGATACAAATCACTGTACCTCGGCGGGGGAAAAGGAGCACATTGAAATGGGAATACTGTTGGTACTATGGGCCCCACATGTGTCTGAGCATCAATGTCACCTATGGAGCTTGTTAAAACCCAAATGCCACATGCACAACCTGTACTGGGAACTACTGACCCATTAAATGTAGATCAGAATCAAGAGGCTGCTCTTACGGAATGTCTTTTTTTTTTTTTTTTTTTAATTGAGTTGTGGTAATTGTTAAATCATACTTCCTCACTAAATATAATCCAGTCAATCCATCCGGATAGCCATAGAACAGACCCCTGGATCATTGCTAAAGAGTTTTCAACTCTTCTTTTTCTCAGTAAAGACTGTTCCCCTTTTCTAAAACTGACATTTTAAAGCCACCCTTCTTCATCATGGCAGGCTCACCTAAATTACTACATATATGTGATAAATGATAAGGGGGAGAGTCCCAGGAGACTCTCTGACTGGCCTGCAGGCTGGATGGACGGGATGGAGCCACGGGGCGTTCCCAACATTTGCAGAGGGGAGGAGCCTGGCCTCTTCAGTTCCTGTGTGGTGACTTGGTGTTCAATCTGTGAGGCGGAAACTGGCTGGCAGGACCCGCTCTCTCTTTGCTGAGAGTTTTGCCCCTCCCTGCCCCCCTTTTTGTCCAATGAATTCCTTTCCTCTTACCCTTCAATGTGTCTGCACGCTTAACTTTTTCTGGTCGTGGCACAAGAACCTGGATTTAGCTGAACTAAGGAGCAAAAACATCTGCAACAGATGTGTGTGCATAGGGACTAAAAGTATGGGCCTTAAACTTGTGTCAGAGCTTGAATACTGATTCTGCTACTTACTGGTCCTATGATGTGGGCATATTACTTAATCTCTGAGCTTATTTTTTCCATCTTTTAAATAAAGAGAATGATACTTAATTCATAGGAATTTTTAAGAATTCACTGTAATGATTATACTAGAAAGTTTTTACAAGGTACCAGGCACATTTTAAATTACAAATTGCAACTGATTCCTGGTGACATTTAGAATAAACACCAATCTCTTTATGTGAACTATTTACAGATCATGTTGTCAGGTAAATTAATATTCTGAAATCTTCATTAGAACAACCTGACTTTATTGACTGACGTTATATTATTTTCTGAACTGTATTCACTTGTCACACCTATAAGTTCCAAAATACAATGTGTTTTTAGGCTTTGGTAGCATTGTGGACACATAGGATATATCTTTCCAGCTTTCCTTTCTGTAGGAAATACCCCACTCTGTCATAATAATCCTCTTCAGTCTCCATCACCTTACTGAGCAGTTAAGTGCATTTCAACACAAGGAATATCACAATTATTTCAGGTATAGGTATGCTGTACAAGCCAGACCTAGAGTTTTTCCTGTACTTTTGCAGGTTTTTGTTGAGAAAGATGTTCCTTAATATCCTCTAGAATCACAGGCTGCAAAGGGACATGCAAGCCCGAAATTGTTAATTGTCTTTCCCATCACATGGAGACAGCCTCCGTGAAAACGCAGACAATATAAACAGAAGTACAGGAAACAAGAAAGAAACCAGTGGTGCCTGAAGTGTGAGTGCCTGGTTTCAGTCATGCCTGAAGTGAATCGTGAACATTGTATACTCTCATAGATATTCTAGTTTTATAAGCCAATATGCATTTTTTCCAAGCTGGTTTGTACTGGATATCTACTCTACTTTCATTCAGAAGCATTCTGTCCAGTAAACATATCATGTTTTCTTTTGCCTGGAATGCCCATATGTTTCTGTGCATCTAGGAAGTGCCATTTTATTTTTGAATTCCTCAGTAGAAACTTACTGAACCATTTCCTGTATTGCTTTCTGGCTAAATTAGTGACTCCACCCTTTGTTCATGCCCCTGCCCAATGCTAATTATGTTAGCTGTCTTAAGTATGTAATTTCCTTACAGACTATTAACTCCCCCAGGAAAGGGACTGTGTCTTATTCAACTTTATAATTTCAGAATCTTGCAGAGCACCTAACACCTAGTAGGAGATTAATGATATCTATTGTACAATTTAACTAAAGGAAACATAAGAAGTCATTAGCAGTTTTCAAATGCAGAGTCAAAATGTTATCTTCTCCTTGGCACATCCTATACGTGAGGACCATTTGATCACAACATTCATTCACTGAATGTGAATACTGGAATCTAAGAGACAGCAGACCACATCTTCCATGATGGGGAATGTTAAGCTAATATAGTTCAAGCACTTTGCTTTCTGATAATTTGGCAACTTGGAAAATTTAGAAGAATAGATTATTTACATAGTCCATTGGATTCATTCTCTTCCAATATCAGCTGTCTTAAATAATCCTTTAGCAGACACTGGCTTCCCATCAATTTATGATTAAATTCTCTAGCAAATCCCTATGGTGCAAGAGGGGTCTCTCAAGCAGGCTTCCCCGCTGGGAAGAAAGTACACTGATTGGCTTCTGTGGATAGCTGGAATCCTGGCAGTCAAGATTTCTTCTTGTAACTTATTAAAGTAGCTTTCTAATACCAATCAATCCTGTGTGAGTTTGATTGGTGTGAGCCCGGTTTCCTGGGGCTAAATTACTACAAGTAAGCTGTTCAGGCTGTGTACCTGGGAGATCAGTATATGGACTCATGCCCACAGGAGACCTGCCCTGTGATAGCTGTCAGTCTTCCATTGCAGCTCCACTCCTTTAAGCCCAGGTCTGTCCTGCTGAAGGTGCACACCGAGCATATCAATATTTCATCAGGACATGCATACTATTTGCCTTTAAATATGGCATTTGCTAAATCCTCAGATACAGTTTGGACTGTGGCTTATGGTCACTTTTGCTTCTGAGTCTCATCTCCGAAATTGAAATATAAGGCAACAAAGAAATATAATTTGATTTTTAAAAGCATTTAATTTATATCAATTTTAAGAATAAACATCATTAAAGGTTGGAGAAACAATAGACTGTATGGTGACCAGTGGACATTGAACTCTTTTAAATTCCAAAGGCTTTTCCCCACCTTCCTTAGCTGGATTCTAGGGTTCAGATATTTTATGTACAAAGACATTCCTCAAAAAAATGTTCAACATCCTACCTAACACTGTGTGCCATGGGCTTGAAGAGAAAGGGTGCCATTCTTCAGTCTCAGAGTTTCTCTAAGATAAAACAATGCAAACCCTTTGGCACAATTAGCGAGCAATTGCTCCCTATGGGTGTGAACCATAGTTTGTTTTGCAAACAATTGTTCCCAATGACTGTGGCCCATAGTTTGTTTTGCAAACATTGGGTTTAACTCCTTCAGAGGGACTTTCAAGGCACTATGAACTCAAAAAGGAATATACCGGAGAGGGGAAGATTTAGTTCCCCAAAGAGGGGCAAAATGGGAAACACATTTATTGAACACCTGCTATGAGGTTGGTGTATCAGATACGCTTTGTTAATAAAATTCACTTAAAACTATGAGTTGCCAGCAACCATAGCAAATAAGGATTCAAAAATTTGGGCTGAAATTATAATTCTGTCCTTTACTAACTAAATAACTCTGGGCAAGTTATGTAATCATTCTGAACCCCAAATTTCTTCTTTTGTAAAACAGTACTAATGAGAGAGGCAGGAGGCAGAGAAACTTTAGGCAGACAGAGGTGGGACTCTGGTGGAAACCTTACCTTTAAGCCAAAAGTAGCCTGAAACCCACAGCCCAAGGTGAGAACTTCTATTCCTGTTTGTCCGCACTCTCCAGATTGGTTCTTTTTGAATAATGGCTTCTGACCAATAGAATGTTGCCTTTTCCAAAACTACCTATGGCCTGGCCCGCCTCCCATCCTGTGCCTATAAAGACCTCAGACTTAGCTGGCAGAGAGGAGAAGTGGCTGGACGTCAGGGAGAGGCAACTTGACTTTGGAGAAGTAACTGGATGTTGCGGGGGACATCAGGGAGAGGCAACAACTTCAGAGACAATGGCTGGATGTCAGAGAGAGGCAACTTGACTTTGGCGGAGAGAGGCAGAGAGGTGACTTGACTTTAGGGAAGAGTGACCTGCCTTTCCTGTCCCCTTTCCAGCTCCCTTCTCCACCGAGAGTTGCTTTCATCACTCAATACAATTCTCCACATTCACCATCATTTAATTCATCTGTATGACCTCATTCTTCTTGGGCACCAGACAAGAATTCAGGACCCACCTTTTTGGGGGGTACCCAAAAAGGCTGTCACATTGGCCCTTCGCCCTCACTGGCGGAGGGCAGCTGCCCCATGTGATGAGGCAAGGGGCCCACTGAGCTGATTAACACTACTGTCCACGGATGGTGGAGCAAAGAGAGCATTGTAACATGCATGGCCTGCACAGAGTTTGCTACTATTGGTGCCAAAGCGGCCAGCCAGTTCCCACACTCACTTGCCTGTGTGCTCCCTCTCACAAGGGGTTGAGTGCAGTGTGCCCAGGTAAATGTAGTTTGCTCCTGCCAGTGCCAAAGCAGCCAGCCTATTCTCACACTTGTTTGCTCATGTGCTCCCTCCCAAGAGGGTTTGAGCACGGTGGGTTAAGTAAACAGAGCACCACTGCTGTGAGTCCTGTGATGGGATCAAGAAAATATTCTGCATCACTACTAATAGTACATACATTTATAGTTTTTAAAAGTAAGAATTAAATGAGATGTCACCTTCAAAACCTGTTAATATAATTTTTATTGTAGATTTTGTTTATTAATGATTTAATTAAATCAGATTTTTAATTAGATCACATTACGGAACTCAGTATGCAACAAGCTGGCCGTCTATGAATGCAAGTTGACCCTTATAACCCTATTTTTTGGTTTTGGAGGTAGAGGTGATGGGAAGATGAGAAAGAGGTATGCCTTTAAGAGGTAGGGAAGTAGGGTTAAGATTTTTGCAGAGCCTGGCAAAGCTGGATGATGATAGCAGACTCACTATTCTTTAAGTATTAGATTATGATTCAGCTGCTCAAGTTTCTCATTATTTTTTTAGAGTCTATTTTAGAGCCTTTGCCGTTTTTAGGCTTGCTTACCACATGTCTCGATTTTTCTGATGTCAGAAATGGCTTTGAAAAGTTATACAATACTGCGGCCACCTTGGTCATTCATCAGCTCTCAAGCATCAAAAGTGCTGCTGCTATTGTTCAGCAACATTGAAGGAAGGGAATTTGCCCCTCGGGACTCACTTTTGATTGCTATTAGATTTTTAGTCATAGCTATTGCCCTCATAAGAAACATCCGTACCACCTTGGCTGCCCTGCAGTTTTCCATTATAGTGCCCAAGCTGTTCACTGAGATACAGTGAGGGTTTAAACAATGCCATCCATCCCAGCCTTATTTGACTTGAGAGTAAAACCCAGTGTCTGAAATCTCTGTCTCTTGCCATCCTAAAACTGTACTCATCAATCTTTCTTCTCATCAGTTCTAGGAAAAATGACAGAAACAGACATTTTCTTCCTCGCTTTCCAGTTAAGGCAACCGAACTTACTTTTAAGCGTGTCACCTACACTGCATTACACAGCTACAACAGAGCGTTAGCTAGCTCCATGATGAATGGCGGTGCCACTCTTAACCTTGTTTTGGAAGAGCAGTTTCCTGTTTTAACACAGTCCTTAGAAAATGAAGGAAAAAAAAAAAACCCCTGAAATATCAACAATTCAAATATTGTTTCTTAGAGCCCACTTTACTCATTTGACACTAGAGAATCTCAGAATTCTGAAAAAAGTCAAGTATAGCTGTTTGATATTTTGGCTTCAGATCCAAACTACAGCTATAGCAATAGTAGAAAAGAACTATTTGGCTGGGCGCAGTGGCTCATGCCTGTAATCCCGGCACTTTGGAAGGCCAAGGCAGGCGGATCATGAGGTCAGGAAATCGAGACCATCCTGGCTAACACAGTGAAACCCCGTCTCTACTAAAAATACAAAAACAAAATTAGCCGGGCGTGGTGGCGGGCGCCTGTAGTTCCAGTTACTCGGGAGGCTGAGGCAGGAGAATGGCGTGAACCTGGGAGGCGGAGCTTGCAGTGAGCTGAGATCCGGCCACTGCACCCCAGCCTGGGCGACAGAGCGAGACTCTGTCTCAAAAAAACAAAAAACAAACAAACAAAAAACCTATTATCCAGTCCTTGAACTTTCAATAAATATTTTCTTGCAAAGCATAGTCATTTGTTTCATATAAGCTTCGACGGTTTTAGAATAAACGTTCTGGTGGAATTATGACTGAGAGTTGGTTCTATTGTGTCTTTTGAATACACTGCATTTTCTATTCCTACCATAACCAGAAAAGTTTAGCATCACTGGCCAGGTAGTCAATATTGTTAGGGGACTACAGTATTAAGAATTAAGGTAGGTATTCTCTCTCAAGGAAACTGGGATCTTGCTTGGATACAAAAAAAAATTGTAATGCTGGGTAAGAGGCCTGTCTTGATGTAAGGTAGGGCTTTATGAGAATGTGCTGGTATAGGGCTGAAAACAGAACTCAGTTCTTAACCATCTTAGTTCTATGGAAGCTTTTAGGGATTATACAAAAGTCTCCATTACTTATGGTCAATTATGTTAGGTTTTAGGGCTGTTAGGGGGGTTAAAATATGAAAATGAATAATATAAATTTTGGTATGTATTAAAATATGTGGGAAATTCTAGAATTACTGCATCAGGATTTCTCAAGGTAACACATAACCTGAGACAGGACATGGGATGTACTGTATCAAGTACTGTAGTGGAACAGAGATATTGCAGAGGCTAAATGGCATCACCACTTTTCACAACAGTGAGTCTGGAAAGCTCTTATACCCTTATTATCTTACTACAAAAGGATAAAATGAAGATTTTCAATTTTCTGAAAGTCTAGTTTTGGAACTTTTCAGAATCAACCTGAAAGCCAAGGTGATGACTGCATTAAAGCCTCAGCTCATAAACACTTTTATTCCCAAAGAGCATGAGAGGACAAATGAATACATGAAATGTAGTATATCCAGCAGGGTGCAGTGGCCAACGCCTGTAATCTCAACACTTTGGGAGGCCAAGATGGGTGGATCACCTGAGGCCAAGAGTTCGGGACCAGCCTGGCCAACATGGTGAAACCACATATCTATTAAAAATACAAAAATTAGCCAAGCATGGTGGTGCACACCTGTAATCCCAGCTACTTGGGAGGCTGAGGCAGGAGAATTGCTTGAACCCAGGAGGTGGAGGCTGCGGTAAGCCAAGATTGCACCACTTCACTCCAGCCTGGGTGACAGAGTGAGACTCAATCTCAAAAATAAAATGTAGTATATCCATACGATGGAACACTGTTCAACCACAAAAAGGAACGAAGTACTGATGCAGGCCGCAATATGTGTGAACTTCAAAAACATTCTGCTAAGTGAAAGCAGCCAGACACGAAAGACCACAGCTTGTGTGATTCCATTTATATGAAATGTCTAGAACAGGCAAATATTCAGAGACGGAAAGTAGATTCGCAGTTGCTGAGGGCTGGGGATAGGAACGGAGAGGGACTGCACGTGGGCACAGGGTTTCTTTTTTGGGGTGATGGAACTTCTAAAATGAGATTGTGATAATGGTTGCAGAGCCCTGTAAATATACTGAAAAAATATACCGAGTTGTTCATGTAAATTGGGTGAATTTTTGTGGTATATAAATTGGGTCCCAAGAGAGCTGTTTAAAAATAAAGGGCAGTAGGGGCCTTTGCAGAGAAAGAAGAGACCTCGTGCACTCTGAAAGACTCCAGCATGAGTCTCATTAAGGGGAGCACATGTTCTTGACAAGGTGCCTATGACTCAGGCATCAGATTATTTACACCATCTCGCTTTCAGAGGAGAAAAGGATTCACCATGCTGAGCTCACGTCACAGCTTATGGGACACAGTTCAGTTGCCACTAGAGGGCACTATTATGCCATTGCCTTTGACAGCAACACTAGACCAAGTCTTTGGCACCACTCACCGCTGCTGCTGTGTGCAGGAACTTGGAGAACACGCCCATGGTCTTCCATGTAAATGACTTACCCTGGACTTGGGCCCCCCTGTGTTGGCTATTGGTCCTTTAGATTGTGCAGAATGCAGAATGATCACTAAAAGTCTCAGACGTTTATCTCCACTCATAGGGCTAAATACATTCTAGATTATGACAGAGCAGCATATTCACTCAGGGCTGCGATATCCCAATGAGCGCTGAACTGAAATAAGTAGGAGCTCAAGGAATCTCCGGGCTTCAGGTTAGTATTCATTGAATACTAACTACTGGCCTAGAGTGGGTCTTGGTGGGCCTCAGGGATGCGGGCAATTGTGAGAGTGGTCCTCAGTGTCAGACACTGAGCAAAGGGGGCTCTAACCTAGTTTGCATAGTGGAGAAGTTCAAGTTCTACGGCTGTAGAGCTTGGGACAAAAGGGAACTGGTGTCACTGACCTGAGCGAAGGTAGATGGGAAAGACATTACATCATGATGGAAGATGGGCAGGGCTGAGAACACTGCCTGGTGTTTGGTTGACAATTAATGTGCTCAGTGAAGAAAAATGCAGATACTGTCACAGGGATCAGCAACAGACTTTCAGAAAGACTGGAAGAGTCACTGGAGGAGCAGCAGTAGAAATCACCCTAATTAAGTCAGAAAAATCAGGGGGAGGAGTTTGCTAAGGACATGAGTTTATGCCAAAGGCATGGGACAGCTTTCAGCTTGGAGTCTGTATAGGCTCCCATCAAGCTTTAAACTGGGAGTGAAATTCCCTTTGAATGTAGTAGAGTGAAAACAAAAAAAAAGATTCCTTTCAGATAACCCAGCAGAGAAATTAAAAGAAATTGTTACTATGATTGAATAACTAATATCTTATGGTGTCATAAAGATTTATAGCTTATGGGTTAGAGAGTGTTTTGAAGATTCCAAATTTATGGAAAAGTAAATACTTGCCATTAACTTCTACCTTCATTTTTTTCATAAACAATTGGAATTAGAACAAAATATGTAGAAACAATAGCACCAGCTCCAAAATTAAACAGGTGTTGGCGTCATTGATCAGACTCACAGAGCTTAACCATGGAGATGTCTTCATAATGTCCTTACAGCAGGCTAGCAGGGAGGTGTGCGTTTTAAAGACATTGACTTTTGGTGAGAGGGTGCAAAAGGTTTATGTTATCCATATATTCTATTGCTCTCATAAATGGAGGGCTAGCAGGTATTATCAGTTTTGTCATCATTGCTGTTTCTCCCCGCTTCTTTGTTGATAACTGAATTCACTTTGTTGGAAATTCACACATGACTCTAAGTCAGATAGTCTTTCTGAGCTGTATCTGAGAATTTGTAGAGAAAAGTAGGAAAGGCCACACACACTTGAATTGTAAGATTTTTTCTTTTTTTTTTTTTTGTCTCATAATGGTTTTGATTTGGGAATCAGAGCAACACTGTCCTTGTAACACAAGTTGAGAAGTATTTTCTATTTTCTGGAAGGATCTGCATGAAATTAGTTTCTTTATTGCTATTTGGGATTTAATTCATGGATGCAAACTCACTGTTTACATCATTGTTACTGCAAAGGGAATTTGTTTTATGAAAGGGATCAACTTTAAGATTAAGATGGAACCACTCACTTTTTTCTCCATCTTCCACCTAAAGGAAGCTTACTGCCATCTTGCGGAAGTGTGAGTGCCCTTTTGGCACCTTCCTGGAGTATTCTTTCATATCAGATAGATGTGGGTTCAAATTCTAACTTCGCCTCTGATTTTTCCATAATAGACTTTACATAAAAACATTAGATGTACAGATAAAATTGTGCAAATTGTGCAGAAAGTACAGAGAATTCCCATACATTCCTTTTTCACCCCTACAGTTTCTACTATTATTAACATTTTGCATTAATATGGTTCATTTGTCCATAGTTGGTATTAGGGTTCCCTCTTCATGCTGTACAGTTCAATGAGTTTCAACAAATGTATAATGACATGTACTGGACCATTACAGTATCATTAGGAGTTTTACTGCCCTAAGCTTATCTGGGATCTATCTATTCATCCAGCCCTTTCTCCCCCCGAACTCTGGCAACCATTGATCTTTTCGCTGTCTCTATAGTTTTGCCTTTCACAGAATGTCGTGGAGTTGGAATCGGTATGTGGCTCTTTCAGACTGGCTTCTTTCATATGGTAATGGATGTTTAAGTTTCTTTCATGTCTTTCCGTGGCTTGATAGCTCGTTTATTTTTGTTGCTGAATAATATTCCCTTGCCTGGGTGAACCAAAGTTCATTCCTTTACCTACTATAGAATATTTTGGTTGCTTATAGGTTTTAGGAGTTATAAATAAAGCTTTTATAAACATCTGTATGAACGTAAGTTTTTGTGTGTGTGCACAGAAGTATTCAACTCACTGGGGTAAATACCTAGGAGCATGATTGCTAGATTATCCTATTAAACATAGGACTATGTTTACTTTTGTAGAGACTGTGTTTTCTAACATGGCATACCGTTATTCATTATTCATTCTCATCAGCAATAAATGAGAGTTTCTGTTGCTACACATCCTTTTCAGTACTTGGTGGTGTTGTATTCTGGGTTTTAGCCGTTCGATTAGGTGTGTAATGCTGGCTCACTTTTGTTTTAATTTGCAATTCCTCAATGAGATATAATGCTGAGCATCCTTTTATGTGTTATGTGTGTTGGGTTTATCTTGTGTGTTGATCTTTGGTCCATTTTTCTTTTTCTTTTTTATTTTTTTTAGAAAGACGCTTGCTCTGTCACCCAGGCTCTAGTGCAGTGGTGCCATATCTCAAGGCTCACTGCAACGTCCGCCTCCCAGCTCTGAGCGATTCTCCTGCCTCAGCTTCCCAAGTAGCTGGGATTACAGGCATGTACTACCATGTCCTGCTAATTTTTGTATTTTTAGTAAAGACAGGGTTTCACCATGTTGGTCATGGTTGGTCAGACTGATCTCAAACTTCTGACCTCAGGTGATTCACCCACCTTGGTCTCCTAAAGTGTTGGGATTACAGGTGTGAGCCACCACACCTGGTTCCATTTTTTGATTAAGTGGTTTGTTTTCTTGTTGTTGAGTTTTAAGTTTCTTTGTATATTTTAGATACACATTCTTTACTGGACATGTGTTTTACGAGTATGTTTCCCTAGTCTGTGGCTCTCCTTTTTATTAATTGTGTAACCTGGGCCAAAACTCTGAATCTTTTTCAGCCTCAGTATTCTCCTCTCAAAAATGAATATGATGATATCTCTTTAATAACATATTCACTCGTGGGGTTAAGAGATAGATGTGTGGGTTAGGTGAAAGATTCTAGTATACTGCCTGGCTCAGTCAAAGTTAGCCTTTTGGCTTTGCCTCTTGTTCTTTCATTTCTCCAAACATATGTCCGTTTAATACTTTTCTTGTTTTGCACGTGGTTCTTTTCACCAGTGCTTTTCACACTTTAATGAGCACATGAAAATAACTCGTTAAATTGCAAACTCTGATTTGGTAAGTCTGGAGTGGAACCTGAGATTCCGCATTTCTAACAAGTTCCCAAATTAGTTAGTGCTTCTGATTCACAGAGCACATACTGAGTAGCAGAAGAAATTTCTAAGCAGCTAAGCATTCAAGAAATGCTGTGGCTGCTTCTAACAACCTATGATCAGAAGTAGACCCAGAAACCTGGGGGGAAAGAATGGTTTAGGGGCTCAGGTCCAGGACCCTACTTCTCTGTGCACCCTCAGGACACTGTTCTGTGCATCCTGGCTGCTCTGGCTCCAGTCTTGACCAAAGCGGACAAGGTACAGCTCAGGCCACAGCTTTGGAGGGCAGAAGCCATAAGCGTTGGTAACTTCCATGTGGTGTTAAGTCGGCAGATGCTCACAATGCAAACGTGAAGGAGGCTTGGCAGCTTCTACCTAAATTTCAGAGGATGTATGGAAAAGCCTGGGTGCCCAGGCAGAAGTCTGCCACAGGGACAGAGCCCCCACAGAGATACTCTACTAGGCCAGTGCTGACAAGAAATGTGGGGCTGGAGCTCCCACACAGAGTCTCCACCAGAACACTGCCTCATGGAGCTCTGGGAAGGAGCAACAGCCCTCCAGACCCCAGAATGATAGCTCCACCAGCAGCTTGCACCCTGCACCTGGAAAAACTGCAGGCAGTCAACCCCAACCAGTGAGAGCAGCTGTGTAAGCTGCACCCAGGGAAGCCACAGGGGAGGAGCTGCTCAAGGCTTTGGGAGCGTACCCTTAGCATCAGCATGAGACATGGAGGCACACAAGATTATGTTTAAGCATTCAGATTTAATGACTTCCTTGCTGGGTTTCAGACTTGCATGGTGCCTGTAGCCCGTTTTTGGCCAATTTTTCCTTTTGGAATAATAACGTTTACCCAATATATGTATAATCATTGTATCTTGGGTGCAAATAACCTGTATTTGAATTCACAGGTTCATAGGTGGCGAGAACTCATCTGCAGATGAGTCTTTGCACTTGGGACTTAGGACTTTTGGTTGAGTTGATGCTGGAATGAATTAAGACTTTGGAGAACTATTGAGTAGGGTTGATTGCATTTTGCGATATGAGAAGGACATGAGATTTGGGGGGGGGCAGGGGTGGAATGATAGGTTTGGATGTTTGTCCCCTGAAAATCTCATGTTGAAATATGATTCCCAGTGTTGGAAGTGGGGCCTGGTGGGAGGTGATTGGAATGTGAGGGTGGATCCTTCATTAATGGGTTAGCATGATTCCGTCAGTGATGAGTGAGTTCTCGCTCTGAGTTTATGTGAGATCCGGTCCTTTAAAAGACCACGGCATCTTCCTCCCCCTTGCTCCTGCTTCACTTTCTGCTGTGATTATAAGCTTACTGAGGATAAGGTAAAGGAATTTGAAGTTTACTGTATCACACTGAAGGAGGGCTAAGAACCTTGCTTTTTCACACACATATTGCGAGTTTCTTTAATACACATGATGAGTAAATTAATATTTGCTTATGTCAATTATTCGTAGGAAAAAGTAGGATAAATAAAATAGTCTGAGTAATCCCCAATGATGAAGCAGAGACACAGGCTGGACTCTGAAGACTGGATAAGATGATAGTTGACAGAAAAAGGGGAGGAGGTGGGAATGACCCTTGAGCTTTAAACAGAAGGTATACAGTGAAGGGAGTGTCTAGTGAGGAGCTAAAGGAGAACAGCTGGGCCAGGTATGAGAGGAAACTGGGAGCCAGTGACGCACTTTATTTAGAATTAGAAGACGAAAGCAGAAACACACTGTGGGTTAGAAGGAGTAGAACCATAGAAGGAACTTAGACTGGAAGACTAGTTAACTTTCTTCTCTGTTGTAGTAATTAAGGAATGCATTGACAAGAGCTTGTGCTAAGTTAATAGTAGAAAGATGAAGAGAAAAGGAGGGATTCATTGCAAAGGATAATTCAATGGCCTAAGCTCTCCCACTATGCATACTGCTGTGGAGTCCCCCCGTTAAGTAAAGGAAGGGGACCCTTATGCCTCCTTGGCTACATTGTCAGATGTTATGTGATGATGGTCATGACTCCTATCCCTAGGACAGAACAAATGCATCAGTGATGGAGGACCCTGAGAAAATAAAGTAGGAGAAGGGAGGGATAGGGTGTGAGTGCAAAACTGAATTTGTCTGCCTCTTTATCTCTACGGAATTCTTTCAAACCTTTTCTCCCTTGCTTCTTATACCACCAAATAAAGACCCCCATCTAAACCTGCAACTTCACATCAACTTTTACCATTTTCAAGAGCTTCCAAGCCAGGAGTGTTAGAGCTGGAAGGAACACGATAAAAAGAAGGAAAGTGAAAGTGAACAGTTTACATAGCCAGCAGCACAGTAACTGGCAAGGGGCAAATAAACCCATAGATGCTTTCTGAATGAAACAAATGAGATACTTACAGAGAAAAGATTAAAACCCAGAACCTCTGACTTCCAGACCACTTGACTCCGCTGCCTGACTCTCAGCTGGCTCTTCTTAAACCCATGCTGCCTGAGTAAAAGTCCGGCCTCCACATGTTTAGACCACATGGGGAAACTAGAGTTCATACTGAGACTTACCGTGAGTGCTGCCTTTTAGTAAAGGGGAGGGGATAGGAGAAAAGTATCTGGAGAAGCCATCAAATTAGATTCATTAAGTCATCAGAGCCCTAAAAATATCTGGCTCCACTGGTGATACATTGAAAAAAAAAAATATTGGTTGGGCTGGCCATAGGGGACTAAAGGTTCACGGAGAGGAATCAGTACTAAAGGTAGTAAGAAAAACAGCTCAAGGAATCCCTCTAAGCCAGCAGTACTTTCTCTCCTACAACTTCATTTTGGCTTGGCTTTGTTTTTTATATTGTTTGGGGGCTATTTTATTAAGCCCATGGATCCCTCAGACAGGTATATAGCAATAGGGTGAAATAAAAGGAGAAGAAATATTTGCTACCGAATGGAGAGAGTAAAGAAGAAGATTATCTTTTGTGGGGAGACTCTGAAATCCTTGGGTCTCTAGATCAATGCCTGCTCCTCAATTTTCCTTTCAGTTCCCACATATTTGGATTGTGGGCAATCAGAAGCTCAAAGGGGAAGCTCTGAAGACGGGATCCTTTCTGGTGTGTTGAAAAATCCCTGGGCTTGTGGGTCAGCAGGAAGGGTGTGGTGTCTCTTAGCTATGGGAATGTAAGATTTACATTTCGGGGCCCTGGAATTAAACAGACGAGGGTGGACTCTTAACTCTGTGACTTGGTCTAGTTCTTAACCTCCTAATTCAGTTTTCATTTCTAAAATGAAGATAATAATCATATCTACTTCATTCACTGTTTTTAAGGATTAAATGGGATAATTTATGAAAAGTACTGAGCACTTGGCCTGGCAAGCACATAGTAAATAATAGTAAATAATGAAGATGATCATTATTAATAGAAATTATTATTATTATTACTAGGTACTAGGGAGCTTCCTGTAGTGCCCACTGGGAAACAACGTGGTTGTGTGGCTACGACCTGGGAAGCAGAAGTAGGTGACAGAGGGGAATAAACCAAGACCTTGGCCTCCAGAGCTTTGGGTTTCTGTCTTTGCCCTAATAGTTTCCAGTTTAATTTAACTCAGACAAATCTCCAAACCTCTCTAGATTTTGGTTTCTTTGTCAGAAGTGTTAAAAAGTACAATAAAAGCCCCAGGGAGATGATGGACCAGAGAGAAAACTTTATACACTGAATTGCAATGTTATACATGTGACCTATTTTTTGTTATTTGTTGCAAATCTGGACAGTCCTTTCCTTTGCACCTCCAGCTCCTGCTTTTTTAACCTCTGAAGCCAATCTCTGAGCACTGCTAGGGCAATCCCAAAGGGGCAAGTTGACTATAACTTTCCATTTGTTTGCTATGGTGATCTGCATGGAGGCTTTTTGTCAAGTTTATTGTCACATCACACAATCCCCAGAGTAGCTGTGGGTCACTCCCCTTCCTAACACCCCTACCCTTTTAAATCCTTCTACCTTCAGCATCTGAATGGCATGAAAACATGGCCTCACTGCTTATGAAACAGCCTCGTGTCACATGGGAGGGGTCTCAGTCAGTTAGAAAACCAGGGTCAGGGGAGGTTCTGCTGGGATTGCAGAGGTGTGGCCTCAGTTCTCTTTGGCAGGTTTCTGCAATCTCCTCAAAAAGACAGAAATATGTTTGAGTTCCTGGGAAGGAGAATAAAAACAGAGAGATCCTTTTAGCCTATAGGAAGAACCAAGCTTGCAAATAGAGAGTCTTGTGCTCAGGCAACATTCTGCCAGCCAAGTTGTAACTATCTACAAAGATCCTCAGAGGCAGGTCTGCATGGAATTTATCTGTCATTGAGCCTGCATCTGGGAGCTTGGAGTGACTATGAAGCACAGAGATGGCTCTTTAAACAAGTATTCCTGCACCTTGGCATCCAAAATAACGGTGTCCTTTAAAACAGATGCTACTGGAGGCTATTTCTTTGTAAATGCACTTACTGTATTAATTCCCACTATGCAAAATATTGGGAATTTTTCTCTTCACATGGTTTCAGAGGCCGTTACAAGTTACAAATTAAAAAGGCATCTAACGTTTGGTTGCCGAATTATATTTTCCAACTTTATCAACGATGTGAGTTATTTTTTAATTTTTTCATGAAAACAGTAATAGCTTTTGTTAAGTATGTTAAGTCCCTGAGCTCTGCATTTTCCAACTACATTCAAGGCAGGAACAGTCATCCTGGGGATAATCCCTAGATTTTAGTTGTCATTCCAGTGAGCTTCTCAGTGTAAATTCACACTCAGAATTGTTTAATTCCAAAGTCAATAAAATTTCCATTAGGCTAAAGTGATTGTTTTCCATGTTTCAGTCCATCTTTAAATGACCAAAAGTTGCCAGAGAATGTGTTATGAGGAATTCTAAAAGTGATTTTATAAAAGCAGAATCAAATTTTATATTTAAAACTTAAGCTGGCTCTATTGAAGTAAATTTATGTACTCATGTAATACATATCTACTTGAAAGGGGAGGTGTATTTCCTAACACATATTACACATGTTTATTTGGAAAAAATATTTTCTTCCTCAACTGTAATCCATGAGTTTTTTCTCTGATGCTCTTCAGTTTTTTATTTTTACCTTGAAAGATATTTCTAGATATGTTTGTTGGAAGTTAATTCATTAATTCAGCACACCAGCATGCGCAGGGGCAGGTGCGGCCTGCAGTCTGATCCAAGGCAGCTGTTCATATCTCCAAGCATTCTTTCTGTCTCTCTTTATTTCATGCTTGGGTAGCCTTCCACCTCAGCCTGCTCACCATTTACAATAGAAAGCCAAACTTAATAAAATTCTTAAAGGTGGTGTAAATTGCACTAGAGACCAAAGCTTCGAGTTCTCACCAGGAAGCATGGCCCAAACTTTAATGAAGAAGTGGGTGCGAAGGAACCTGTACAGTGCTTGGCACAGAGAAAACACTCTAAGGTACTGACTTCATTTTTTTTTCTTCCATAAATCATCTGGTTTACATCTCATGTGTGTACATGGGGTAAAATAAGTCTTATTTCAGGAAAAATTCTTTAAAAGCACATGTTGTGAGTCTACTTCTCTAGATATTCCGAGCTCTTTCTCAGAAGCACTCAGATGGATTATAAAGTCAATATGCAGAGCCTCTTGACCAGTGATTACCCGCTGTCCTCCATGAAACTTAGGGCTTCACAAGCTATCTTTCAGAGTTTCTCAAAGGACTTAGTGGTTTTAAAAGCTATAGTTCCTTAATCTAGCCAAAGACATTGGGGAAAAAAGCATAAATGTTTTTAATCAGTCTGTCACACTGGAAAGACAATGAGCCAGGAACCTCCAGCTGACCTCGGTTCAAATTTCAATTTGAATGCCTACCAGCTATATGATCTTAGGAAAGTCATTGTATTTTGTGATATAGAGTTACACGCATATGCATGTATATATACATATACATCACATTTCTATATATGAGCTATATAGTATATGTATATACATGTGTGTGTGTGTGTGTGTGTGGAGAGAGAGATTAGATACAGTGAAGAGATAACTGAGGTTGTGACACAGGAGAGACTACCTAAAAATAACCTGTTTCCCTGTTTTTCCTATTTGCTCTTCAACTAGGTAGGTCTCTAGAGAGTGGGAAGGAAATGCCCTGAACATGTCCCATTGAGACAGATTATGAGAAGAGACAATTCAACTGTGGTCCCTCAGAGCCAAGAAAAAAAAATACATTCAGTCCTAGGCCATCTCCCATCCTCCAAAACCAAACCACCACTCCAGAGCCCAAACCCTGGTGCCTCTATGGAATTCTTCCTCCTGTTCATCTCCCATGTGGCAAAAGAAAACGAAACTCCAGATTTCCTGATTATCAGTTGAACATTCAAGGAAGACAATCAGCATAAATCATAGTTTTTCTTAGAAACCCCTGTCTCCATCCAACAACAACAATGTAATTATAATTTCCATTTTAGAATTCTGGTGTATGTATTTCCCTCTTTTGTGAGTATGTATAGTGCGATCATGAAAATAAGACCAACTCTATAATAATATTTAAGTTTCAGAATCTGTCAGTGGAATGGCCAGATGCTATTGTGGTGAACTCCCTTAGGAGATTCTCATCCTATGGGGTCAGATTTTTCTCCTGCTTCATGCCGTTTTTTATTAGACACACTGCTCTGACAGTCAAGTTCATGAATCCTGCATCATAATACCTGTCTCTATATTCCTCTTGAGGGCAAACTCTTCAAAAATGCAATGACAAAGTTATCAGATGATTAAGATGACAAATGCAAGAAGCCCTTTGACGCCAATAGTGTGAAGCAAAAATGGTAACCAGGCAGAGAACATTGGCTATTAAAGAGGAAAATCAAAGGATCAGAAGAGAAGCTCAAAAAAGATACTGAAGGGGCATATGGTAATAAAAATGGTCTCTGGTGCTGAAGGAATTCTGGGACACAATAACTTAACAAGCAACGAAGACCTTTGGATTGTAGAGTTTTGTACCATGAAGTCTTGCTACATACATTCTTGCTTGCTGTTTTCTTTTTCTTTATTATTTTTAACATCCCACAATGTGCTGGCCTGAGGAATTAGCATTGCTTTAATAGATGTAATTTTGTTACCCATTGACACTTAAAAATGCTCAGGCCATATAGGCCCAGGTCATGATTTATGATGGCTTCCAATTCTTTCTGAACATGGTTTTTTGTGATAACCAGCTTTAAAAGTCTAAATCGTCTTTTTCAGGGGATAATGCAGAATGTATAAAAGGTATCCACTCTTTCTGTCTGCACCTGGATATGATAATAGTAGTATTTAACAAAAGGCTTTAATACATACATGTAGAAGAACACATTCATAGCCCCAATTCTTCACTTCTCCACATAACTGCTTCTTTTGCCATGTGACTTTTCAGTTCTGCCCATCAAAGAGATAGAGTATGGACTGTAGATGCCCCCTTGACTTTGGCTACAGCTTTGTGACTTGCTGTGGCCAGTTGGATGTTAATGTGAGTGATGTGACGAACGCATTGAAAAACACTTATACAGTTGGTCTTGGTCTTTTCTTTTTGCCAGTTATTGTTGTGAGAAGGGCATCAGTGGGCTTGTCTGACATCCCGGAGAAGGATGAAAGACACAAGAAATAGAACTGTTCTGATTAAGCCCAGCCTTAGGCACTGACTCCCGGGCAGTGCACAGGCATGTGAGCCAAAGAGATTATTATCGTGTTACTGTTATACACTACTGAGCTTTTGTGGTCATTTGTTTCACAGCATTGCTGTCATAAATATATGTTACCTATAACCTATGACCTACCTGACCTGTGAAAGACAGACACATTTGTCGCATTTTAAAAGTAACATTGACACTTGAGTTGCTTTTCTGTTGCACTTTTCTATGTGTTTTTTTTTTGTTGTTGTTGTTGCTTATAATCTAGTTGCCTCCTCCACTCTTACCAGCATTCCCTGGTCTTGTCTTTTCTGCTTTTATTCCTAGGGGTAGGACAGCTATATACTGTATTACCTGTATTCTCTTGTACTCTGGCTTATGTTTGCGTTCGGCCAATGATGGATATTAGAGGCTAGGAGGAGAGAGAGATCAGTCTTTAACTTCTTCATTTTCTTCCTGTCTTGCTGCAGTTCGAACAGTGGTTGCATTCCTTTACAGCTACAGTTCCTGTTGAACAGCTACAGTTCCTGTTGAACAGCTACAGTTCCTGTTGAACAGCACCCTGTCCATGTCTATGGTCTAAGCTTTCACTGAGTTCCAATAACTGTTCCCTCCTCTTACCCCCAGGCTGGGGTGAAGACAGGGTAGGAGGTGTTGTGTGTGTGTGCATGTGTGTGTGTGTGAGTGTGTGACAATTTTCCTTGTTGCTTATTTCTAGATATCTCATAATCCCTTGGTGAATTCTCTTGACTCTGTGTATAACTCATTGCCTGGTTTCTTTATTACAAATTATTTTGGGTGTGATTTTGTTTATTATGGTACCACCATTTCCTGTTGAGACCCACCTCCTACATAGTTTAAATTGTACCTGTTCAAAACTTCTAACAACTCTTTCGTAGAGTCCTTAAAACAATTACAAAATCTCTGTAATTACTAATTACTAGTTTCTGTGCTTTGTAAAAAAATAATGAATATTATGTATTGTTTATTTTCAAATTACACTGAAACAAATCAGTTTATTTGAGACTCACAATATAACCTGATTGACCTCAATCAGTGAGTTAGTCAAGGCAAGAACTTTTCTCTATGGAGATGTGGAACTGAGGCACAGAATTTATTTCTAATTACTGTTACTTTTATTATTTGATATAAGAATAAGATCACAAAGCTTGGATTATGGGACTTTTTAAAAAACTTTGGTAAGAAACACATATTATAACACTTACCATCTTAATTATTTGTAAGTGTACAGTTATGTTGAGTATATTTACATAGTTGTGAAGCCGATCTCCAGAGCTTTTTTTCTTGCAGAAGTGAAGATCTGTATCTATTAAACAACTCCCCCCTCCTTCCCTCTCTCCATCCATGAGTAATGACCATTTTATTTTGTGTTTCTATGAATTTTGACTATATTAGATACCTCATATAAGTGAAATCATATAGTACTTGGCTTTTGGTTACTGGCTTATTTAACTTAGAGTAAATGTCCTCAAGGTTCCCCTCATGTTGCTGTTATATGACAAGATCTCCTTCTGTTTACAATGCTTACTAATAACCCACTGTATGTATGTATGGTACATTTTCTTCGTCCATTTATCCACTGATGAACATTTAGGTTGTTTTCACATCTTGGCTACTTTGAATAATAGTCCAATGATCCTGGGAGTGCCAGTATCTTTTTGAGATCCTAATTTTAATTTTTTTGGCTAAATACCCAGAAGTGGAATTTCTGCGGCATATGATAGTTCTACTTTTAGATTTTTTTTGAATCTGCATTGGATCTAGAGATCACTTCGGATAGTACGAACATCTTAACATTATTGTCTTCCAGTTTATAAACCTGGGATGTCTTTTCATCTATTTGTATATTTTTAAAAAATTTGTTTCAACAATGTCGTGTGGTTTTCAGTGTACAAGTCTCTTTGGTCTCCTGGGCTGTTTATTCCTAAGTATTTTATTATTTTTGGTGTTATGATGGGATTGGTTTCTTAATTTAATTTTTAAAGTTTAGTTTTTAGTGTATAAAACACACCTGATTTTTCCATATTAATTTTGTATTCTGAAACTTTAATTTATTAGTTCTAAGTTTGTGTGTGTGTGTGGGTGGGTGTGTGTGTAGTTTTTACTATTTTCTACATATAAGATCATGTAATCTGCTAACAGAGTTAATTTTACTTCCTCTATTTTGATTTGAATACCTTTTATTTCTTATTATTGCCTGCTTTCTCTTGCTAGGAATTACAGTACTATGTTGAATAGAAGTGGTGAGAATAGGCATCCTTGCTTTGTTCCTTATCACAGAGGAAAAGCTTTCAGTCTTTGAACACTGACTATGATGGTAGTTGTGAGCTTTTCATGTATGAGCTTTATTTTGTTGAAGTAAATATTTTGATAAGAAGTTTGTTGAGAGTTTTTATCATCAAAGGGTATAGAATTTTGTCAAATGCGTTTTCTGCATCTATTCAGATAACCATGTGTTTTTTTGTTGTTGTTGTTAACGTGGTGCACTACATTGATTGATTTTAGAATGTTGAACCATCCTTGCATCCCAGGGATAAATCCCACTTGGCCATTTTTTAATTGGGTTAAATTTCTCAGTTTGCTTTTTTTGTTGTTGAGTTGTTGTAGTTTTTTATTTATCCTAGATGTTAATTTCTTATAGATATATGATTTGCAAATATTTTTCCTATTCCATAGGTTGCTTTTTTACTCTGTTGATTGTGCCCTTTTGTGCACAGAAGTTTGCAAGTTTTTTGTTGTCCCATTTGTTTGCTTGCTTCTTTTCTGTATTCTTCATGTTATAGCTAAGAAATCGTTACCATATCTAATATCATAAAGCTTTTTCCCTATGTTTTCTTTAGAAGTTTTAAAGTTTAAGGTCATAGATTTAGTTCTTTAATCAATTTTGAGTTAATTTTTGGATACGATGTAAGGTAAGGGTCTAATTTCTTTTTTTCTTTGCATATGTATATTCAGTTTTCCCAATATCAAGGCATATATACATACTTTTAGTTAGCAACATAACTAATAATTTAATATCTAATATCAATCTAATAATTAATATCAATCTCATATTGTGCATGCATATTTGACATTTTTGACAAACAGTTCTAACATTAGGTGGATTTGTGATAACAACTGCTATATCTATTTGGAGAGCCACGGAGTGAACTCTTCCTCTAGTTTCCTCTAGCCCCCTGAATTTAGATAAGCTGTAGAACACTGTACTTCTAACCTTATAGCATAATCTTAACCCTATTATTTTTTTTGAGCCTTAATATGGTATTTTTACCCAGGTTTTGCTTTTTACTGCTTCCTTCTTATTTGGATTTATATTTGTAGGTGACTTATTTGATTGACATCCTGAAAGCTCCCACCTTTCCCTACTTCCTTATGGTTACTATGTACCACTCAACTGAGACACCTCCTTTTGACTTTCTCAGGTCTTCAATTTCTCAAAGATGAAATCAAGGAGTCCTTAAATAAGATGGAACATAACTACCCAAAAGAAGACAGCGATCTAATATTAATATAGTTAGAAATAATTAGAAAAATCAAGCATTTTGGGGAAAAAAAGAAAAAGGAAAAGAAACTAGCACTTATCCTATAAAAATCCTAGAAGAAAATCTAGAAATAACTCTTCTGGACATGAGCCTAAGCCAATAATTTATGACAAAGACTCCAAAAGCAAATTTAACCAGCCAAAAATAGTTTAAATTAATTAAATGAAAAAGTTTCTGCACATCAAAAGAAATAATCAATAGAATAAAAAGGTAACCTACAGCATGGGAGAAAATATGTGCAAATTATGCCTCCAACAAAGGATTAATATCCAGAATCTATAAGGAACTTGAACAACTCAAAAAGAAAAAAAGCAACCAATCTCATTAAAAATTGGGCAAAGGACATGAACAGGCATTTCTCAAAAGAAGAAATACAAGTGGCCAAAAAACACATGAAAAAATGCTCAACATCACTTATCAGAGAAATGTGAATTAAAACTACACTGAGATATTATATTAAACCAATCATAATGGCCATTATTAAAAAGTCAAAAACAAGGAATGGTATGGATGCAGAAAAGGGAACACTTATATGCAATTGGTAGGAATACAAATTAGTTTAACCTCTGTGGAAAACAGTATGGATCTATCTTAAATAACTAAAAGTAGAATTACCATTCAACTCAGTATTCCCACTACTAGGTATCTATCCAAAGGAAATGATATCATTACAAAAAAAATACACCTGCACTCATATGCTTATTGCAGCACTACTGACCAAAGCAGAGCCATAGGAACCAACTTAGGTGTCCACCAATGGTTGACTGGATAAAGAAAATGTGAGTTTATATATATATATATATACATATATATATATATATATATATATATATACACACACACACATACACACACACACACACACACACACACACACCACAGAATACTATGTAGCCATAAAAAGAATGAAATCATGTGTTTTGCAGCAATATAAATAGAGCTGAAAGCCATTGTCCTCAGTGAACTAACTCAGAAGCAGAAACATATTGCACATTGTCACTCATGAGTGGGAGCTAAACAATAGGAACACATGGATCTAAAGATGGAGATAATAGACACGAGACTCCAAAAAGCGGGGAGGATGAGAAGGAGGTAAGGGTTGAAAAATTACTTATTGGGTACAATATTTGGACAATAGGTACACTAGAGGCCCAAGTCTCACTACAATGCAATATACCCATGTAACAAACAAATACACATACTCCCTGAATCTAAAATAAAAATATTTTTAAAAGATAAATTATAAAAGTATAGTACATTCATTCTACAAACTGATGTGATATCACCACTTTAGATCCTTGGTAACTTTAGTTTCTATTTAACTTGAGCATTCATCCAAAAGAGTACTTACTTTACCAATTAAACAGCACTTTATAAAACTGGTATTATTTGATCTTATCATTTTGCTTTCTTTTGTATATGAATCCTGGCTTCGCTTATCCCTTGAACCAGTGTATCTGTAAATAGAATCCATGGACCCACCAAACGGGAATCATCTGGGTTGCTTACAAAATACTTATCCTGGGTTTGTTTCATTGCAGACTTCTTGGTTTAAAATAAGCAAATTTTAAGAAAGTTTGAGAATAATTTTCTGAAATGTTGTTTTATTAGTAGTGCTAATCTCATCCCTGTGCCCAATTTTCTTTTTTCTGAGTTGGAGGTCCCACTCTATCTCCAAGGCTAGAGTGCAGTGGCACAATCATGGCTTGCTGCAGCCTCCAACTCCTCCAGGCCTGGCTAAGTTTAAAAAAAATTTTAGAAATGGGGTCTACCTATGTTGCCCACATTGGTCTCGAACTCCTGGACCCAAACAATCCTTGTGCCGCAGCCTTCCAAATTACTGGGATTACAGGTATGAGCCACTGTGTCTGGCCATTTTTTTTTTGAAAATGTGTTTCCTAACTTGACTTAGAGGTTCATCTGAAATTCCAACTATTACTCTATATGCTGATCTCGTGGACTAATTCCTGGTAACTTTATCCTCTTTTCCTGCAGAAGCGAAATTCCCTCCATCTGAGGGCAAACTTCTTCTTGTATTTACTTGTTCCACCCAGTGCATGCATTCAACAGATCTCTGTCATTTCATCCTGGCTACTGTCCTCTTTACTTGACTTGCATTAATTGTCAATGTGGCATAAACATTTATTGCTTATCAGTCATGCACTCCTGAGTATTTCTCAGCAACCTTGCAGTGAGGCATGTCATAAAACTGCTTTGGCCAGTGGAATATAAAGGGGAAAATGTATCATTTTCAGAATAAAATATTTAAAAGTTGGTGTTCAACCCATCAAATCTCCTTTCCCCATAAAGAACTGCCTAACAAGTTCGAAACAGCCTGAATTATAGTCACTTAGAGCAGCACAGCTTCTCTAGTGATCTCTTCTTCCAACTCACATCAGAATTTGCATGAACATGCAATACATCTTTATTGTGTTACACCACAGAGATTACAGGGCCAATGTTATCACAGCTCAGCTTAGTCTATACCCACTAACATAGTTAATGTAACATATTAACCTCTTGGTTTGCCGTATTAGGCTTTGCAGTTCTAGTAAGTTTGTTATGCAAATGAGTATTTTCCTATCTTTGCTGACTGTTTAACTTTGAACAGATTAATATGAGACATATCCAATCTGCGAGGCGTTTCCAGTAACTTAGGCTTGTAGTCATTGATAATTATAGTAGACTTTACTAAGTCTCATGCAGAGCATTGATTACAGCATTTACTTCTTTTTGTTTACCTGACTCCCTCCATGTCTTTAATGAGTTCTGGCTTCTGTGACTCTACCTTCCAATTCTAAGTAAAATTCTTCTCCTAGGTACCTTAAATAAGACCATTATAGATTAAGGAGTCAATGTTACCCCAGGGAACATATAGTACATTTTAGAACTTAGGTATTCTTCTGATCAGAGCAATATAGTCAGTAACTGGATCATTTTTACCTCTTTGATGTGAATACTAGACCAATGCCTTAGAAACAGTAGGTGCTTAATGCATGATCGTTAGGATATATTTGTAAATGTATTCATCTCTTTATTTTGGGGAGAGTACTTGCCACTTGAGGGAAGGGACTATATCTTATGGTTAAGTTCCTCACAATGTCTTGTTCATATTAGGCACTTGGTAAACATTTAATTTCAATTTAGCAAGTAAGTCTATATTCAAATCGAAGAGGGTTAGCACTTGGGGATGAGATGTGACTACTGAGCCTCCATCTGCTTTTGATTCTGATGAATTAGTGCTAATGAAATGTCCAGAAGCAACATCTCAGTGAACTATTTATCCACTGTATTTCATGCTCCTCCCACATTCAATATTTAGCCACAAAATTTACTGGATAATAAGAATAGCAAACAAATATTTAAAGCCTCTAATTTCAGTTGAGCTTACTTTTGAAAATTAGCACTCTGACTTTTCAATGTCAGTCAAATCAATACAGACTCAAGACTCATAATTACCTTTCATAAAATAAATTTAATTCTTGAGTAAACACATATATACACATGTGTTTATATATGAATATATATATACATTTTTGAAAATAAGCTAATTCTGCTTTAATGTTTACCTTTATTACAGGAAGTTTCCACATAAAAATGCTGTTACTCTTGGAAAAAAAAATCACTGCACCTTTGGTATTTAAAATGATTTGCAAATTATTGTGATTTATTGCTGGTATAGCTGGAATTTCTCTGTTCATATTTTTCTCATGTAACTAAATAGATATTTTCCCATTCATTTATCTACTGAATGGCCCTTGCTCTGTTGACACAAACATAATAATTAGCAATTCAATATGTCTTCTTCATCTAGAATCAATTAATTATTGTATTTAGTAATGTGCTTTACTCCACTACGGGGCATTCTTTCTGCTTGATGAATAGTGGTGTAAACATTATAAAACAACTTGTATGTTTTTCTATAATTTCTACTTACATATGGAGTTGTAAGCAATTTTAATATGAATGTTAAAAATCTGAATATACACCATTATTTTTAAAAATACAAGTTTAAAAGCATTTTTTGGTTGAGGTTTTAATATTTTTCAAGTTCAAACATTACATTTTTGACTGTTTAAATTTACCTAGTGTGTAGTAAGTGCCTACTAGGTACCCAACGGAGTGACAGACTTAAGAAATGCAGAAAAGGATCCATAGAGAAATCCCTGCTTTGATGGAACTCATGACATAGTCAATAAGGTGTGCGTAAACTCAAAATACCATGGTAAATACTCTCACAAGTTTACTTAGGAGGAGAGCAGAGGGGTTGGACCTAATATCACTTGAGGGTGGGTTGAGGTAGAAGGGAGTGAACAAGGAGAAAGTGTGGAGTCAGGAACAAGCTGAAAACAGTTATTTCTTAAAGAATGAGAAAGATGTTGCCAAATGGAGAAGATACAGCCATGTGAAGCATCCCAGGGAGAAGGAAGAGCATATTTAAAAGCATCAGAACATATATACCATGTGTTCCTTGACATAGATTCAGGCTGACATGACCATGTTTCAGGATATATAGGAGAGAGAAGAAGGAGATAAGACTAGAGAAAGTTGCGGGAGTCATACCACAAGGGTATCATACCAAGACAGAGTCATGCCAAGACAGGCTAGATGGAGCTTTTGTCTTAACAGGAAACAAGCAACTAATGAAGGATTTTTAATAAGTAATTGCATAACCAGGAGAATTTGTATCATCAGATTTCATGACTGGAAAACAGAATCATATGGGAAATCACTCTGTTACTTTCACCATCTTTATACCTTGTCAATAGTTGGTTTTAACTTAAATATCACAGGCTCCACTACTTGGTAATTAAAACTGTAGTCACATTTTACAGTAAGGAACAGCATTTAGGTGTTCTGAGTCCGTACGCACTGACTATCAGGAAGGTCCTTGCTTTCTAGGAAGTTTCCTGTATTAATATTGTAGGGAACCCCAAAGGCTTTTTAGATATTCTTAGCCTGCTTGGTGACTAGTTAAGCCTGCTTTCTTCTATTGAGTCTTCTGGTGTTTGGTAGGGCATAGGGTACCTGGCGTTCTGTGATTCCTCTGCTTATATGCCCAGTGTTGGTCTGCTGTCTCAGGCCACTTTCCTCATTACTGCTCTTGCCCTGGACTTCTGATTCCCCAAGCAATCCCTAGGAAGCCTATGTTACTACAGGTCTCCTCTATATCACCAAACTCTGCCATTTCTGTTTAATTTTTAATTGAGGGGTCAACAGAAAAACTGCATGGGGTCTTAGAAGCAATTATGTTTTTATGCAAAAGTTATTTTCTTCTTAGAGAAAACAATCACTTAGGACAATAGGGCTGGTGAGAGAGTAAACATGTTTATATAGTAACACATAGGGCAGGGAAGGGAATCTGCCCTACACTGATAGTCTTTTCAGTTTATAATGGCGAGTGTTTGTTTTCTGAGTCATCTGTGTCTCCAGTTGTGCAGGGGAAAGGAAACACAGTTTAGCAGAGGTAGTTATGATTACAGATAAATTTTGCCTTTTTTGTTCATCTGGTTCCTAGGTTACAGTCAAAGCAATGGATATTTCTGGGTACCTACTTCACTATCTCCCTCATTTCTTGAAAGTTAAGATATTCTAAGGTGTCTTAGGAGGTGTCACTGTAGTCTATACAGTGGCTAATTTAGCTCCAGTTCAGCTAATGAAGTATAAAAATACTAATATAAGGCATCTGATAAAACTGAGATGGCCATTGGTCATGGTATTTTAAGAAATATTTATGGAACTTCCATAATGTGTTGGGTGGTGCTTCTATTGGGTAAGACTATTGTTACAGATCTTCACATTCTCCAGTACATCACTTCTCAGTGGAGAGAGCCCTAAAGGCAAGAAGAGTAAGTCTTGTTCTTCTCTCCATCCTTCCCCTGTTTTCTAAAGATAGTAACTACAGGCAGGTCCCTGGGACATGGGCGTTTGAAATGACATGGGAAACTATATTTTCATCCTCCTAAAGAGGCAGGTTTTGCTTGTTGTGACCAAAAGCTAAATACGTTTTAAATGTGATAGATGCTAGCTGCTTTTTGATCTGTTCTTCATGCTTTCATTTTGGAACTTTCCTTACTCCAGGTGATCCTAGTGGAGATGTCATTCATGAAACGCGTTAGTTTGTAAGATGAGGATGAGGAACACATGACACTGAGAGGCAAAGACGTGCTAATAACCTGCCTCTCCAAACAAGGAGGTCCTGATTTGTAGCACTAGCATCTGTAGTGTCTCTGTGGTATATACACCCCCACTCTCCCACCATGACTGACTTCAAGCTAATAACATGACATCACTAAATGTAGACATGGGAGAGGGGCATGAAATTGGCTGTGCAAGTTTATATAAGCCTGCTTCATTAAGCCACCACCAACACACCAATCATGATACCTTTTATCCTTCTGGACACAGTGATTGGTTCAGAATCAGGTACATAAGTCCAGACAAGACTGATTAACAATTTTCTGAAGAATCTGTATGGACGTTTGTGGGCAAAGGGCCATTCGCTTTCTTCTGGAATTAAGGCTGTACAGACAATGTAAATGAACAGCAGCTGATCACCACTTCTGCCACCCTAGGAAGAGAGTGTATGTAAAAATAAGCAGAGAGGATAGTACAGCCAGGAAGCGAAGAGAGTCCTGTTGACAATTTGAAACCTGTGTCTAGTTTTACCTGACCAGAATCAGCCCTCTGAGACTTTCTGATTATGTAAGCAAATGAATTCACTTTTTTACATGAGCTAATTTAAGTTGGGTTTCTGTCACTTGCAAGCAAAATAATCTTCATCCTAACAAATAAAGAATGTCTTAGAATAGGGGATTTATATTTTTGCATTCTGAAAATAGAAAGTTTAGAAATCTTTGGGGACCCAGCTATAGATGATTATGTTTTCCTTAAATAGAGGGTGTGTGTACAAGAAAAAAATGAAGTTTCCTTGGGAAGCAAAACAAGTCAGGAGACCACAAAGCAAAGGGGAGAGTGTCTCGGGCCAAGAGGCTCCAGGAACAGTATCAGCCAGGGGACTGGGCCAGGGACTTAGAGCTTCCTGAGCCAGGGGGCTGCTCTATGGCTTTTAAAATCAATGGCATGTGAAAAGCTGGAAGAGGTGGTAACAGTCTCCTGGATGACAAATGCAATCTTCTCCAAAAATTCTACCCTTTACATTATCGCCAGAGTTATCTTTATAACTGAACATCTGATCATTCCACATTAGATGTAAACTGCTTTCATAACCTCCCTTTGGTAGAAAAAAAAAATCAAAACTCTATTTCATGGCATGTCAGACCCTTTTTAATTTGGCTTTTTATAGTACTTTATTTCTATTTCCTTTCACTTTCCTCTAAACACCTACACACTTACCCTTTTGCACTTACTGGACCCCTGAATAGACCACATTCACATGGACTGCACATTTGTGTATCTAAAAGATACTTACCCTGCTGTCGACCTAGTTAAGACCTACTCACTATGTCCTAGCACAATTATTGTTTCCTAAAAGAAGCATTTCCAGACTCCTTCAGGTGGCCTGCATAACTTTCTCCTCCATTCTGTGTTACCACTGTTCCTGCCTCATTATTGTCACAAGTATAACTATTTTACTTAGTTCTGGCTGCTGTAACCAAATACCATAGACTGCGTGGCTTTAACAACAAACATTTTTTAAATAGTTCTGGAATCTGGAAAGTCCAATTTTAAGACGCTGGAAAATTCTGTGTCTGTTGGAGTCTCACATCCTGGTTCATGGAGAGCCGTTTTCTCTGTGTGTCCTCATGAGGCAGAGAAAGAGCGAGAGAGCTCTCTGGGGCCTCTCTTATAAGGGCTGCAACCCCATTCATGATAGCTCCACCCTGTTGACTTAATTGCCTCTGAAAATTCCCAACTACTAATATCATTGCATTGGAGGTTAAAATTTCAACATATCAGTTTGGCAGGGAGGGGAGGCACTAACATTCAGTTCATAACAAAAGTTTGTTTTCTTCATTTATTTTTATGATTGTTTCTTACTAGACTGGGAGACTCTTGATGATGGGTAATTACTGAGTAAGTCACTTAAAAAATGTAGCCTAAAGGTTATTTACAAATACAACCATTTAGATCATCCAACTGGTATTTCTTTATGGCTTTAGAATAGCAGGCAAATTTAGTTTCACAGTATTTATAAATGTCAGATGTTCTGCGAGGAAGTAGAAAAATTATGAAGACATGGCTCAAGAGTCCTTGAGGCTATTACATTCAAGAGCAAAAGACCAGGAGAGAAGTAGATGGATGGAATAGCTAGGCGATAGACAGATAGACATTCATGGTATAAAGGAGGTGCACAGAAACTTCAGTGATAGCCCAAGAGCTACTGTGCCTAGATGAGCTGCATGAGCTTCATAGAGAAAGTGACTTTTGAATGGAGTCTTGAAGGGTATACAGAAACTTTTCCAAAAGGAGAGAGGAAAAGGAAGGAGGGAGCTCTCATTACAGGAAGAAGAGACGGTACATGTAAAACCGCAGGTATATGCAGGATGATCATGGTGTATACCCAGTACTATGGTCGGAATGTTTGTGTCCCTCCAAAATCCATATATTGAACTCCTAACCCTTAGAGTGATGGTATTAAGGAATTAGGACCTTTAAGAGGTGATTAGATCATGAGGGGCAAGCCATCATGAATGGGATTAGTATCTCTTAAAAAGAGGTCCCGGGAAGCTACCTTGTCCTTTTTTCATAGTAGATGATAGGCTCTCACCAGATACTGATTCATCCTTGATCTTGAACATCCCAGACTCCAGAACTGTGAGAAATCCGTTTCTATTGTTTATAAGATACTCAGTTTATGGAATTTTTTATAGCAGCCTGAGCAGACTAAGACAGATGAGTGTGACCACTGTGTGATATTTAGTTCAGTTCCTAGAATACAGTAGGTGTTCAGTAAATGTTCAATGAATGAATGAATATATGCTGCATGAATAAGACTGATAGGACAAATACGTGGAAAGTAATTTGGGACCTACATTGGAAGGATCTTAATTTGTCAAGGTAAGACCTTAGTACTTCATCCAGACTTAAATTAGGCATTATTTCTTTTTTCTTTTATTTGAAATTTATTTTATGTATAATTTAACCAAACCATATATGTAATTCTATATAATAATTTTTATGTGATATTATATTATAAACACCCTATTTTCAGTAGCTGCCTAATATTCTGTTGAATAGATATTCTTTAGATAATGTAATCTTATTTTTGAATATTTAGATTACACTCAGGGTTTCTTCTATTATTAACACATTTTTCTAATCTGTAAGAATTTTCTTTTTTTTTTTTAAAGAAGATTTTTTAAATTAAATAATAGCTCCTTGTTTATTGGCTTTAAATACTGAAACGTTCAAATTGTGGGCTTTTCTAAATGCACAAAATATAAAATATTTTCTCCTGAAGTCCATGGATGGTGCCTTTTGGCCTCTCTGAACCCTCTTAACACAGCAGGATTTCGAACGTCTGCGGGACACCAGGAAACTCACGTCATTCCCACAGGGCTTTGGATTTAGGACTTTCTTAGATTGACAGTGACTGAATACTTGAAATAAACTATTGACATGCAAGAGGCAGATTAATGTGAAGGTTAGTAGTTTTGGAGCCAATTCCATCATCTTTTCTTTAATTAATTAATTTTTTTATTATACTTTATGTTCTAGGGTACATGTGCACAACGTGCAGGTTTGTTACATATGTATACATGTGCCATGTTGGTGTGCTGCACCCATTAACTCGTCATTTACATTAGGTATATCTCCTAATGCTATCCCTCCCCCCTCCCCCCACCCCACAATAGGCCCCGGTGTGTGATGTTCCCCTTCCTGTGTCCAAGTGATCTCATTGTTCAGTTCCCAACTACGAGTGAGAATATGAGGTGTTTGGTTTTCTGTTCTTGCGATAGTTTGCTGAGAATGATGGTTTCTAGCTGCATCCATGTCCCTACAAAGGACACAAACTCATCCTTTTTTATGGCTGCATAGTATTCCATGGTGTATATGTGCCACATTTTCTTAATCCAGTCTGTCATTGATGGACATTTGGGTTGGCTCCAAGTCTTTGCTATTGTGAACAGTGTCACAATAAATACATGTGTGCATGTGTCTTTATAGCAGCATGATTTATAATCCTTTGGATATATACCCAGTAATGGGATGGCTGGGTCAAATGGTATTTCTAGTTCTAGATCCTTGAGGAATCGCCACACTGTTTTCCACAATGGTTGAACTAGTTTACAGTCCCACCAACAGTGTAAAAGTGTTCCTATTTCTCCACATCCTCTCCAGCACCTGTTGTTTCCTGACTTTTTAATGATCGCCATTCTAACTGGTGCGAGATGGTATCTCATTGTGGTTTTGATTTGCATTTCTCTGATGGCGAGTGATGATGAGCATTTTTTCATGTGTCTGTTGGCTGTATGAATGTCTTCTTTTGAGAAGTGTCTGTTCATATCCTTTGCCCACTTTTTGATGGGGTTGTTTGTTTTTTTCTTGTAAATTTGTTTGAGTTCTTTGTAGATTCTGGAAATTAGCCCTTTGTCAGATGAGTAGATTGCAAAAATTTTCTCCCATTCTGTAGGTTGCCTGTTCACTCTGATGGTAGTTTCTTTTGCTGTGCAGAAGCTCTTTAGTTTAATGAGATCCCATTTGTCAATTTTGGCTTTTGCTGCCATTGCTTTTGGTGTTTTAGACATGAAGTCCTTGATAAGGCATTATTTCTTAGTGGTTAAGCCTGAGCACTATTTGGACTGCCCAGATTGAATGCTGGTTCCATCACTTACCATTTTTGTATCTGTAGAAAAGCCTAAATCTCAGTTTATTCACCCATAAAGTGGGGGAAATAATTACATACATTTTGTAGGTTGCTGTGAGGATTAAAGAGTTTAGAGCAGAGATTCATTCAATGTGAATCCCTGATAAAGGCTAATTACTATTGTTATTAATACTTTATGCCCTAGAGAGCATTTGAAGAATTTTAAAGGAAAGAATGACACGAGTAGATTTTATTTCTTTAAGATGCTACTGGGCATGTTAGCATGCCCAGGTCCACAAAATGCCACCTTAAAAATTATTTTCAGACTGTCTTGATTTGGGATAAAAAATTCTCACAACTCCATGAAAAATATTGGTGATTTCAAGAAGAGTCCAGTAGCAAAAAGAGTCCAGAGTATGAAAAAGTACCAGTCAAATCCTGGGACTAGGTAATGATATATATCACTGGTTGCAAAAACTCTTAGTCCTGGAGGAAGAAAACAGTAGCTTGGTAATAGGACTGAAGTAGGACTCTTAGGAATGAGAGTAAGAAAGGCTAGTATTATATTTCAAGTTTAACCAGGCATAGAAGAACAGGCAAAGGGAAGTAGAGAAAATGGAAATATGGCTAAATGTCCAACAATAGTTACCAAATGAGGAAAATGCATTGAAATGTGTAACTATCTAGTGCCCCTAATTCTGCCTTTTACCCCTTGAAGGACAGCTCCAAATTCTATCATTTGGGATAAGTGCAGCCCTGGGTGGTGTGACTTTTGCATGAAGCCTGATGCAAAATTCAGTAGCAAGAAAGAGTGAGCAACCATGGAGGTTCCCAACAACTTTCTGCAACTTTGACCTAACTCCTTTAACTATGGCTGGAGTTTTTATAGCTACTTGGTGTATTAGTGTATGGCACTAAGAAAAAACATAATTTCTAGCACCTATACTTCTATACCTAACAATGCCTTGGGCATTAATGTAATCTGATTGTAGGGATTGACAACTCAGCTATATCATGTAATTTGGGAGACCAAGAGGAAGATAGTACTTGGAGTAGTGGTGTCTAGATTATTCCTTGGGACTTTTGTGAGATTAACACCTGGGGTGTAAAAAAAGTGATTTTGTAGTCATATTAGTTTGGAAATAGTGACTCAAACAGAATTAAGCTAGTTTATTTACTTGTAGGTCTTCTCAGATGCTTACTATGCCAATGTTTATGATTAGGTTTCTGAAGGGAAGATCTAGGCAATAGGAAAGACAGCAAAGCATGGGGTATAAATATCTATGCAATAGGAAAGACAGCAAAGCATGGAGTATAAAGTTTTGTTCTCAATATGGCCAATCTAATGAGAGAGACAGAAAAGTAATCCAACTATAGCAATAGTTTATGAATACTTCTGCTGAGTGCAATATCCTACTTACCATTTACCCCTTCTCTAATGGTTCTGAATGCCAAAACCAAACCAATTATCTTACTGGCATTTGCCTCTTGTCTGCATGGTGACATCAGAATTTAGTTAAATAATTAAAGACTGTTAGGCACGCTGGGGACAGCTCAGTCTTACATCTGGCCCTTGTTTTGCAATCAGTTCTTTTTTAGGGATCCTAGTCCAAATTTTGTCTTCCAGATGTAATGCTGTATACAAGACAAAATCATGAGATTTCTCACAATTTCTTTCAAATGTGTAGGATTCCTAGAATAAGAGACATTAGAATAGGAGGAAAAGTTAGTTATCATCATGTTGAATCTCTTCATTAGATATCATCATGTTCAATTCCTTAATTTTATACCAGAGTTTCACTAAATATGTAGGTCTAGACATGACTGGCATGTATAGCTGCCTGAGTTGTACACTGCACAACTGTAATGTGCCTTTCACTAGACCATAATGTGAAATTCACCTCTTGAAGTAATCTGTGTAACCATAGGTAGTGACCTTGGCTTAGACATACAGTTTTGTTTTCTCCTAGAAGAGATAGCTATGTATTTTTAAATGCCTGAGAATAGTGATTAAAGTGCAATAATCAAAGAAGCATAAATCCCAACATCCGAAAGGTATATTATGCTTCTAAAACACAATGTTCTATTATAAAATAAATAAATTGGGTGAACATGTGGCAGTCACTCAGTTAAAAAAAAGCTTGTATAATATTTATAGTTTCAAATTTTTACCTCCTATATTTAGTAAGTGATTAAAAAAGTAATAAAGAAGGAGGGCAGTAAGAGCGGAGCAGCGGAGAGTGACACTGAGTGTTCAGGAAGAGTATAGAAGCAAAAAAACAAAAAAGACTACTCAGTGAACATCTAATGGAAAACCAGATGTCAAAATAACAATGAAATATATAAATATAATCTGTTTTATATAATTCTCCTTGGTGAGTCATCTCATGTGGCTTGCAAGTTACAAATAGAGTAACCCAAGTTCCTCTTCTTAAATAAGAAAATTTAGGAAATGAAAGTTTTAATGTGTTTTCTGATACCTCTTGGGAGTTAATTTCCAGAATGCCTAACACAGACAGCATCACCAGTAAATCTCAGTCTTATGCCTGCTGCAGCTTTATGATCTGTCTTCACCAGGCTTGTCAAGGTGCTCAAAACATAAATAGCCATCAGGAACAGAAGTTGTCTTCTCTACACCACTGTGAGGTTTACCTTGTCAGACAGGACTTAGATCTCTCAATCATTGGAGGGGATTGCACAGCATTGGTAGGATTGCTCTACTTCCTTTACTTGCTTTGCTTATTTCTCACTGGGCTGTGATGACATTGAGTATAGGGACTCTATTTCATCCTGGGCCACATAGCAGACACTCAATAAATAATTGTCGTGAGAGAGAAAGTTGTAGCCTCTTTCACCCATCATTTGAGAATCTTAGCTCCAGTCCCTGTAAGCTGTTTGTTCATGCCTATTAAACCCCAAGCCTACTGGCATTCTACAAGGTCCAAAAGGCTAAAATAGCCAAGATAGATTTTGCACAGCTTCCTCACTTTTCTGGCAAGAGTAGAAGTGGGCAACGCTAATATTCATTCTGGATCAGAATCAGGAATTCCTGTTTGCTTAGTTTCCAGAGATAAATCTTCCTGTACATAGGAATGTATCGTGTTGATGCTTCTGATGGGCAGGATGCCCAGAGCTTCATTGAGTTATCAATGTTTCCACTTGATCTATTGACAATGGAGGCTTGAAAGTAAACAGCTTTGCCGATTCCAAATAGCTGGTTTGAGGCTGGGCAAACAGGAAAGCTTTGCACAACGCTAAAAGCTGGCACGGGGCTTGGGGTTTTCAGTAAGTTTCTGCAGTTGGTTTTAGGAAGAGAAAAAGAACTCTGGATTATAAAATTAGGGCAGCAGATTAGGCCTTGAATTTAATTACTGTGTTTAGAGATAACTGACCCATGCAAGAAATGAGGCAGTGCTGTACAATAGTGAGAAAAAAATGGATTTTAAATCTAAGGCTACCATTTGGGGAAATCGTCTATCCTTTCTGGTATCAAATTTCTATATTTCTAAGAAAAATATAGTGACAGCAAAGATGACTTGATAGAAAGGGTGGTGATGAATACTGCCATGAGAATCCAGTTACCTGGATTCTGCTTATGGATATATAACCATAAGATATGGTTTAGCTTTGCATTCCCACTCAAACCTCATCTTGAATTGTAATCCCCATATGTCCAGGGAGGGAGGGGAATGGATCATGGGGGTAGTTTTCCCATGCTGTTCTTGTGATAGAGAGTGAGTTCTCAGGAGATCTGTAAGTGTTTGACAGTTCCTCCACACTCAGTCACATTCGCTGTCTCTGCTGCCTTGTGAAGAAGGTGCCTGCTTCTCCTTCTGCCATGATTGTAAGTTTCCTGTGGTCTCCCCAGCCACTGTGAGTCAAACCTCTTTCCTTTGTAAATTACCTAGTCTCAGGCATTTCTTTATAGCAGTATGAAAATGAACTAATACAAAACTCAAGACACTACTCAGCCTCATGGAGCTTTGTTTTTTTCATATGTAAGTGGTAATAATAACCCCAGCAGATTACCCAGAAATAATGAACTTGATATTCAACAGCAACATAGATAGATGTTAGACATTTTATACTACATAAGGGAAGCAAGAATCAGAATACACACAAAACACTGTATGTGTGTGTAAAGTTGACATATGTAATGTAAAATGGAGAGACACCCTATAAATGGATTAGAATTAGAAACTAACGTGAAGAGGGAGAAATGAGTGCTAAAATTGATGGAAAATAAAAGTAAAACATAAAAATTGTGTGACATGGACCTTAGATAATTGTACTCCTGAACTAACTCATATGATTAACTCCATTCTGTGGTTCACAAAGGGGAAAAATAATTATGCAAATAAATCTATAATTAGAAACCATAATAGCTGGTATGAATCAAATAAAAAAGATGCTATGATTAGGAATAGGCAGGGGTAAGGGAAGCTCTAACATAGATGTTAAAGTGAGTCAGAGGGAGAGTATAGGAAAGGACATTCCAGACAGCATGAATAGCCTTTGCAAAGTTCATGATGTTGCAAATAGATTGATGCATTCAAGAAACCAAGAGAACCATGAGGCTGGTGAGTGAAGACCAGAATGGTTAGAGGTGAGCCTGAAGTGGTCTGACAGGCCAAGTTATGTAAGACCTTATAGACCACATAAACAAGTTGCATTTTACCTAAGTGCAGGGAAAAGCCATTAGGGGTTTTAAATGCAAGGGCTAGTGGATAATAATGAAGACGGTGGGAAGAGAATGTATGTGGCGTGGTCAGATTTTTGTTGAACAGCTGCTCTCAGGGAGCCAAAGTAGATGCAGACAGATCTATTAAGAGCTTTTTTGGAGCAATCCAGATGGACTATGAGTGATTTGGTCAACAGTGTGGGCAATGGGAATGTAGACAAATGATTGATTAGAGAGACACTTGGAGGTAATATCAACATGTCATATAAGTTTAATATGTCTTTGTTATAGACTATATATGTGTTCAAATTATTTGTTCCTCATTTTTACTGGAGGATTATACATCCCTTTCTGATTGACATCAGAAATAGCCATGTTACTTTTTTTGCTGATAAAAAGTAGATGAATGTATTATATGTCATGTCCAGGTAGAATCTGTAATAGCCAGTGGATGTTTTGCTCTACTTCGCTTTTCCTCTGACATGACACAAACAATGCATCAGAAAGGGGCTGCCTTACCAAAGTGGGTCTCAGAATGATTGTGATGCGTAACAGAGCCTTAACTGACCAGTAAAAAAAATGAGTGAGAACTTAACTTTCTTGCTCAAGTGCACATCAAATGTTTGGTAAGATTATATTATATGCTGGGCTATAAAACAAATCTTAATATGTTTTAAAATAGCAAAATCAAACAGAGATTTTTCTTTTACCAAACTGGCATTAAAATTTGAATCAATAACTGGACAACATCTGAACAATCCTCAAATAATTCAAAATTAGACAACTCACCAGGGGATAACCCATGGATTAAGTAGGAAACAAGAACAATTATGAAATATTTTGAGTAAATAAAAATGAAAACAATATGGGAAAATCTGTAGGAAGCAGCTGAGAAAAATATGAAAGTTAAATGACTGCACTGGAGTGAAGAAAAAAAATCAATAATGTGTGATTTCACCTTAAAAAGGTAGAAGAAAAGCTAAATTACACCCAAAAGAAGTAGAAAAAAGTATTTAATAAAATATGTGTGGAAATAAAAAATAGAAAATGGACAAAAATATAGAAAATTGAAAAAATCAAAATTTTTCTTTGAAATGTTAATAGATTGATAAAACCTAATAAGATTGATTAAGAAAAAAAAAAAAAAGAAACTACCAATATCAGGAATGAAAGACAGGACATCATCACATATTCCACAAACATTACAAGAATAATAAGGGGAAGGGTTATTATATGAAAAATTTTGTGTCAATAAGTTTAGCAACTTAGATGAAATGAATAAAAATTCCTGGGTAGTACAACTTTATTAAAACTGATATTAGAAGAAAAATTTAAAAATCTGAATAACATATCTATTTAAGAAACTGAATTAAAATTTTAACATTTTTCACAAAGAAAATGTCAAAGATTTGTTCTGTTTGCTTAGGATTGTCTTGGCTATACAGACTCTTTTTTGGTTCCATATAAAATTTAAAGTAGCTTTTTCTAATTCTGTGAAGAAACTCTGTGGTAGCTTGATGGGAATAGCATGGAATTTACAAATTACTTTGAGCAGTATGGCCATTTTCACGATATTGATACTTCCTATCCATAAGCATGGAATGTTTTTCCATTTGTTTGTGTCCTCTCTTATTTCCTTGAGCAGTGGTTTGTAGCTCTCCTTGAAGAGGTCCTTCACACCCCTTGTAAGTTGGATTCCTAGGTATTTTGTTATCTTTGTAGCAATTGTGAATGGAGGTTTGCTCATGATTTGGCTGGTTGTCTATTAATGGTGTGTAGGAATGGTTGTGATTTTTGCACACTGATTTTGTATCCTGAGACTTTGCTGAAGTTGCTTATCAGTTTAAGGAGTTTTGGGGCTGAGACGATGGGGTTTTCTAAATATACAATCATGTCATCTGCAAACAGAGATAATTTGACTTCCTCTCTGCCTATTTGAATACACTTTATTTCTTTCTCTTGCCTGATTGCTCTGGCCAGAACTTCCAACACTATGTTGAATAGGAGTGATGAGAGAGGGCATCCTTGTATTGTGCCGGTTTTCAAAGGAATGCTTCCAGCTTTTGCTTATTCAGTATGATATTGACTATGGGTTTGTCATAAATTATTTTGAGATATGTTCCATCAATACCTAGTTTACTGAGTGTTTTTAGCATGAAGGGTGTTGAATTTTATTAAAGGCCTTTTCTGCGTCTATTGAGATAACCATGGGGTTTTTGTCATTGGTTCTGTTTATGTTATGGATTATGTTTATCAATTTGCATATGTTGAACCAGCCTTGCATCCCAGGGATGAAGCTGATTCGATCATGGTGGATAAGCTTTTTGATGTGCTGCTGGATTTGGTTTGCCAATATTTTATTGAGGATTTTTGCATCGATGTTCATCAGGGATATTGGCTTGAAATTTTCTTTTTTTGTTGTGTCTCTGCCAGGTTTGGTATTAGGATGACGCTAGCCTCATAAAATGGGTTAGGGAGGAGTCTCTCTTTTTCTATTGTTTGGAATCATTTCAGAAGGAATGGTAAAAGCTCCTCTTTGTACTTCTGGTAGAATTCGGCTGTGAATCCATTGGGTCCTGAGTTTTTTCTGGTTGGTAGGCTATTAACTACTGCCTCAATTTCAGAACTTGCTATTGGTCTATTCAGTGATTTGACTTCTTCCTGGTCTAGTTTTGGGAGGGTGTATGTGTCCAGGAATTTATCTGTTTCTTTTAGATTTTGTATTTATTTGCACAGAAGTGTTTATAGAATTTTCTGATGGTAAGTGTGTATTTCTATGGGATCATTTTTTATATTTTTTATTTCTCATTTATTTATTTTTTAATCATTTTTATCACTTATTTTTTATTGTGTCTATTTGATTCTTCTCTCTTTTCTTTTTTATTAGTTTGGCTAGTAGTCTATCTAGTTTGTTAATTTTTTTATTTTTATTTTTATTTTTTTACAAAAACAACTCCTGGATTCATTGATTTTTGAAGGGTTTTTCGTGTCTCTATCTCCTTCAGTTCTGCTCTGATCTTATGCTACCTGACTTCAAACTATACTACAAGGCTCTAGTAACCAAAACAGCATGGTACTGGTACCAAAACAGATATATAGACCAATGGAACAGAACAGAGGCCTCAGAAATAACAACACAGATCTACAACCATCTGATCTTTGACAAACCTGACAAAAACAAGCAATGAGGAATGGATTCCCTATTTAATAAATGGTGTTGGGAAAACTGTGTAGCTATATGCAGAAAACTGAAACTGGACCCCTTCCTTATACCTTATATAAAAATTAACTCAAGATTTAATTTAATTTAACTTAAATATTTAAATGTAAGACCTAAAATTATAAAACTCTAGAAGAAAACCTTGGCAATACCATTCAAGACATAGGCATGGGCAAAGACTTCATGTCTAAAAAGTAAAAGCAATGGCAACAAAAGTGAAAATTGACAATTGGGATCTAATTAAACTAAAGAGCTTCTGCACAGTAAAAGAGACTATCATCAACATGAACAGGCAACCTACAGAATAGGAGAAAATTTTTGCAATCTATCCATCTGACAAAGGGCTAACATCCAGAATCTACACGAAACTTAAACAAATTTACAAGAAAAAACAACCCCATCAAAAAGTGGGCAAATAATATGAACAGACACTTTTCAAAAGAAGACATTTATGTGGTCAACAAATGTATGAAAAAAAGCTCATCACTGGTCATTAGAGAAATGCAAATCAAAACCACAATGAGATACCATCTCATGCCAGTTAGAATGGCGATCATTAAAGTCAGGGAACAACAGATGCTGGAGAGGATGTGGAGAAATAGGACTGCTCTAAGACTGTTGGTGAGAGTGTAAATTAGTTCAACCATTGTGGAAGAGAGTGTGGCAATTCCTCAAGGATCTAGAACCAGAAATGTCATTTGACCCAGCAATCCCATTACTGGATATATATCCAAAGGATTATAAATCATTCTATAATAAAGACACCTGCACACATATGTTTGTTGCAGCACTATTCAAAATAGCAAAGACTTGGAACCAACCCAAATGCCCATCAATGTTAGACTGAATAAAGAAAATGTGGCACATATACAGCATTGAATACTATGCAGCCATTAAAAAGAATGAGTTCATGTCCTTTGCAGGGAAATGGATGAAGCTGGAAGCCATCATCCTCAGCAGACTAACACAGGAACAGAAAACTAAACACCGCATGTTCTCACTCACAAGTGGGAGTTGAACAATGAGAACATATGGGCACAGGGAGGGGAATATCATACACTGGAGCCTGTTAGGGGGTTGGGGGGCAAGGGGTGGGATTGCATTAGGAGAAATACCTGATGTAGATGACAGGTTGATGGGTGCCGCAAACCACCATGGCATGTGTATACCTATGTAACAAACCTGCAAGTTCTGCACATATAACCCATAACTTAAAGTATAATAAAAAAAGAAAATGTTAAAGATTTGTTTTCAAAGTTTATATGGTAATGCAAGACCCTGAAATGACCTCTTTTCCACCACTGCCAACAAAAAAACTTGAAAAGAAAAAAAAATGTATTTTTTATACTATCTGATTTCAAGATTCTCTATAACAGTAATGTAATAAAGGCCATTTGGATTGTCAAAACCATACATATTTAAACCAAAAGAATAGAGTAGAAGGTCTAAAAATGAACTCACACATATATGTAAAAATAGAAAGGTGCCACAGCAATTCAATGAGTAATGCAAAGTGTTAACAAATGGTTGAGATGAACACAGAGTAATCAGATACAAAGGAACAAATGGATGTCTCCAAAGATAAAATGAAACTCAAAACCTACTTTATGCCATATAATAAAATTTATTTTAGGTGTAATGCATACATACTCATGAAAGCGTAATCTATCAAACTTTTCAAATAACATATCAAAGAATATCTTCACAACCTTGAAAGGCTCATTTTTTTTTAAAAGACAGAACACGAAAATATTGAACTGAACTTCAAATTTAAAAACCTCCACACATCAAGAAAACAAATAGGCAAGGAAACAACTGGATGAAAATATTCACAACTTATATATTTGACTAAGGACTTCAAGCCACGATATATAAAGAAGTACTATAACTCATTCATAAAAAACAACTTGATTAAAAAAATAGCAAGATTTCAAGAACACTTCCCAAAGAAAGATGTTCCAGTGTTTAATGGGCACCTGAAAAAGTGTTCAACACCAGTAGTCATCAGGAAAATGTAAACTGAAACCAATAATATCCCACAATATACTCACTATATACCCACATTGTTGGTGTAGCTGTAAAATGGCACAACTGCCTCAAAACTGCTATACTGCTTAGCTGTTTTTAAAACATTTATTCTATGACTCAGCAATTCCATTCCAAGGAAGACAAAATCATATGTCCGCTAAAGACTTGTGCACACATATTCACAGCATCTTTATTCACAGTCGTCAAAGACTGCAAGCAATGCAAATGCCCAACAGTAAGAAACATCAACAGGAATATGTCATTTCCTGCATCAACAATGCCTTCACTCAGAATTTCAAAATGGGTTTCCAAAGTTGGGCATTTCTGATAAGTTTCCAGGTGATACTGATGCTGTTGGTATATGGACCACAGTAGAGAACCACTGATATAGATTGTAAGTACCAGGCTGCAGGGATCGCATCTGTCTTACCTACTGCTGATTCCCATCAGCTATTACAGGCATAGAGTGGCCCTCACTCAGGATAAACAAACAAGCAAGCTGGTATATATATGTATTTCCATATTACTTAGCAATAAAAATAAAGTAACTACTAATACATTATACAAACAAACATTTTTATATGGCCTTTTAAAACCCAATTCTACATTGCTTAACTTTACCTCTGGTTTTAGCCTTCTTATGCCTGTCTCCTCTTTAGTCACTAAGCCCCAGCACCAACATCTTTTTGGTTACTCATAAGACTCATGATATTCAGAGAAATGTGAATTAAAATCACAAGGAAATATCATCTTACACCAGTCAAAATGGTTATTATTAAAATGGCAAAAAATAATAGATATTGTTGAGGATGCAGAGAGAAGGGGAAGTTTATATACTATTAGTAGGAATGTAAATTAGTACAATATCTATGGAATACAGTATTGAGATTTCTCAAAGAACCAGATTTCTCAAAGAATTACCATTTGATCCAACAATCCTGCTACTGGATACCTATCTGAAGGAAAATAAATCACTATTTAAAAAAGACACCTGTGGCTGGGCGCAGTGGCTCACACCTGTAATCCCAGCACTTTGGGAAGCCAAGGCGAGTTGATCACCTGAGGTTTGAGTTTGAGGCCAGCCTGGCCGACAAGGTGAAACCTCGTCTCTACTAAAATACAAAATTAGCTGGGCGTGGTGGCGCATGCCTGTAATCCCAGCTACTCGAGAGGCTGAGGCAGAAGAATTGCTTGAACCCAGAAAGCAGAGGTTGCAGTGAGCTGAGATTGTGCCATTGCATTCCAGCCTGAGCAACAGAGACTCCGTCTCAAAACAAAAACAAAAACAAAAACAAAAACAAGAAAAACACCTGCATTCCTATGTTTATTGCAGCACTATTCACAATAGCAAACTCGTGGAACCAATCTAAGTGTTCCCCAACCAATTAATGGATAAAGAATATGTGATGTATATATATACACACATACACACACACAATAAAATAAACACACAATAAAATACTACTCAGCCATAAAAAATGAAATCATGTGTTTTGCAGCAACATGGATGGAACTGGAGACCATTATTTTAAGTGAAATAATTTAGAAAAAGTCAAATACTGCATGTTTTCACTTATAAGGGAGAGCTAAATAAGGTGTACACATGGTGGTCATAGAGGGGAATAATAGACATTGGAGCCTCAGAAGGGTGGGGGGGTGGGAGGCGGTTGAGTGATGAGAAATTACTCGGTGGGCACAGTGTACACTATTCAGGTGATGGCTACGCTAAATGCCCAGACTTCACCACTGCTCAATATATTTGTGGAACAGAAGTACACTAGTATCCCCTAAGTCTGTATTTAAATTAAAAGAAAAAACTTGATTGAAAGATGAATGAGAATTTGAGTAGCATGGAATATGTTCTTCCCTATATCAAGAATGCTGGCTGTGTGCAGTGGCTCAAGTCTGTAATCCCAGAACTTTGGGAGGCTGAGGTGGGAGTATGCTCAAGCCCAGGAGTTCCAGACCAGCCTGGGCAACAAAGCAAGACCTGACCCTGTCTCCATAAAAATAAATAAATAAACAAATATTCAGCCAGGTGTGGTGGCACACACCTGTAATCCCAGTTACTTAGGAGGCTGAAGTGGGAGGATTGCTTGAGCCCGGCAGGTCAAGGCTACAGTGAGCTGTGATTGTGCCACTGCACTCTAGCCTTCACAACAAAGTGAAACTTTGTCTCAAAACACACAAACAAACAAAAACAAACAAACAAAAAACACACACAAAGACTGCCTTCACTCTTTCTCATTCACTCACCCTTCAGCCACTTCTAATCTTCCTCAAAGCCCACTCTATTTTCCTTGACATATTATTATGACAATTTCCAAAGGATGAAAGATTGTATCAGTAAAATCTTCTTACATGTATACCTACCACCTAGATCCTACCATTAACACTTTATTATGCTTGCTTTATTACATCTATATTATTATCCATTCTTCTATTTAATGGCCCACTTTTATTCCAACAGTTCTTCAGGGGTACTTTCTCTGAATCCCCAAAGAGGCAAAGACTTCACATCCTATCCTCATACTCTCTCTTAAAATTTCTCAACCTTCTGTTATGCCACTTGATGTAATTATCATAAACAACTTTGTTTAATATTTGTCTTCTCTAGCAGAGCAGTGTGATTCTCAAAATTGAGCTTGCTTTTAAATCATGGGAAGGCTGGCTAAAACATAGATTACTCAGCCCCACCTCCAAAATTTCTGTCCTAACAGATCTTGGATGGGGTCCAAAATTTTGCACATCTGACAAGGTCTCAGGTGATGCTGATGCTTCTGGTCCATGAGCACCATGCTGCAGGGGTCATGTCTGTGGGTCTTCCTACTGATTGCTATCAGCTATCGTAAACACAGAGAAGGCACTCAGGATATAATATAGATTTATTGAATGAATGAACCAATGTTTATGTGTGTGTGCATGTTTTTGTGTGTATCCTTTTCATTTAATGACATAGGAATTCCTTATAGCTCTCGCTGTCAATGAATAGGTTCATCAATCTGTGTATCTTGTTTATGTATCTTCCTCTATTGTTATATACTTAAATTGTTCCCAATTAATCCCATTGTATTTGATACTGTTTCCAAACATGCCTTGATTTTTCACAGGAATTTCTTCACGTCATAACTAACAAAGGATAGGTACACGTTCTTATTTTTTTTAAATTTTTTATGGTTCCAGGTTATAAAACCCAGCATGTTATTTCCAGCTTAAATGAAGTAGGAATTATGATTTCCAAAGGCTCTCTTCTTTTTTTTTTTTTTTTTTTTTTGAGACTGAGTCTGGCTCTGTCGCCCAGGCTGGAGTGCAGTGGCCGGATCTCAGCTCACTGCAAGCTCCGCCTCCCGGGTTTACGCCATTCTCCTGCCTCAGCCTCCCGAGTAGCTGGGACCACAGGCGCCCGCCACCTCGCCCGGCTAGTTTTTTGTATTTTTTAGTAGAGACGGGGTTTCACCGTGTTAGCCAGGATGGTCTCGATCTCCTGACCTTGTGATCCGCCCGTCTCAGCCTCCCAAAGTGCTGGGATTACAGGCTTGAGCCACCGTGCCCGGCTCAAAGGCTCTCTTCTTAAGAGAGTGGAGAAAAAAAATCAGCATACTATAATTGTAACAAAGATAATATTTGTGTGAAGTTTTCTGTGCAGGTGTGAAGATGGGAGGTAATGCAACAGAACTGGCCTGGAGCTGTCAATATGCCATTATCATAACCGTGAAGCACCTGGTTCTAAATGACCGATGAATGAAAGGGTTCTAAGGTAAACAAGGAGTTGTCTGGCCCCACCCTTGAATTCTTCAGATAAAGGATTCCAAGTCAGTGGCCTGGAGTTGAACAGGACTTTTAAAATCTGCTTATGTTATGGTTCCTTGGCTTCAATATGAAAATTAAAAGGCAACCTTTTAATAACTTCTTTGATTTTCTGTAGTTATTTATACCATATTCAAATGTTGGAAATTTTCCCAAATGATTTTTGTTTCCTCTGCATTGGAATCAGGGAACAAAATCAGCACAAGCACCATTCTGATGTCCTGTAAAGCACTTATGAACCTATTTACACTGTTCTGTATTTAACACAAGATAAAGTTAAGTAGATGGCAAAACATTCATCTATTCTTAAATTTATCCAACCTCCTTTTACTGAATGTCTACCTTGTTCCAGGTCTTGTGAGAACACAAGTTACAGGAAGCACTATATTTCCTCAAGGAACTTAGAGTCTAACAGGGAATGCAGTTATTAATCTCAGTGCAATGTGATGTAGTCTTTAGGTAAAATAGGAATGGGTCTTTCGGGGCAAAGACAAGCATTTAAATGAGGCTGAAACATCAGGGGAGGCACTTAACTGAGTTTTGAAGGGAAAGCAGTTTCAGTATGAGAAGGGTAGTGAAAGCCATTGCAAGTGAAGAATAGCATCTAGGTCCAAAACGGAATAAAGCATTCCAAAGAGTAAGAATGTTTCAATGGAGTTAACATGAGATCCCTTGTACAAGACAGTTCAGAAATTATTAAACAGATTGGCCAAGGTCAGATCAGGAATGGCAGAGAAACTTACCAACCAGGTCTGCCTCTTCCCCCTCATTTCATTACTTCCTCTTTGTTCTCTGTGTTACAGCCTCTCTGGCCTTCAATTATTCCTCCCAAATCTCAAGTTTCCCTCTCCCTCTGGACCTTTATGCACTGCCTGGGACGTTCTTTCATGCATCGCTCTTCATCCAGGTGATGCCTCCTACTCCATCAGATCTGGGCTTCAATTCTACTTTCTCAGGAAAGACCTCTCTGATCCTCCAGAAGAAGTCAGTCTCTAGCTTGCTTCCCCTCTGTTCACTATATTCTTCTGGCATAGTCTATATCATGTTTGATATAGGTGAACATGATCATTTTCACACTATTACATAAGCTCAAGCAGGTAAGAGAACATATCTGTTTTCCTCATTATTGTGTTCCTGTTTTAAGCAGAATTTCTTGCATATAGTAGGTGCTTAGCAAGTATGGGAGGAAATAATATTTATTCCATATTGATAAGCCATGCTATGTGCATGTGTGTGTGTGTGTGTGTGTGTGTGTGTACACAATTTGTTTTTACTTAATCCTTCCTCAAACTCTTTGAGGTAGGTAATATATATTTTTCTATTTTATACCTAAAGTAAATTGGGTTAATGGAAGTAAATTTTCTTAAAGTTGCAGCATGACCTCATGTCATTATATGTTGTATATGTTTCTCTTTCTGTCAATCCCATGACCACTAAATGCTACCCAGAAGTAAAGCAGTAATTTTTATCATCTGAGTTCTCAATTCCTCTGTAAGTCTTTTTAAAAGTTTACTTGCACCACAAGCAAGAAAGTCTAGGCCATTTTGCCAGTTTCCATTTAGCTATGTAGTTTCTTCTAATACATCACTAGCCTTGTTGACTTCTCTATTTCCCCTGTGTATACTGTGAGGTTCTGGAAAACCAGACTTTTGTCCTGTTCACTGCATTACTACTCTCAAGTACCTGGTGCGCAATGGGTACTTAAATTAGTGCTGAGGTGGCTTGTATGAGATAGTTTAGAAATTATCAGATGGTTGTCCAAGATCAGATTGTGAACTGCAGAGAAACTCATTCACTTAGTGTGTCACCTACTCACCTTTAAATTTAAGTTAAATAGCTAAGTTATATTGTTCACTCCCAAGTGTATTCATTGAGTACGTGCTATGTGGTAGGCACTGTTCTAGACTCCAGGAATATAGCAGTGAGTAATACCAGTGAAGTCCAAGATAATATTACCATAGAGCTTATGCTCTACTGGGAGTTCTAGCAGAGCCAGCCTTTAGATTTAGCAGTCTTTTACAGATTGTTGCTCTATGCCACCTCCCTAATACAGGCTATAACAAAATATATATTTTCTCTAATGATCACGTTTAGCCTTATTCAAGCCTTAGGCATTGCTCTTTCCCTGAGAGAATTCTTCTTAAGAGTTTGTAACATGACCCAACCTTTCTTGCCTTTTTAAAAAGAAAATATTGCTTTCATTTTCATCCCCTCCATCATTGCTTTACGATTTTAACAAGTTTTATCTCTTCCAACAGCAATTAGCATATCCCCCTGTAGTTCAACCAAACATCTCAGCTTTGGAGGAATTAAGTATTGAGTTTTTCAAGAAACCCGGAAAAGAAGGAAGGGAGAGTGAGAGACAGTGACTTTGGAGAGAACAGGGTTGAGGAAATGTTTTGTTTTGAATTTTTTAAGGTAGTAGATATTTCAGCATGTTTATAGGATCAAGGGAAGAAGCCAATGAAAGAGGGTTGAAATATCCAACAGACAGAATAATTGATGGAGCAATGCTTTAGAGGTGAAAAAGCTGCAAACATAGGTGGGGGTATCATTGAGATTTTAGAAAGAAAATGTCAATATATTCTTTTGGAGAGGCAAAAAAGAAAAAGAAAACAAAAGTTAAGAGAATGCACACATTTCAGACCAGAGGGAATATGATTCAGAAACTATGTTCTATAGTTATTCTCCCAAAGAAATTGTAGGCAATGTCTTCTGATGAAGGGATGGGGGAAGGGGTGAGAGAATTGATGACTGAATAAAATAAAAATGTTTAGAAGAAATGTAGTGAAAAGCCAAAGGAGGTAACCGAGGTTTTGTAAAAGAGTTTCCAGACATAATTAAAGACCCAACCAGGACAGAAGTTATTTGATGTTATGTATCTTGAGAACAAATCCTGTGTGTAAGACTATACCCTTCAGTTTCCACCCTCCCCCAAACTGTTTTTATTTTATTTATTTATTTATTTTTTTAGTATCTCCTTCAGTCTACCACTCTTCATGGAATCCTTTTGGAAATAAAATTTGTTTACCACAATGCACCTTAACACCTACATAGCTGGGATCAGGAAGGAACTTGCAAGGGGGTAAAACTGGAACTAAGAGTACTAATTTTGATTACCTTAACTTGGCCCTTAGGGGGATGTGAAATTCAGACATTTACCCCATCCTAACCGAACCACAGTCTCAGACATAGTTCAGATACTTCCCAAATTTGTTTACCACAATTTAACAAATAATTAAATTTTATATGCCCAGTAGGCAAATAGACAAAATTTTGGCCATTTCTTTGTTTTCTTTCTTCTTTAAAATGCTTATTTGCAGATAAATGTTACATCTTAGGAGGAAGAAATTCAGGACTTTGTTATTCAAATTCCATAATTTAGCTGATTTTTCTACATATTCTCTTAATAATAAATTAGAAACTACATCTTTGTAGCTAGCGCATTTGCAAGTCATTGTCTTCATGATCTTGACCAGCTCCAGGTAATGTCAAGAACAATGAACGTTATCACCTGGGCAGCTGGGATCAGGAAGAAACTTGCAAGGAGGTAAAAATGGGACTATGAGGACTAAATTTGATTATCCTTAGCTTGGCCCTTAGGAGGATGTGGAATTCAGACATTTACCCCATCCTAACAGAACCATAGTCTCAGACATAGTTCAGATAATTCCCAGTGCCAACAGAGTCCAAGACAGCTGTCTTAGTCTCCACAGGCTGTACCAGAGTTTGAATATTTGTGTTCCTCCAAATTCATGTTGAAACCTAATCCCCATTGTGGTAGTGTTACGAGGTGGAGTCTTTAGGAAGTGTTTAGTCCATGAGGGTGGAACTCTCAGGATGTGATTCGTACCCTCATAGAAGAGGCTTGAGGGAGCCTTCTTCCCCTTCCACCACATGAAGATGTAACAACAAAGTGCCATCTTCGAAGTGGAGAGCAGGCATTCACAAGATACTGAAGCTGCTGTCACCTTGATCTTGGACTTCCAGCCTCCAGAGCTATACACAAGAAATTTCTGTTGTTTGTAAGTTGCCCAACCTAAGATATTTTGTTATAGAAGCCCTAACAGACTAAGATAGGCTGCCATAACAAAATACCATGGACTAAGTGGTTTAAACAACATAAATTTATTTCCTCTTAGTTCTAGGGACTGAAAGCCCAAGATCAAGTTGCCAGCAGGAAAAGAGACAGAGGGAGGAAGGGAGACAGAGACAGAGAGAGACAGAGAGAGAGAGAGAGAGAGAGAGAGAGGGAGAGAGAAGAGGAGAGGAGAGGAGAGGGAGGAAAAGAGAGAGAGAAAGAGTGAAAGCAAGGGAGGGAGAGAGCTAGGTCTTTCTGGTTTCTTTTCTTAAAAGGATATTAATCCTATGGAACTGGGGTCCCACTCTTATAACCTCAATTAACCTTCATTACTTCCTTAGCAGTTTCATCTCCAAATACAGCCACACTGGAGGATAGGGCTACAACATATGTATTTTATATGGACAAACATTTAGGCCATCATACCAGCCAACAGGGCAGAGTAAGAATCCCCACCCAAAGCAGTCATAAGCATAAATAACATATTATCACTGTGATTTAAAGTCATTAATAAATCCACTTCTAACTATATTCTAGTTGGTCCTGAGGTCTATGTGGAAACTGTTAAGATGTATAGAGAATATCATGACCTGTGTCAGAGTTGCGACACTTCCAATAGAAAATAACAAGTGTCAGTAGAAGATCATGAGAATTTCATGAGACACAACTACCTCCATGCTGGTGAGACAGGGATTACTGAAACAGCACTCCTGGGATTAGGATTGACTATGGACCTGATAGGTTTCACCACAGGTGTATTTCATTAATCACTTTAACTGGAAGGAGGGCCTAGATATCGTTTATAGTTATTCACTCATTGTGACTTTGTTGCTTTCTTTAGTGCATTCACCACTTCTAAGAAAATGTGGGGAGAAAGGTGGGAAGATTAAGAATTGAGTCAGTATGCTTAAAATCATATAACCAGCTAATGATAGAAGTGAGACTAAGACCAAAGTCTCTAGACTTCCAAGTTTCATACTTCTTCTGCTCTATTCCACTTTTATTTCGAAGAGGGGTTGCCATTGTCTGAACAAAATTCCTAACTCTACTTTATGTCTCTAAAATACTTTTGGGGGCTTAGAGTGTGAAATAACTTCTGCAATGATAATAATAGGAGCACACTATCTTGAGAACTTATTATGTGCTATGCACTTCCAATGTATGATATTATTTAATTCTCTAAACAACTCTGGGTAGTGGACACTGTTAACATTTTCATTTTCTAGGTGAAAAACATAAAGGTTTAGAGGAGAATTAGATGTCACATCCGAGAAGTGGCAAATCCAAGGTTCAAATCTAGTTTAACTGAGTACAGAGTCAAAGACTATAACTAGGAAACTATAGACTATGTGCCCTTATATAGCAGAAACGGTGTTTTATTTAGATCTTTTTGGTATTTTCATATTTATCATGTATCAATATGTCATTTGACCTCTACTATCTAAAGGACATGCCTATTTTCCCCTAAATGATAAATAAAACAATAACAAAAGTAGTTTATTCTCCCTCTTCCTCACAGAATTCCAAAAACACATACTTCTCAGAGACAAAATTAGGCATTATTCCCTGAAAGAATGAACAATTCAGTATCCTACATTTTCCAGAAACAATCTCCCAATCCAAAAAAAAAAAAAAAAAAAAAAATGCGACTGACAGCTTAAGGAGAAAGAGAGGTTGAGAGACATGTCTCAAAATTACCCATTACCCAAGTTTAGTAATAGTAAGACATGAAATGTACAGTTGGTCTCTTTACCTCCCCAGTTTAGAGAGTTTCAATGATCCCCAGAGGCACATGAACCTACGGTGCTAAGTAATAGTCTCAAAATTCAGAGATTCCCTCTCACAGCCCATCTTCACTACTGACTCACTGCATAATTTGCTAAAACCAAGTTGTTCACTCACTGAGATGGATTGAGAGAAATAACATTCCTAATTTTTAAAGCTGTGAGAAGACAACAATGCTATCTGGGCAAAACACACAAAAAAGTGCTTTACAGACATAAGCAGTTTAGTTTTGTAATCAAATAAAACTTGCAACAACAAATTGTCTGACACATAGCTAACGGTATGATTCGTCATTGTCTGTCTGTGTTGTAATTTGACCTAAATTGTGAGCAGTTTGTGTAAATCTCTGTATTTCTTAGTGATGAACTATCTCTTAATATTTGTATAGCACTTTAAAGTTTATAATGCACTTTACCATAGATTATCTTATTATCTCACATGAGAAGGTCTAATGAGCTCAGTAAATGTTAGCGTAATTTAAATCACTCAAAGCCACGTTAGAAAAGCTAGGTAGATATCACTAATTCCTTCTATGAATGAGGAAGGTGAGACATACAGCTTCTTTTTTTAAAATTATTATTATTATTTTACTTTAAGTTCTAGGGTACATGTGCATAACGTGCAGGTTTGTTACATATGTATACTTGTGCCATGTTGGTGTGCTGCACCCATCAACTTGTCAGCACCCATCAACTCGTCCTTTACATCAGGTATAACTCCCAATGCAATCCCTCCCCCCCCACCCCCATAATAGGCCCCAGTGTGTGATGTTCCCCTTCCCGAGTCCAAGTGATCTCATTGTTCAGTTCCCACCTATGAGTGAGAACATGCGGTGTTTGGTTTTCTGTTCTTGCAATAGTTTGCTGAGAATGATGGTTTCCAGTTGCATCCATGTCCCTACAAAGGACACAAACTCATCCTTTTTTTTTTATGGCTGCATAGTATTCCATGGTGTATATGTGCCACATTTTCTTAATCCAGTCTGTCACTGATGGACATTTGGGTTGATTCCAAGTCTTTGCTATTGTGAATAGTGCCGCAATGAACATACGTGTGCATGTGTCTTTATAGCAGCATGATTTATAATCCTTTGGGTATATACCCAGTAATGGGATGGCCAGGTGATATGGTACTTCTAGTTCTAGATCCTTGAGGAATCGCCATACTGTTTTCCATAATGGTTGAACTAGTTTACAATCCTACCAACAGTGTAAAAGTGTTCCTATTTCTCCACATCCTCTCCAGCACCTGTTGTTTCCTGACTTTTTAATGATTACCATTCTAACTGGTGTGAGATGGTATCTCATTGTGGTTTTGATTTGCATTTCTCTGATGGCCAGTGATGCTGAGCATTTTTTAATGTGTCTGTTGGCTGCATAAGTGTCTTCTTTTGAGAAGTGTCTGTTCATATCTAGTGGTTTGTAGTTCTCCTTGAAGAGGTTCTTTACATCCCTTGTAAGTTGGATTCCTAGGTATTTTATTCTCTTTGAAGCAATTGTGAATGGAAGTTCATTCATGATTTGGCTCTCTGTTTTTCTGTTACTGGTATATAAGAATGCTTGTGATTTTTGCACATTGATTTTGTATCCTGAGACTTTGCTGAAGTTGCTTATCAGCTTAAGGAGATTTTGGGCTGAGATGATGGGGTTTTCTAAATATACATTCATGTTATCTGCAAAGAGGGACAATTTGACTTCTTCTTTTCCTAACTGAATACCCTTGATTTCTTTCTCTTGCCTGATTGCCCTAGCCATAACTTCCAACACTATGTTGAATGGGAGTGGTGAGAGAGGGCATCCCTGTCTGACATACAGCTTCTTTGTGATTGGGCCAAACTAAAGTCAAAGGCATTTGACATCTGGTGATGAGTGTTCTTTCTTATACCATGTCACCTTTCACATAGTCAAACATAGCAAACAGTGCCTTGTGGAGGTGAAGAATGGGTAAAATTAAATTTAAAATGATAGCATCTGAGATGTCCCTCTGTGGTTTAGTTTCCTTTGTATGTTTCAAGTGGTTTATCCTTCAATTCCTTAAGGCAGATCTCTTTTTTTGTGTTGTTTGAGATTTCAGAGTGAGAGAGAGAAAAAAAGAGAGAGACAGATACAAACATGCACCTCTCAGAAGACTACTGCTAGCTGTTAATAGTAAAAACTGAGCATTTCCTTTTTGTAGAGTGCTTTGTAGATGTCAGAGTTTTTCTCTTAGGTGAATGGCAAAAGTTCAAACATCTTTGCTGTCACAGGACACTATTCATTATCTGGTTCTTCCCCACTTCCCTGGTATCAAACCCCTTGCTCCTCCAGACATACTCTGTCCTAGATACACAAAACAAAACTTATAGTATGTTCTTGAAAGTATTAAGCTATCTTATACTTCAATAATCTCACACATGCTGTTCCCTTTGCCTTGGCTGCCTCTCCTCTGCTTTATCCAAAGTTTCCAAGGCTTCCATTCTTCTTCATCCTCAATTATTATAGTACCCTGGAGGTGGTTTTAAGAAACGCTGTCCCTAGATTCTATCCTAGGCCAGTTGTATCTGACATCTATATTTATAAAAACTTTCCTATTTGATTCTGGTGCCTGTGAGGGTTGAGTATCATTATTCACATCTCTGACTATCCCATTAATCCTTCAACTCTTCAAGGGGATGGAGTATGTTATTCAATTTTGTATTCCCAGAACCTAGCATGGAGTCAGACTCATTTATTAGTCCTTCTTTCTTTGTCTCAGAAACAGGGCTATTTGGACATGCCAAAGGATGCTAGAGTTTCACATTCTTCTCTTTTTTTTTTTCAACGCTATTTGTAGTCATTTATTAAAAAAATGAGGCAGCTTTACACGTACCCATAGACATGAAACATTCCTTGCCTCTGTTATCTATGTCCACCAGAATGGCATGTTACACATTATCCAAAATTTAGTGTCTTAACACAATAAATATGTATTTATCTTAATCATCTGTAGGTTGATGATTTAGGCTGTGCAGTTCTCATTTTAGCTGGGCTTGCTTGCATATGAGTGGATCAGCTGGATGTTGGCCAAAGTGATCAAAGGAGAATCATTTCCCCTTCTATCACCAAATGTGCCATCATACCTTCATTGGCGCCCATATGTTGTACCTTCTCTTGGGTCATAGCAGGTGTGTTGTCCTGGTTCCTGCCTAAAGATCACCCTCTATGAGGTTATCTATTCAATGACTTGACTCTGTAATTGTCCCCTCTCTTGCATCATCTACTTCTCCTTCTGTTATATTATTCATTTGAAAACATGCTGCATTGCTTTGCATCTAAACAAAATACATTCTGTTAACCCACTGACCCGTATCTCTTTCAGCAAAAATTCAAAGCTATCTGTATCAACTTTCTTCACTTTCTCACCTTCCATTCTTCCTTGAACCCCTTATGTCAAGTTGTTGTTCCCACAGATCCACTGATACTGCTTTTGCCAGTGTCCTCAGTGATTCCATGTTGCCCCATCAAATGTTTGCTTCTTTGTACTCATCTTACTCAGCTTCTTGGAAGCAGTTGGCAGATCTGATTACTCCAAACTCCTTGAAACTCTTTCTTTACTTGGCTTCAGGGAAAACACCCTCCTTGTTTTCCGCCTATCTCACTGGTAACTACCACTCATCTTTGTGGGCTGAAACTTCCTTATCTTACTGACCCTTAAATGTTAGAGTGTTCCAGGCTCAGTCCTCAAATTTCTTCTCTTTTCTATTTTTTCTAACTTTTATTATAGGTTCAGGAGTACATGTGCAGACTGGTATATAAGTAATCTGTGTGTCACAGGTGTTTGGTGTCCCCAGGTAATAAGCATAGTATACAATAGTTAGTTTTTCTATCTTCTCCCTCCTCCTATATTCCATGCTCAAGTAGGTCCTGGTGTCTGTTGTTCCTTCTTTGTGTTCATTTGTACTTGATGATTAGCTCCCTCTTATAAGTGAGAACATGCAGTGTTTGGTTTTCTGTTCCTGCATTAGTTTGCTTAGAATAATGGCCTCTAGCTCCATGCATGTTGCTACAAAGGACATGCTCTCATTCTTTGTATGATTGTGTAGTATTCCATGGTATATACTTACCACATTTTCTTTATCCAGTCTACTGTTGATGGGCATGTGGGTTGATTCCATGTCTTTGCTACTGGGATTAGTGTGGCCATGGACACACACATGCATGGATCCTTATGGTAGAAGGATTTATATTATTTTGGGTTCATACCCAATAATGGGATTGCTTGGTTGAATGGTAATTCTGTTTTGGATTCTTTGAAAAAGTGCCCCACTGCTTTCCACAATGGCTGGACCAATTTACATTCCCACCAGAAATGTATAAGCATTCTCTTTTGTCTGCAATCATGGCAGCATCTGTTATTTTTAGACTTTTTAATAATGCTCATTCTGATTGGTGAAATGGTATTTCAATGTGGTTTTGAATTTCATTTCTCTAATGATTACTGATGTTGAACATTCTTTCATAATCTTCTTGGCCACATGTATGTCTTCTTTTAAAAAGTGTCTGTTTATGTCCTTTGCTCACTTTTTAATGGGTTTTTTTTTTTTTTTTGGTGACAATTTGATTACACTCCTTATACATTCTGCATATTAGACCTTTTTCAGATGCATAGTTTGCAAATATTTTCTCCCATTCTGTAGGTTGTGTGTTTACTCTGTTGTCAGTTCATTTTGCTGTGCAGAAGCTCTTCAGTTTAACTAGGTCTTATTTGTAAATTTTTGTTTTTGTTGCAATTGCTTTTGGTGTCTTTGTCATAAAATCTTTTCCAGGTCCTATGTTCAGAATGGTATTTCCTAGGTTATCTTCCAGAGTTCTTATACTTTTAGGCTTTACATTTAAGTCTTTAATCCATCTGAAGTTGATTTTTGTATATAGTATAAGGAAGGGGTCCAGTTTCCGTCTTCTGCATATGCTTAGTCAGTCATTCCAGTACCATTTATTGAATAACAATTCCATTCACACCATTGCTTGTTTTCTCCAACTCTGTTGAAGATCATTTCTTTGTAGGTGTGTGCCATTTCAAGTAAGTTAGAGTAGGTGTATGATTCAAAATCTATTCATGATCCCTGACCTGAACCCTTAAGTTGATGACATAAATTTGTGTTCAGCTGTTTTGGCTGGTCAATTTCTCTGCTACAGAACTTCCAGTATTCCCTGGCTTTAGCACTACATTTATATAAATGAAACACAACTACCTGGTTCCCCATTTCAAAACTTGGCTTAGCTCTCAACAAGGAAAAGGAAACGAGTGTTGATTGCATTTCATGAGGACATCCTATACTCCTATGTCAAATTTGAAGCTTATAGAAATAGGCTCGAGTAGGAAATGTAATCTAATTATATGTATTTTCATTCCACTGATATTCACAGGTATCATTGTCCTGTTCAGACTTAGGCACTATGGTCGGGTCACTATCTCAGGCCTATACCTAGATATCTTTGGGCTATGAAAATGGTTGGGCTTGACTTTTACAGTTCAGCATCACCACAAGGCAAAGAGGCCCTGTATAGACAGCTGACTCAAAGGCATGCAAGACAAGTAATGCAGAACCATACTCAAACTGTGGCTTGGAGGTGAGCCCAGTTACACCCGTTACCTTCTAATTTTTGTTATGCTATTGTGGTAATGTGAATTTGGGTAAGTGAACTCAGATCTTTGTACCCCTTGTTCCCAGTTTGTAGAATGAAGCTATTGAGCCAGAGGATTCTAAAGACCATTCTGGCCCTAAAACTGATTCTGACACATTTGTGGAATGACAAAAAGGCAGAGATTAATATTTCTATCATATAAGTGAGTGATCTGGGGCTTTTTAATTTCAAAGATATTGACAAGAATTATTCAGCTAGTAAGTGGTGAGGTCAGGATTAAACCTAGAACTTCTGACCAGAATACCACAAAATGTTTTACCAGACCGCATGTATTCTAGTGAAATTTTAGTTTTCAGGTTATAAAGGAAAGATGAGTAAATTTATCAATCTTAGAAAATTTGGGTTTGGAGAATGATGTAGTAGGAGAATTGATTGAAAGTTCACTTTAAAATCTCTGAAAATCTTTAGGGCAACCTGGAAGACATCCAAGCTCAGTGGTGACTTCAAACACCATAGATTAGTTTTGCCTGTTTTTGACATTTATATAAACAGAATATAGGTTATTTAACTCAACGTTATGTTTATGAGTTTCAACTATGTTGTTTTTTGTTGCAAAAGTTCACTCTCATTTTGTATAGTATAAATTCTATTATATAAATATAATACAATTAATTACTTTGCTTTGTTGATGACATATATTTGTCTTTCTTTCCATTATTTGGCTTTTACTAATGGTGCTGAGATAAACATATTTATGCATGTCTTTTGGTTTATTCATACATTTCTGTTGAATATATACCTAGAATTTTGTTGAGCTTTTAGTGCATTCTGACATACCCAATTTTTTAGAGTCATTCTAAATATTGACATACCTACTCCAGTTTCAGTTAAACCACATCCTTGCTGACATGTACTATTGTTAGACCATTTAATTCTTAATTTTAAAACACTACAAATAAGCTTTATTTTTGTATTCTGTGTAAGAAATGAAGATGCTCTAGCATATTTTATCTAGAAGCTGTATTATTTTAACTGTCTCATTTTTCTCTCCAGTCAATCTGGAGGAGTGAGGGTAAATATTTATTTGATGGATGTCCAATTGACCCATCTCTGTGTTGAAGAGACTATCAGATTGCCACTGTGCTGCATTGTTATTTTTGTCATATATTGGTACACTTTTATAGGCCTATTTCTGGACTCTCTCTTTTGCTACATGATGTGTTTTGGCTGTATCCCCACCCAAATCTCATCTTGTATTGAAACTCCCACAATTCCCGTGTGTCGTGGGAGGAACCTGGTGGGAAGCAACTGAATCATGAGATCAGGTCTTTCCCATGCTGTTCTTATGATAGTGAATAAGTCTCATGAGATCTGATGGTTTCAAAAATGGAACTCTCTCTGCACAAGTTCTCTTTTATTTGCCTGATGCCACCCATGTAAAACATGACTTGCTCTTCCTTGCCTTCTGCCATTATTATGAGGTTTCCAAGTCACATGGAACTGTAAGTCTAATTAAATCTCTTTTTTTGGTAAACTGCCCAGTCTTGGGTATGTTTTTATCAGAAGTGTGAAAAATGGACTAATACACTACATTTATCTGTTTGCCTTTGTACTATCTGAAATACTGTAGCATTATAATAATTCAATATCCAATAGAGTAAGTCCTCCAGTTTTAGCCCTTTGTATGTTTACATATATCTTATTGTCCATTTATTTATTTCCACCATAAAAACTGAGTCTGGGATTGCATTTAGTATATAAATCTATGAAGTAAAAATTAAAATCTTTACAAGAGTTATAATTGAAGAGCCTGGCAAATCACAATTAACTTAGGTCTTTGATTTCTCTTAATCATGCACAGTTTTAGTGTTCTTCATAAGTCTTGCACATAATTCACAGATTTATTCCTAGATTTTTGATATTATTACACATATAATAATATGTATCTTTCAAATACCCATGTTCTATTTTTTGTTGCTAGTATTTAAAAATACAGTTGATTTTTTTAAATATTGCCCTTTTGTCCAAGCACCTCATCAAATGTATTTTTTTTTGTAATAGTTTTACTCTGTACATTCTTTTGAATTTTCTATGTATATGATAATATCATCTATGAATAGGGCAGTTTTATTTCATCAAGTCCTTTTAAATAATATTTACTAGAAGTGACTGTAAACAAGCATTTTATCTCCTCACAAGTTCAGAAGAAAAGTGATCTTTATTTCACTATTCAGAATGAAGTTTGCTAGATTTTTATATTTTGTTAATAACATGCTTCTATTCTCAGTTTTAGAGATTGCATCATGAATGATTGTTGGTTTTATAAAATGATTTTTTCGTGTCTATTGAGATTATATGTTTTTCTTCTTTGGTTGTTCATATGGTGACTTACCTGATTTTGAATTTTTAAAAGCAATAAAGTTAACTTAGTCATAGGATATTACCTCTCCCATGTTATGATATCACTGTATTTGATTTTTCTCTTCTTCCTCCTTTCTATCTTCTTTCCTTTTCTCTTCCTTCTTTCAAAAGTTTGGCACATAATTTCATTAGAGAAGGAGTCTATACTTTTCATTTAACTTCCTTATCTTTTGTTATCAGGATTAGGCTGACTTCATAAGAAAAGTTGGTGTGTGAAAATATCAATGTATTTTTTAAGATACATTGAATCATAAGGCACATTCAACAAGTAAAATATTACAATATATTAATAAAAGCAGAGATATTTTAAAGAGCATCAGAGGCATATTTTTTAAAAGGTCATGGCATTTGCTCAGGGAGTATACAATGAAGTTAATCTGTAATCTGAGAAGGGCTACCTGGAAGCCAGGTATGTTCAACATGGAGGCTCCATCTTTCCTTTTATTTGTCACCACATGTACAGTAAAGAACCAGGCAACATGGCACTGGCCAGGTAGAGAACCCATCTTCATAATCAAATGTTAGGGTGGGGTGGCCAACTTCTTTGGATGCTATGCAAATGGCATACCTGGTTAGGCCAATCTTGTGTGCCCTAGGTAAATCTGACACTCTCTTGCTCCTGCTCCTGCCATGGGGGATGCTTGCTCCCTGCTTTGCCTTCTGCCATGATTGGAAGCTTCCCGAGGTTCTCCCCAGAAACAGAAGCAGCTGTGCTACAGCCTGCAGAACCACGAGTCAATTAAACCTCTTTTCTTCATAAATTACCCAGTCTCAGGTAGTTCTTTATTGCCATGTGAGAACAGACTTAAAAAAGCAACCGGCTATTGTTTTCAAGGGATGATGCCATATCGAGTGCACAATGTCATTCTGTACTGTAAGCAGTTGGGGTTTGAACAGCAGCTGTGACATTGTTGAAAAAGAGGTGATGCTCTTGGTCCTGTTCATACCATTCATCCTCATGTTAAGTCTGCTCATAAGGCCATTATGTCAGTCCTAAAGGTGGTTAAGATGAAAGATTGGCTGATACCCATGGGACATGTCATCATGTCAGCCTGGCTGTTGAGAAAGTCCTAAGTTCGTTTAGGTGATTAATACGAAACACAAAATTTTGCATGCTGTGTGCCTGCTCCAAAATTCTCACTCACATACTTCTAAAGGCTTTCTCATCCTTCATTTTTCAGTATTATTACTCCTGGAACACCAGTAGGCTAGCTGCCTTTTCCCAAAAGTCATTGCACACTCTAACCTCAGACCAAGCTCCCTCCAAATGAAGTGGGTGGTCAACTGTGTTACTCATACCCCTGATTACAAGAAGGATTTCCCAATGCTACAATCCTCACTAAATGGGGTTGTAATGTAGAAGGTGTCAATTCCCAGCAATTGATAAGCATTACTGCAGTACATTTTTGAATGATGCCCAAGTCAGTATCCATCAGTTGGCCATAGGGAATCCCCATTCTATGGTGCAATCAGTTTGCTTTAAGCAAGAAGTACCAGTGCATCCGAGGTAGATGCCATAGACTGCCTATTTCTGTAATTTAATTATATCATCAATATATACTCAAGCCTGATCCCAAATGTATGACTTCTCTTACTTAATGAATTTTGGCTGTGCCCACAAATATTA